>NW_025766990.1:835000-1201799 GCF_003918875.1 Haliotis rubra | reverse complement strand
GTAAGCCATTACGTATTGCTCTTACCATCCACTAGAGTATCTGGGCCTCCCTAAGCTATCATCCACAGAGGTATCTGGGCCTCCTAAGCTACTTCATCCACTAGGTATCCTGGATCTCCTAAGCTATCATCCACTGTAGAGTATAGGGGTCTCCCTAAGCTATCATCAACTAAGAGTATCTCTGGGCCTCCTAAGCTATCATCCACTAGAGTATCTAAGGGCCTCCTAAGCTATCATCCACGAGGGGTATCTGGGGCCTCCTAAGGCTACCATCCACTAGAGTATCTGGGTCTCCTAAGCTACCATCCACTAGAGTATCTGGGCCTCCCAAGCTATCATTCACTAGGAGTATCTGGGCCTCCTAAGCTACCATCCACTAGAGTATCTTGGTCTCCTAAGCTATCATCCACTAGGAGTATCTGGGCCTCCTAAGCTATCATCCACTAGAGTATCTTGGTCTCCTAAGCTATCATCCACTAGAGTATCTTTGGTCTCCTAATAACCAACCATCCACTAGAGTATCTCTGGGTCTCCTAAGCTATCATCCACTAGGTGTCTGGGCCTCCTAAGCTACCATCCATAGGAGTATCTGGGCCTCCTAAGCTATCATCCACTAGAGTATCTGGGCCTCCTAAGCTATCATCCACAGGACTATCTGGGTCTCCTGGCTATCATCCACTAGAGTATCTGTATCTCCTAAGCTATCATCCACTAGAGTATCTGTATCTCCTAAGCTTATCATTCACTAGAGTATCTGGGTCTCCTAAGCTATCATCTACTAGAGTATCTGGGCCTCCTAAGCTACCATCCACTAGAGTATCTGGGCCTCCTAAGCTATCATCCACTAGAGTATCTGGGCCTCCTAAGCTATCATCCATTAGGAGTATCTGGGGCCTCCCAAGCTATCGTCATCCACAAGGTATCTGGGCCTCCTAAGCTATCATCCAAAGAGTATCTTGTGGTCTCCCAAGCTATCATCCACTAGAGTATCTGGATCTCCTAAGCTATCATCCACTAGAGTATCTGGGTCTCCTAAGCTATCATCCACTAGAGAGGTATCTGGGTCTCCTAAGCTATCATCCACGAGGGTATCTGGGCCTCCTAAGCTACCATCCACTAGAGTATCTGGGTCTCCTAAGCTATCATCCACTAGAGTATCTGGGCCTCCCAAGCTATCATCCACTAGAGTATCTGGGCCTCCTAAGCTATCATCAACTAGAGTATTCCTGGCCTCCTTGGCTATCATCCACTAAGAGTATCTGGGCCTACTAAGCTATCATCCACTAGAGTATCTGGGCCTCCTAAGCTATCATCCACAAGAGTATCTGGATCTCCTAAGCTATCATCCACTAGGAGCATCTGGGTCCTCTAAGCTTATCATCCACTAGAGTATTTGGGCCTCCTAAGCTTATCATCCACTAGAGTATCTGGGCCTCCTAAGCTTATCATCCACTAGGAAGTATCCTGGATCTCTAAAGCTATCATCCACTAGAGTATCTTGGTCTCTTAGTTACCAAAATTGTTTGAGACTGGAATGTTACTGACGCCTGTCTGTCGTTTCGGACTTCAGTCTTATATCCTTTATTTTTTAGTTCAACCACCGCACTCTACCAGCTATATGGTGGCGGTCTGTAAAGAATCGAATCCAGGACAAGACCATCCAGTGATCAACAGCATGATCATCCCATCTACGCAGTGGGATGATGAGATGACGTGTAATCAACCAAGTCAGTAAGTTCCAAGACCATCTGATCCCGTTAGTCGCCTCCTTACAACAAGCATGGGTTGCTTAACACACATTAGCTCTCCTAGCGCTGCGATAGTCGTAAAGTTAATGTTAATGTATGGCACTTTACGACTATCTTGGCGTTAAGAGAACTTCGAAAATCTAGGCCCAGGGCCCTGTTTCAGAAAGCTATCGTAGCGCTACGACTGTCGTACCTCCTATACTATAACATAGACTTAGGACAGTTGTTGCTATGCTCTGCGCTATAATAGCCTGTCAGAACAGAGCCCAGTTCTAACCTGGATCTTCAGGGGTCTAACCTTTCTGACAATAGTTGAAACACAGAGAGAAAAATAGGGCAAATGCTCACTCTGCTACCATAGGTTGTAGTATTGTGGAAATGCAAGTGTTATGAATGAACGAGACGAGATATATTTTTGTAATTTCAACATTTTGCATATTTTCTGTACAACACAAAAGCATTTTACGCTTATACCTGCTTCCTAAAATCTCTCAATAGGCTGGTTGGGTGTGATGACGATAGCTACATTTATCAGGTATATATATTTTTTTAAATTTTGATCTCAGAACCATTTCCCTTACTTTTGGCTGTCTTCAGTTTTCAGAATGGGCCGAAAGAGGCCCCTCTTCATTACATCTCCACGAATGTGTAAAGTTTTTGAAGAGTTCATTCAGCTTAGAGATGGAGTTATCTGATAGAAAGTGCCATGGTATTGTCTTGTTTAAGAGTGACAATGATATACACAGTTGTATTTAGTGTGGATAAACTCCGATTTGAAAGCATACAACATTTTAGTTTTGCCCGACAGAATAAATCAATGTTCACACTATCGATCACTCACTTGACAACGCAGTGTCGACCACAAAAGTAGAAATACCACAGACTACAGGCTTAACAACCAACAACTGTCCGTTTTCTTTGTTTTGCGAACCTATTTTTTTACAATAGGATCTACTTTAACATAATATTTCTTAGATCTAAAAAAACCATGTTGAATTCTGGATATATTCAAGAATACCATTGATCGAAAAAAATACATTTTTAAGGTTCTTAAAACCCTTATCGAAAGTCAATGCTTTGAGTGCTCTATGTCGACAGGTTCATAAATCAAACACGAGTCGTTTCATGTTTTGAAAATGTCTTTTACATGATTATGCCTAACAACTCTCCAGTTGTTTCACCAACCAGCACTGAGTTTTGACTTGAAAGATATTAAGGTCATGTATAAAATGTTTCTTGTTTCTCATTACCGCCGGACCCAAAGATTCGAACCGATCCTAACATTTAAAAAAATATTTACTCTAGAGAAAAGGCAACTTTAAATCACAAAATGTGCAGGAATAAGTTTTTATTTTCTATCGGAGAAAAAGTGTACATTTCCACTGATATCAAGAGGTTTTGGTCAGCAAAATAGAATGTAAAAATATAAATCCGCCCGCCCGACCCATAATTTGTTTAAAAAGTGATGAGAAACAAGATTGTTTTGCTATATGGCCTTACAAATTCTATCGCACAAGAACCTTTCATTCGCTGAGGTGGGGATTATGGTTCCGAGTAAAAGGAAAGTTGACAAAGGATTTAGTGACTAAGTACATTTTAAGGAGAACCAAATACTCTAGAAAAATGTAGGCTTTATATTTGCCATATTGTACTCTCGTAATTCTTAACGAGCGTTTGCTGTTATCTTTCTTGACCTGCTTTGAGCGAAAAGTGACCTGACTAATCGCACCCTAAACAATATGACACATGACGAACAGGAATACGTGAAACTCTAAAACCATTCAGGAAATTCCCAAGCTGATTCTGGTTTCGCCCTTTAGCTATTCAAACACAGCGCTCGCCAGTTATCACAAGTACGAATCTTGAACAATTGCTTCTATAGGACCTGGTTTGACTGCTTGGCATATCAGTGTAAAACATGTTATGTTTACAGACCGTGGTGGTTTTATTTTCCAGAATTATTAAAAAGCGTATGGAAAAGTTTCATTGTACCCTGTGTATTGGTCAAGACCGTTAAGTGTATTTAGGAAGAACTGACGACGTTGTTCAGTGTTCAGGATCCATACTCTTTATGTTCAAAAACACCTTTGTGCTTGTGGATTTAGATTTCTTCTGACTACTTTCGACATGCAGGTAAAAATACAGTCTAGGAACAGCTTTGCTTGTGACTTGGGTTTCTTCTGACGACTTTCGATATTCAGGGCGTAAATACAAGCTGTCAACGATTTCAGGACGGGCTGAGGCTTGCTTTCCAGCCACTTAGTGCCTGATGTATGCAGAGACTGTGGGGAAATTAATTTGTTAAGCGAGGCAAGAGTATCTGAGACGGAATGGATGATCTGTCGTACAAGCTCCAAGTGTTTCTACACTGTTTCAATGAGTTTAAAAGCTCATCGTTTGAACAGGACAGAACAGTGCAGACTCGAATCTGCTCGGGAGCCTGATTCTTAGGGAGAAGACTCTTTGAGAAAGACTTTCAGCTTCGGAGTTCAGAAGCTGAAAGCCTCGACAGCAAGAGATGAAGAGGAGGTGGATAGTGGCAGCGATGACGAGAGGAAGATCAAAACTCTGCCTGGAGTCATCAGAATCTTCTATCAGTTCGAGTCTGTAAATCTGCACGCCTACCCAAGGTGACGAATGTTTTCTATGTGACCAGATTTCCAAGATAGTTCTGAAGTACGAAGCAGGTAAACATGGAAAGATAAACACAGCAAGTGTTTCAAATCCAACGAATCTGGAGCCAATCTGACAGCTATGTCGTCAGACAGTTTCTGGAGTCTATAGAAACAACGGTGATGCCCTTTGAAGCCTGACTATGCCTCTGGGAGTTCTGGGAGTTTTATCGATATTGGAAGAATTAATGTAGACGTACACTTCTAGAGGTTGTAAGAAAGATAGGGAAGCTAAGCATTAAGGCTGATAAAAGAGAGAGAAGTAAACCTGTCATTGAAGAGGCTGATCAGAGAATCCACCCAAATGCTTCCACCTCAGATGACAAGGGTCACGTGTGTACGACCTTGACCTCAGCGAAACGTCGACGAACGTTTCCCGCAAAGATTGAAATTCAAAAGGAAAGTGGGTGAATTTGTACAATCACAGGAAGTTTACAATACAGCGAATCCTGTTAGTGAAGACATCATGGTCCAGTTCGAGGCATTTCGTCTCCATAGCGGCAATA
The DNA here is from genome assembly GCF_003918875.1 of Haliotis rubra. Lineage (NCBI taxonomy): Eukaryota > Metazoa > Mollusca > Gastropoda > Lepetellida > Haliotidae > Haliotis > Haliotis rubra. Next base: position 1,196,873 of record NW_025766990.1, on the reverse strand, counting down.
GAGTATTGGCCCGAACCCCACTCACAGTTTGTCAGCGGACGGGAAGCCATGATATCTGAAGTATTAGAGAAGTTGGGACTGACAAGAGCAAAGTGACTATCACATTTTTCTCCTTCTTTTCCACGTAAAATTCGAACGCAGAATTACGGGTGAAAAAGTCACATACATTGTAGATCTTTGTTCAAATTAGATGTTGACAGTTTCCCATGTAAATGTAATTGTTTCTAACTAATGATGGGTGTATCAATTAAGGTTTGGTGTAAAACAATTTACATGTTCTGAACGTTCAATGCTTAATATATGCAATGGACATGTTCCATACACACGACCCGTGAAGATGCGGGTTAGAATTGATCTTCAGTAACCGATGCTAATCGTAAGAGGCGACCAATTGGATCGGATGGTCATGCTCGCTGACTTAGTTGACATATGTCATCGTATCTCAATTGCTTAGATCGATGCTCATGCTATTGATCACCGGATTGTCTGTTCCAGACTCGATTATTTACAAACTGCCACCACATAGCTGGAATATTGCTGACTGCGGCGTACAACTAAACTCACTCAACCACTCACTCCATACACACCTTAGGACAGTATGTTGTGAATATGTCCTTTGATTTAGTAAAATATGTTTCTTCTAGCGAGGCAGTGAAAGAGTTTGACTAATCTAAAATATTGCAGTTACATTTTGAGTGTCTGTAAAGTTGATACATAGCATTTAATAAAATAAAAAGACTGATTTTTTAACAGAATACTGTGATTCATAGTTTTCTATTATTGGCAGACCGCCTCCCGTGGTGTAGTGGTTAGAGCGTCCGCCCGGAGAGCGGAAGGTCGCGGGTTCGATCCCCGACCGCGTCATACCAAAAAAAGACGTTAAAATATGGTACTTTGTTGGGTTCCTGTCTGGCGCTCGGCATTAATGGGTACAAACAAGGGACTGGTGGGCTCGGAGTCAGTATAATGTGTCTGGAGTGGGGTATTCATGCTTCACTGCGGTATGGTACATCTCAGTGGGCTAGCACTATAAAACCAGCTTCCAGCCTGGGCTAGTACAAGCAGCCGCACATACACATACACACGCATGCACGTCGTCATATGGGCGAAATATTCTCAAGCACGACGTTAAACCCAATTTCACCTCCACCTCACCTCACCTCACCTATTATTACATTTTAGTTCAGAATGACAAGATCACAGAAATATGTATTTTCAACTACTTTCTTCTTTTTCCAAGACGAACTATAGATGATAATGTATGCCTTAATGTTCGTAACATTCATAACATCCTCCTCGTCTACCATCCACAGCTTCATTTGTCTCTGATTAAGAACGGTTCCATAACTTCGTCATAAATGAAGTTTTTACTCCCAGGATCAACCTGTCAGGAGGAGTAGCCAGGTAGCTCTTCACATGAACGACGAGGCACTAAGTAGCCCATGTGTGGTGTCCCCGTCTTTCCCTATTTGCCGGAATATTGCTGAAGATGGCGAAACACCACACACAAGTTGAATTAGGAGTAGCCTACTGGCCAGGCATATCGAAGAAGTGCTATTGATGAACAGCCCATTTTAAAATGTCCTCTCGTTCTATATATTGCTGGAATATTGCGAAAGATGGAGAAGAAACACCACACAAGTTAAATTGGAGCAGCCTACGGGCCAGGCATATCGAAGAAGTGCTATTGAACCAGCCATTTTTGGTGTCCTCCCTCGTTCTTATATTGCTGGAATATTGCTGAAGATCTGGAGAAGCACCACACACGAGTTGTGAGCAGTAACCTACTGGCCAGGCATATCGAGAAGTTAGCTATTAGAACAGCCCATTTTGGTATCACTTCGTTCTTTTTATTGCTGTAATTTTGCTGAAAATGGACAAACACCACAGACAAGTTGGTGGAGTAACCTACTGGCCAGGCACATTGGAAGAAGTGTGGATTAAGCAGATTGGCTGTGTCCCCATCGCGATACGCACCGTTTAAGCCCTTCAAACAAGGCATTGTATGGTTTGATGTCACGGTTGGAAAGGAGATTTATTCAGTAATTTGCTTTCCGTGTCAGTTTAATTGGGGTAGGTAGCGGCAATGCTACTTTGCTAAGGTTGATGCCGAAGAGGGATGGCGAAACAGAAAGGAAACATAGACCAATGCAATCATGTAGACGAATCTGTGGTTTTGAAACATGTAGATTCTGTGATCAGGATTTAGTTAGGATAAAATAAGGTTACTTATGATTTCTTCACAGTGTATTGGCAATTACAGCTCCTAGATCAAGGGACAGTTTTCAATACAATGAGTAACTTTGACTGACATGGTTTAAACTCCTCTTTGGAATTCCAGCGATGTCATGGAAGTGTTAGCTTGATGAGAGGGTAGGATGAAGGTTTCAGATCTTTACCACCATCATTGTCCGTGGCACCGAAGTATGGTAGAACCTTCTTATTAAAACTATGAGTAAGTGTGTGGTATGTACAGCCACGGTGAGCATATATCCTGGCTAAATCATGCACATAGCAGAGTTTGACCACGACCACATGATGTTCAAAAGATCAATGTATATAACGACATGTCAAATAACGCCAATCTTACACTTACGTTAACGCTGCTAGCACAAACAGATCGAGGGCTGAAATGAGTTTTGTTGCGCATATATCGATTGTTGTTTGTTGTTTGAACTGGCACTCGCTCGATATATTCAACTATATGATGTCTGTAAAATTGTCGATCTGGACCAGAGAATCCAGTGATCATCAGTGATCATCGGTCATCAAAGGTGGGGTACGATGTGATACTTCTGTCGCTAAGTCAGCGAGCTGGGCCACTTGAACTGTTTCGTCGCCTCTCTTATGATTAAGTATGGGTTACCGAAGCCCAATTCTTATCCAAATACCCGTGAAGGTCCGGGTTAGAAAGAGCCTTCAAGTAACCAATGCTTGTCGTAAGAGTTGACTAAAAGGATCGGAGGTCGAACTCGGCTTAATTGACATTATGTCATCAGTTCCCCAAATTGCGCAGATCGATGCTCATGCTGTTGATCACTAGATTATCTGGTCCAGACTCCTGATTTTTTACAGAACCGCCGCCTCGCTGGAATATTGCTGAGGTGTGGCGTAACTTTACTGAACTCACTCACTCACTCTTACCCCAAATCGTCGCTGGAAAAAATCAATTGTATGAGGTTCCTGTCAAGTCAGTCTGTCAAAAGAAACCAAAGCCGAAAATGAAATGAAGCCAAACAAACACCAACCAAGTATATCAAATGCTGGAACTGGGCTTTTCAACATGATGAATAAACAAATTAGCCTTTCGGCTATCAGGCCATGTTTGAAATGTAAATACAGACACAGTCTCTGTGTTGTCTGATTTTATATTGCTGCTTTTCATTGATAAGAATAAGAACAAATTAAGGGCTTTACTCGGTATTTTCTCCCAATAATTGTGCACACAGTCCATTGAAATGAACATTGAGTGAATGTTGTTTTACGCAACAGGCGCGTGTTCAAAAGGCATCATATGCATGATAGGAGACTATAGCCATGCCGTTGTCATAATGCTACACATGCCTCCATTGACCTTTCGGGGCCACAGTTTGCACGGTCTTGATTGTTCTCCTACATTCACGAATTCCTCGACGCACGTCTGTGGTAATGGCGTTCAGATCATATTGTAATGTGAGACTCTGTGGTTGGTTCGAAGGCAAAATGATTCGCTGCTCAGAAGATGACTTTCACATGCAATGATTCACCTTATCGTTGGTTCAAGTTCGATTTGCTCATCAATTTTGTTTGTTCTTCACAAGCACCTTGGGTTTCACCAAAATGGTAAACGTCTAAAAGAGTCCAGTATCCTATTGTATAGATGACTTCTGGGGAAGGTTTAGACAGCGTCTTGTTTCTAGCATGTTTGTCAGGCATCAAATATCCTGCACCTCACAAAATCACGCCTTGTCCACTATTGTCTTTATTCAAATCACTTCTATTTCTAATTTTGAATTTTGAACTCGGTCTTTGTTGGTCAGCGTCATATCCGTGCTAGTTGGTTCACCAAGGGGTAAACGAACGGATATAAACATCACCTCTTCCTAAGTGAAGCTGACACAACGAAACCAACTACAACTAATGTATTTTATGTAAGACACAATTCGCTCAGACATTCTTGCTACACAGTAACACTGGCCCAGTTCAACGCTCAGCACCTGATAGAAGTGGAAACACACATGCAAATCCGCAAATGTCTTCTTTGCAAGGATTTGTGTGTTGTCGTTCATGTTGCATTGTTTTTGAATATATTTCTTTTTGACTTCATTTAATCTAAGATAACTGATTTTATATTTAGAATATAGGTCAGGTAGCACCGGTTAAAAAGATCGCAGATTAATTTTCACCTGCTTTGTTCTCAACAGTGATCGAGGACAAAAGCAGTATGGCATTTTCTATGAACATCCTAAAGTTGGTTTGCATTTTATATTCCTGTAATCAGCTATGCGAAGGTAAGTATGTAATTGGGGTACCATTGTTTTTTAGATATTGGACCAACATAGTGAACAATGTAAATTATACAATCTGTAATTGTACATTTTATCATTGAAACTTATTTGAGTGGCATTTTAGAAGTTGGGACGTACAATATTGAACACACTTTATTGATAACAGCTTCTTTAGTGTGTGAGTGCGATGTTTCCATACAGATTGTTGTACCGTTGTCAAGCGGTGCCAATGACAACGGTACATTCCTGTTTGACAACGGTACAAGGATCTGTATGGAAACGTTGCACTCACGAAATAACAACGTTGTCATCAATAAAGTTTGTTCAATATTATCATTGGAACTACTTGATTATTATTCCCTAAGAGAGTGTTTGAATCTCAGTACGCTTAGTTGTAAATTGTTGATTTAAGGAACGCATTAATCAAGAACACACGATAAAAGTATCAACTCAACTACAAGCGTCGAATTGCTAGCGACAATAAACAGCTTTAAATTTCCATATCCGACTATGACGTCATGTTTGGGGATGTAGCATTATAATAGTGACGAGCTGTCCACGCATGCTTGCTGACGAAGAAGCTACATGTAAGTGTCATTCCTTCAGAGCTTGCCATGTATTCAGATACAAAAATATGACGTGCAGTACAAAGATGTTTTGACATTTAAACAAAATCGACGTCCTAATAAAATATAGAAATGTCTAAGATGTCGACGCTAACAAATGAGGGTTCAGTCTACGAAGAGGTCAGATTATTTGTATTCCATTACAGCTCTCAAAGATACAAAAGGAAGAACATTTTCTTTGGCTTTCTTTCCGGAATCTACATTTACTCCAACAAATGCTCTTCGAAACATTCTGTACTTCTCATCCCCTTTTGGCGGTGTTTGTACTGTGAACTACAACGACGGCACAAGACGTCAGACCACTGTGAATGTTGTCGCCAACGATGTAGTTAAACTGGCATTACCTGACGCAACACAACTACCAGCTGGAACAAGAATAGAACCAAAGGCCATTTATGTGAACTGCACAACGGCAATAGCTCTTTATGGACACAATAAGTACGCGGACTATGTGGAAACATCAGACTCATTCACAGTTCTTACTGATGATATGTTGTCAGCGGAATATATTGTTGCAAGTGTCGAGAAGACTGCAAATCTTGGCGTTGTGGCCACCCAAGATAACACTAAGGTTTCTGTGGTCCTTAATGCAACATGTCAATATGTATTTAACAGCGTCCGATACACAGCTGGAGACACTGTAAATGCCACACTGGGCTATGGTGACGTCTTTCAGATTGGTTTAGCATCAGATGCGAGCTCTGATAAGTGTGACTTAGGGGGAACCCAAATCTTTTCTAATCATCAAGTCTCAGTGTTTTCAGGGGCTGTGTATGTCCGCGGACCTATCTGTGACGCAACCCTTCATGGAAATCATCTGGTTAGTCAAGTTCCCCCAGAGAGCGCATTCTCAAACATCCAAATTATTCCCAAAGTGGAGACGAGTGACCTTGAGGCTATGACGTTTCGTGTATTGGCAAAGTATGACAATACAGTCGTGAATATAACAAAGGAAGAAGTAAGTGGAAATGTAGAGACATGGTCTACATTACTGAATACCGCCGACGTTAAAGAGTACTGTTCTCTATCGCCTGCCACCTTCATCATACAAAGCACTCGGCCAGTAATGTGTACTGAGCTTATTTATTTTAAAGGTCTTGGAGGCACATCGTTGTTTGTGCCAGGAACGGTTCTTTATGACAACAACTACATTGTAAAGAGTTTAGATTTGGATGGGGTGAACAAGGAGAGTCCAATGATGACTATTGTATCTGAGGTGTCATCATTCATGGATGTTCGTGTAAATGGTCAACATCGGGATGACATCCAGTGGACTAACCTCTCAACGGCACCTTACACTGTCGGGGTACTACAGATACACCCTCAAAGACCATATGTTGTCAACAGTTCATCGCCAATTCTAGTCAGACTTCACGAATCATTTGGCATGGAGTCATACAGCTACAATGCAGGATACCGTCTTCCGTCACTTGCAGAAACACGTAAGTCACTATACACGTAGCGGAATTAAGAACGTCTGGGGGATTGTACTGCGCACTAAGGATGTTGAGGAAAACACTGTCGATCATGTTGTTGAAAAAGACCAGATTTTGCAACTAACAGCCGGGTGTTTTGAATTGTTTTCAGCATTGAAATTAAATGTCTTCTCAATGGACTCGAGGTCTTCCAAAAATCACATAAGGGTCTGAAATGGATCAGTGTCATCTAAAGGTCAGGCGCTGGTTACATGTCAAGAAAATAGAAAGTAGATTGCATGAAAGGGCTATTTATCTGATATCAAAGTCCTGTTCAAGAAAGGATTGGTCTCTAGAGTTCTGTGCAATTATTGTAAAAGCATATAATCAATGGGCTCATACTTTTGCTTTATAGTAGTTGATAGCAACGAATGGAACTGTTTCAGTGGATGGTACTATCACCCTCAAATGCCTACCAGGAGGCTGGTTCATTACCATGGACTTCAGCGAATCAAACCTGGACCACATTCCCTTCCCCCAACTCTACATGACAAGGGACACGTGTGTCGGAACGATGCAGGGACAGCAGCTCATATTCAACATGTCCTACAACGACTGCCACACACAAACAAGTGTAGGTTTCAAAATATATATTTGCTACACCTAAGCGCAGGTAACTAAGATGGAATTACTGATATACTGGCGCCTCTGTTTCAAAAAAGGTTAAACCTTCATCAGACATTATAATAAATTACAACATTTAACCCTCGACTGTACTTCTATCCAAATAACCAAGAACTCGCCATTCGAAGTTACTACGTTTTCCTAACATTAATTGCTGATGTGACGTTAAGGTAACGGGGTTCTGGGCATTGTGTGGTATGTCAGCTATATTTCAGCGTGTCAGTTTCATATAGGCCGAAGAGAAACAGGTCTCTGCATTAAACCAGCGAATATGATACTGATAAACAAGTATGGCATACTTGAAACCGACCTCACATTCAAAGATGTCTGGCATGGCCAAGGAGTATTGCTGTACCTTAGACCTGGCCACTCTTGTGCCAGTGTGTGAGAAGGGGTTGCCTGGTGCATTGCAATCTTAGCCACCGTTACCCTGAACTCCTTACAACCATACCCCTGACCCTGTTCTTTTTCTCACCGACTGTCTGATAACGACAAAAGCGTTCAATCCAATGCCAGGCGTGCTGACAAGGAGATGCCAGTTTGAAACGTGTTGCTCACGTAGGGAAGATGAAGTAGAAACGGACTGATTCGAACAGAACATGCATAATTGCTACTGGTAACACACAATTCGACGTATTGTCTTTTATAGTGTCGATCCTTTGAGTTTTCCCGTTGTCGATTCTAATTCCTCTTATATTCCAATATGGCGACACGCCCCCGTCAAACAATTCTGTCATACGTGGGGACAATCGTCCTCAGAATATGACCCAAAGATAACTGATGGTGACACCGAGAAAGAATATTTATTTGCATGAAAACTCAAGACGACCCAACGCATTTGGAGACATGCACATCAACGTTGGACATCAGTCATTTATGTTGGTTCTTCGGTCGCAAAAATTGGAGAGCTTATATGCAACCATGACATTATACATATCTGCATGTAAATTATTAAACCACTATTGCAACTTTTATATCAGACTGTTTGTGACGGAGTAATGTGTTGACACATGCGAGACCACTTTTGTGGTGGACAGTTAAATCCTCTTCTACGAGTGACGTTTCCCTTCTCGCCTATCGTATTGCAAGATACATGTCTGTATGCGTCCAGAGCCCAGTTTCATGAACCGGTCGTATGGCTACAACGTTCGTAAGTGTATGTTATTTTGGCAGTCGTAGTGTTCGTAAAATGAGACCTAAGTATTGTGACATGTCATCATTCTAATGTGTATTGTGACAATTCCTTTTCATTGTTGTGTCATGTTTCCTTCTTCGTCTCTCGTTTGACAAAACACATGTAATAGAGCCCTGTTTCATAGTCATAACTGGCGACAAGTTTCGACTCTCATACCGTTAGCATTGCTCTGTAAAATGAAACCCAAGTCCTCTAGTGGTTCATCATTTAAGCATGCATTCGAAAATGGAACGATGTTCATGTTTCCCTTATTTCTATATTATTCAGGTGTCCAAAGGCATGGTTACCTTTTAGAACACGTTGATGTATGTACAACCAGTAACTGATTATTTGGTTCGAGATGTCATCTGGATTCATGATGTCAGCTGCTCCGAACCAGTGGATGGGACGGATTCCGTTCACATTTACCCAAACTTTAACACAACTGCCCACGGCTCAACAGCTGGACAGGTGCAAGGTTCCAGCGTCCATATATCCCTGTACCAAGACGCATCATTTATGCACCTTTCAAACGGCAATCTGATTCAGGCTGAGCTTGGAGCACCTGTGTATGTTCAAGTTACCTCGCCAGGGACTTCCAATACAATACTGGTGTTACGATCATGTGACGCCCACCTTGACAGTGTTCCTGGGAAACAAGCATCTTATCCTCTCATCGCAGATGGGTGAGTGAGATGACAGAATCTGAAGGAAAGGATTTTGTTATGTGTCCTTCTTTACACGTCTATTACCGCCATCTTCCACTGTCTTTCTACAATTGGAAAATTGATCTCCAACTTCAGACCACATTGTATATACACGAGTTCGTTTCTTATGTACTTCCACCTTCCGTAATATTACTTTTTAAAATGTTGCCTGTAACTAACTCCAACAAGCAGTTTGTACTGTGGTCCAGTTCCATCGGCGCCGATGATAGGTAATCAACTGAATGATTCCGATCCACGTAAATAGTTCGCACCACAAGCAGATTTTACTGGGCGCCAAGTCGTACCAGGAATGTCCAATTTGGCACAGATGGATAGTCATAGTTGATATGGAATAGACTTACATTTAACCACCACTCATCGTTTGTACCAGACACATATAATGGTCCAAATTATACCATGTAAAGCCATATCTGGACATTTACGTACTTTAATGAATTATGAAAACATGAATCCAGTAATCATAAGAAATCTGTAGGTTGTTTTGATTCCCACTGTCAGTTGTTTAAAATGACATTGGGTAAATTCTGAATGTATTTCCAGGTGTGCTGTGGATGCTCGTACTCAGATCCTCGTGACGCGAAACTCCGTGACCAGGTTTAAGTTTGACATGTTTGACCTCCCTAATGAACAGGACGGCATCTATGTCACTTGTCACGTGACATTCTGTGACCAAATGGACTTCTCCAACAAGTGTCAACAGCAGTGTCACAGAAGTCCAAACATAGTTGGTTGATGTATAAAATGCTAACCATAAGCATTTATCGTTCGTGGAACGGATTTGAAATAGTTCTTGTTCTTTAATAAAAGTATCACTCACTAGATGTCTGAGGTTTTACAGAGCACAAGAAGGTGTAAGCTCAACAACTTCATGAACAAATTGCTGATACTATCACGATCTGTGCACGTACGTTCATTTGAACTAATGCTTTACCATTTAATTTTGCATTATATTTTTAACTGTTCACTCTCTTTAGATAGTGAGTGAGTTAAAATTTAACGTCACCCCGGCAATATTTCAGCCATATAGTGACAGGAAATGTTGTGCATACAGAAGAAATACAAGTAATTAAATTACCATTCATCGACGGTCTGTAAAATAACTAGGGTATCACAAAAAAAGAGTTAAAACTAGCTAGTATTAATTCTAAAAATAGAAAACTATTTTAGACAATACAATGGGCTAGTGATCACCAACGAACGAAGGTAGATGTACAGTGCCTTTGCTACCTACATGGACCCTAGCTGGATTTACACTATCCCTTCAGCCGCTGGCGATTGTGGGCAAATTTAGCCACAAATTAAAGTGACAAGAATACTACGAGTAAAAAAGTGGAAGATTAACATTTTACTTTGAATGTTTTGGGACTTACGTATCCTGTCAGGAGGACAATCATTTTACAGTACTTTAACCCCCCTTGAGGATACAGCCACTAACAATCTGAGTTACTAATTCAAACTTCCAATCATAAAATATTTGTCTATTTACAAATCGTTTAACAAATCTAATTCTTTTAAAACTGCAATAATTAAATGAGAACTGATATTATTAAAACGATCCTTCATAGTTCGTGATTTAAAATAGTTATCCCTTGTGATGGATATTCAACACAGTCAAGCAAGACATGCTTGAACGTGATTAACAAGGATACAAAACGGAGGATCCTCACCTTTCAGTAGATATTCATGAGTATATCTAGTGTGGCCAATACGACATCGTCGAATGATAACCTCTTCAAATCTGGACTGACAACCCAAGTAGGTGTAACCAATGTAAGGTTTTATTTCATGTAATTTATTGATGCCTGCCTGGGTGTCCCACTTCTTCTGCATCAGGTCACGGATATAGATTCTAATGCTAGCTTTGTAATCAGAGTATGGGATAAGAAGTGGTGTCACAGATTTATTGAGTGCTCTTTAGATAGAATTGCATGAGTCCATCACTTTACCTGTGATATCTATCTCCCGCCTGCTCTGTAATAGGGAAACGTAAAATATAATTAGAAATATGAAAACACGGATCAGAAAGTCTGATAGTCTTGTATGAGTCTGTCTTTAACTTTACCCGTGATATCTATCTCCCGCCTTCTCTGTAATAAGGAAACATTTAGTATAATTATAAACGTGAAAATACGGATCAGAAAGTCTGATAGACTTGCATGAGTCTGTCTGTAACTTTACCCGTTATATCTATCTTCCGCCTTCTCTGAAATAAGAAAACGTTTTTTACATCAGTAGTCACCGCAGCTGTGGAAGGGAATCCTCGAATCTAATAATACAAATGCTTGTACTGTTGCACTTTCATTTAGACTACAGGTCAATTTGAGATTTCATCATGTACATGCTTCTTACAACAATCAAAGGTTGCTGAAGAACAATGCTAATCGCGTTCTTAGAATGTCAGATTTCTCTCTTACTGTTCAGCTGAAGAATGACAACAGACACATTGTCACATTTTCTTTGCTGAATGGAACAGTAATTATATAGATTTCGTATAACGGAGGATATGGAACAACTCTCTTGCAACGTGTTTGCACACAGTTCATTGTAATATGGAATAAAACACATGAAAAGTTCACAATAACATGATGAAACTGGGTGAATGTCGTTTAAAGTCACATACATTAGTCAAGGTATATCAAGGAAGACTGAAAGTAATAGCTCCTGGATCCATGTGACAGCTGGTTGTAGGTATGAACACCCTTCAAGTTCCAATGGCACATAGTCAACCATGTTCCGCACTCTCACCATTTGACGCTATATTACAAGGTATGGATATTTTCGACCTAAAACCCCGCTCTGGTGACAGGCTTTCCAGTTAAGTGTGTACATTATTTAAAATATGCTTGCTTACTTTTGTAAGAAGGTGTACATAAGTCGCTGTCCAGCATTCACATATCGTGTAAATAAACCTATTTGCTTTATGAGTGAGTGAGTGAATATTTATCGTCACATCGGCAATATTTCAGCCATAGCGTGTTGAGAACAATTTATTATCAGTAAAGATAAAAAAAAAAAATAGAAGCCATAAAATTGTTAACGATGAACAGTAAAACTACTAGTGTATCACAGATAGAGATATAAAACTAGTATGAAACTAAACCTTATGCTATAATGCAAGTCAATACAATATAAAAACAGGCTATAGATCACCAGCACCTGAAGGTATATCACCATACTAGAGACCATGTGGACTTATAGTACTTTGACATGGACCCTAGACGGATTTATACCATAACTTAAAAACACAAAAATACCGCGTTTTAAAAATTCGGTTAGTTTTACCTTGAATGTTTAGGGACTTACAATACTTCAACCTCCTGTGAGGATACAGCCACTCACAATCTCAGCTGCTAATCAAACTGCCAATAATAAAATATGTATCAATTTACAAATCATTTATCAAAATTTATGTAACAATTCAATTTCTTTTAATAATGCAATAATTAAATGATAATTGACGTTAAAAAGATCCTGAACTGTTTTGACATTCAATTATATTTATCCCTTGTGATGGAAAAATCAATGCAGTCAAGCAGTACGTACTTGACTGTGATTCTTTCATCACAAGGGATGCAAAACGGAGGATCTTCACCTTTCAATAAATACTCATGTGTATATCTTGCATGACCAATGCGACATCGTCTCATGATGACCTCATCAATTCTTGACTGACATCCCAAGCAGATGTTTTATTGGTTTGTTGGTTTTATTTGATGTAATTTATTGATACCTACTTGGGCGTCCCACTCCTGCATCAGATCACGGATGTGCGCTCTAATCATAGATTTGTAATCAGAATATGGGATTAGAAGTGGTGTCACAGATTTGTTGAGTGCTGCCTTAGCAGCAAAATCAGCCATCCAAAAGAGGATGATGTCGTATTGGCCAGAAGCAAGTTCATTATATAACTCCATTATTTCAATTAAAAGTGGATGTTGAGAAGACACATTTTTAATAGCCCGAAGAAAAGAAGAGGAGTCTGAATATATTATGTATTGTTTATGTTTATGGTGTTTTTTAATATATCTTAGAGCAGTTAATATGGCGTTAACTTCTGCTGTAAAAATAGAGCTGTCGTCTGGTAATATGGAAGATATTGTTCTGGATCCCACTACAGTGGCACAAGCAACTGCGGGATCCCTCTGTAAATAAGGATTTTTATGTATTGTATTTACTTTTTAATTGATTAAATTCCTGTCTATATTGTAATCCATTAGTTTAAGATTTTATAAATGTTGTCAGTGATAATCAACTTGTGGCCTCACTAACTGCCATGGAGGTGAGGAAAGCATGCAGAAAGTACAAATATTATCCAACTCAACACCAGCAGCAAAAATGAAAGGTTTAATTCTTATTCCTTATTGGCGGAATAAGAGCAGACTTCCTGTTGTACAGATCCCCATAAAGAAGATTTAAAACACAGCTATATGCAGGGTTAGACTCATTGTGATATATTGTAAGGATAATCTATACGGCGTTGTTTTAGAGATGACTCATCGGCCTCTACATAAAGACTTTCAATAGGAGAAGGTCGGAAAGATCCAACACAAGTCTGAGACCTTGGTGGGGAACAGAATGTAATAATTTAAGATTACTTTTGCAAGGTCCACCATAAATGATAGAGCCATAATCGAATTTAGAACGGACGAGCGATCTGTATAAGTGACGGAGGGTTGACTGGTCCCCTCCCCACTTGGAGTTTGAAACAACCTTTGATAAATCAAGTGCCTTCAGACATTTATCCCTAAGAGCTTTAATATGTGGAAAGAAAGTAAGATGTTTGTCAAATATTAATCTAAGAAATGTAGCTTCCTTTACAATTTTAATTGGAGTGCCTGCTAGATGCAATTCTGGGTGTCTGTGCGGCTCACATTTTTAACAGAAATGAATGCAATTATTTTTAGTTTTTGAAAACTTAAAACCATTTTGTTCTGACTCTCAATCGTGTGCATATTCTAACCTCGACATGACAAATTAAAATCATCTACAAATAATCACCCATCAATGGATAAGCTGTTTATTTTTATACTGAAAAACAATACAGATAATATGCTACCTTGTGGTACACCTTGGTCTTGATCATACATATCGGATATGGTGGAACCCACACGTTCCTGGAACTGCCGATCTGTTAAAAACCGAGATATAAATTGAGACACACGGCCTCTCGAACCCATTTCATGAAGATCTTTTAATATTCCATACTTCCAGGTCGTATCATACGCCTTTTCTAAATCGAAAACTAACTAAATGATCTATGGTACTTCTATTTTTTTTTCTAAACTCACATTGAATATTTGATATAAGATTATTAGTTTCTAGGTACCACATCAGTCGATTATTGACCATTCTCCCCATGGTCTTACATAAGCAGCTGGTAAGAGATTTTGGCCTGTAACTAGAAGGATCTGTATGAAGAAGGGAATGCCATGAAAAGGGAAATTCCGAGTAGTCCATATATTGTCAAAGATACATAATAGTACTTTAAGACAAGAATCAAGTAAATGTTTAAATAGGTGATAATGAATATTATCACCCCCTGTTGCTGTACCGTGTGCTTGCCCTAAAGCAATGTGCAATTCATGTAATATTTGTTTGATGAAACACCAAGTACATACATATCACTGTCATTGCACGACACATGTCTCCATGAACCTTGGTCACAGCTCACATGGTCCTGAGTGTATAGGACAATATACAATACACTTAGGTTACAGCAAAGTGGTAAAAGTCTTAGAGAGTCCAGTCTGTTACTGCATAGATGACTACTATGACAGTTTCTTCGTTTTTGCATTGTGCCAGACATCGGAAATACGCTGCACTATGAGTTCACGCCTTATCACCTGATGTCTTTATTCGCTCACTTTTACGTTTGCTACAACTTAAACATAGTGAACTAGGGATCCATTAGTGATCCATGACTGCATTTGTAATTCAAATGAAAATTATGACATTGGCACGATTTCTTCTTAACATGTTCTCGAAGCCATGACCAATTTACAAAGAATATATGCCTTATCTTTTGTGAAATGAACAGCAGAGTGGACTAAGTGGTGAAAGGTTATCACCATGGCAGTTGCAAGCTGTTCCTGAATCGAGCACTGCAAAATGACGATTCATGTCTCAGCGATACCTTGATTGAACAGCCCATATTTGGTTCCCCGTCGTGTTCCGACCGTTTAAGCTCTTCAACAGAGCAATATGGTTTGATGTCACGGATTGGAAAGTTCATTCAGTAATTTGACTGAGTGTCAGTTTGATTTGGGAGGCTAAGCTGGAGATACTTCTGCCATACTTGTGATGCCATTGGAGGATGAGATGTTAAAACATAGACAATAATAATCATGTAGGTGAATCTGTGATCGAGTTTTTGTTATCAGGATGTGTTTTGTCACATTGAACTCACACCTTGTATTGGACTTACGATATGTATTTTCGCCTGTTAAGAGTAAGCTGAGAAGTTACCTTCGTTTAGTTTTTTTGCTTCTGGTGTCTTTGGTGGGGTTCTATGAACCTCTGAGAAGATGGTGGTGTAGCATAGCTTTTGTCAGACCAACTCTAGAACTGTAGAAGTGTATAATAGGTATATAAGGGATTGTTGCAGAGATGTATGACGGGGTACAACTTTAGATTTGCGCTCATCTGCCTGCCAACATTGACGTTTTAAGACCTACCACTCAAGAGCCCTCGTCTACATTGAACTTTCAATAGCTATCAACCAACTTCAATAAGTATATATACAAGGATCAATACTTTGTTGACTAGAGACATTTAGTTAATATTTCAGATTTGTGACCCAACTGTATTGTATCAGAAATCTGTACTGCCATTCATTGTAGCCTTAGGTTTATGTAGCCTTAGGCTTTCAAAATACAATTGAAAATTATAGACTCGTTGTGTGTCCTTTTGCTGGTTTAAATGGGACTCACAAGCCTTTCATCACAGTAATTTCTAAAGCGTGTCAGTTTAGTTCGGATCAAATAGGATTTCTTCACAGCGTGTTACAGTTACAGCTCCTTAGGTCAAAGGGACACCAGTTCTCCCTAAATTGAGTCAATAGTTGACTTTGTTTAAATACCATTTGAACAGACTTTCAGCGACGTCACAGAGTGTTATTTTGATGAGACAGGATGACGGATTCAGATGTTTACCACCATCATGGTGGTGGTACCCAAAGAGCACGATACAAGTGTTTCCAACCTATCTATCGTCAATGGCATTTCACATAAGCGATATATTCGATGAAACAGAATAGAGATGTCAAAGATGTTGAAGCTAACAAATGACGTTTTAGTCTACGAAGACGTCTAGTGCATCTGTATCGCATTGCAGCTCTCAAAGATACAAAAGGCACAACAATTCTTTTGGCTTTCTTTCCGGAATACATCTATGCTCCGACAAATGCCCTAAAAACATTCTTTACTTCTCATCCCCCCGTGAAGGTGTTTGTACTGTGAACTACAATGACGGCACAAGACGTCAGATCACTGTGAATGTACTCACCAACGATGTAGTTAAACTGGCTTTACCCGACGCAACACAACTCTTAACTGAAACAAGAATAGAACCTAAGGACATTTATGTGAACTGTATAACAGCAATTGCTCTTTTTTGGACACAATAAGTACCAGGCTATTAATGTGGATACATCAGACACATTCACAGTTCTTTCTGATGATACGTTGTCAACGGACTATTTTATTGCAAGTGTCGAGAAGACTGCAAATCTTGGCGTTGTGGCCACCCAAGACAACACTAACGTTTCCGTGGCTCTTAACGCAACATGTCAATATGTGTTTAACGGTGTCCGATACCCAGATGGAGACACTGTTAATGTCACACTGGGCTATGGAGACGTCTTTCAGATAGGTTTGGCATCACAAGCAAGCCCTGAAAATTGTGACTTAGGGGGAACCCGAATCCATTCTAATTATCAAGTCGCAGTGTTTTCAGGTGCTCTGTATTGCTACATGTCTAGCTGTTATAGACATCGGTTTGGGGGTCATCTGGTTAGTCAAATTCCCCCCAGAGAGCGCATTCACAAAAACTCAAATTATTCCCAAAGTGAAGGCGAGTGACCTTGGGGCAATGGTGTTTCGCGTATTGGCAAAGTACGACAATACAGTCGTGAATATAACGAAGGAAGAAGTAAATGGAAATGTAGTGACATGGTCTACATCACTGAATACCGCCGAGTTCAAACAATATTGTTTCCTATCCAGCGCCAACTTCATCATACAAAGCACTCGACCAGTAATGTGTAACGAGTACATTTACTTCAAAAGTGATGGAGGCACATCGTTGTTTGTGCCAGGAACGGTTCTTTATGACAACAACTACATTGTAAAGAGTTTAGATTTGGATGGGGTGAACAAGGAGGGTCCAATGATTACTATTGTATCTGAGATGTCATCATTCATGGATGTCCGTGTAAATGGTCAACATCGGGATGACATCCAGTGGACTAACCTCTCAACGGCACCTTACACTGTCGGGGTACTACAGATACACTTCAAAAAACATATGTTGTCAACAGTTCATCGCCAATTCTAGTCAGGCTTCACGAATCATTTGGCATGGAGTCATACAGCTACAATGTCGGATACCGTCTTCCGTCACTGACAGAATCATGTAAGTCACTATACACATAGTTTATTTAAATATGTCTTAGTGTGATTGCATTCAACACAAATGATGTTGGGGAAACACCACTTTTTATATCAAGTTTTCTCAATGTATGACGTTGAAAATGCTCCGCCAACGTCGATGCATGTATCTGTAGTGAAATTCTATCCACCATTTGTACTTTATTTTGTAGTATAATATGTTGTATCGTTGAATTTTGACTGTTGTCGTTAATTCTAAATAGCACACACGGATCTCGAAATAAACATATGGATCAATATCAGCCAATCTAGCACTGACTATTTGTCAAGAAAATAGGAAATAGATTGCATGAAAAGACTGTAGGAGCTGATTGTTAGTTTTAATATACCATACAAATCATGGTCATAAGATATTTAACTTTTCAATCAATAAACACATAGTATATCTTACATTTCGATGCATGTGTTTGACCAAAGTTTAATTCAAACGGTGCGATGCAATCATAGTTTGTAATCTATTGGCTCATATCTTTTGATGCCATAATAACTGGGAGTAACGCATGAACCGGTTATTCTGGAGAACACTTGTTTCAGTGTTTGGTGCTGTCACCCTCAAATGCCTACCAGGAGGGTGGTTCGTTACAGTGGACTTCATGGACGCACACTTCGACATCAGTCTACTCCCCCATATCTACATGACCAAGGACACGTGTGTTGGAACGATACAGGGACAGCATCTCATATTCAACATGTCGTACAACGACTGCCACACACAATCAAGTGTATGTATCAAAATTCATTTTTTATTGCTTCACCTAAACGCAGAAACTGAAATGAAATTATTTAAATGATGGCGCTTCTGTTTAAATAGGGGATAAACTTTCACCAACCATTGCAACAGTTAAATCACTGTTGCACTACCATTCAAGTAACAAGAAAATCGTGATTCAACTAATTACATTATAGAGATATCTAATTTCTGATCCGGATGTTAAAGGAATTGTTACTTAACCTCACTGATCCGACAGATGAAGTTCTGGGCATCGTGTATAAATGAATTGGATTAACCATGCTGGTATCAGTACACTAGCGATATTGCGTCGTGTCAGCTTTTTATTGGGGGGAAAGCTCGAAGTAAAACAGGTTTCAGTCGTTGAACAGTTTGTTGAAACCAGCGAGTATGGCACCGACACACAAGTAGGGCGTACCGGAATTCAAACTCCTATTTCTGGCGTGGCTAAGGATGGGGACAGTATTGCTGTACCTTAGACAACAGGACAAACCTTGCCCCAGTTGTAGGTGAAGGGAATGACTGGTGCCTTGTAACAATCATTGGTACCTTTATCGCAACGCCCCAACAACCCAACACATGCTCCTTACCTGTTCGCTAACTTGCTGTCAAAGAAAGACAAGAATCGTTTTTCCAGTTGTGGTGGTAATGAGTTGCCACTCTGAACCATGTGTGCTGCACACGTAGCACATCTACAATTGAAACGGACGAAAAAGAGCATTTATAATTGTCATAGGACATTTAAATAGATACTTGACGTATTATCTTTTGTAGTTTTGATCCTCATGCATTTTGAGTTGGATATCATCGACCGACTCGATCTGAATCCTATTTTTAGAATATGGCTTTAAGTACTTCCGTCATGTAACTTTCACACAAGTGATCCGTATGTTTGGGTGAGTGCACTTAAATCTTATTAGGCACGTCAAATAGCCCAGGAAAGCGGAAAAGCCAAGAAGATCAAAATGTATTTGCCTAACCAGCGAGACATTCGCGTTGGAGGCTTGTTGTTAATGTTTCTCTTCGTTCGTGAGTGAGATGACATAGAATCTAAAGGAAAGGATTTTGCTATGTGTTCTTCACTTGTGTAAAGTAAACTATGTTTCTACACTTGGTAACTTAACCTCGTAACATTCATCATGCTGGTTAAGGCCTTCCGAAGACAAATTCAGTTTTTACATATGTTTTTAATCCCTAGTCGTAGCAGGAATTTCCAAATGGCAAGACATTTGGGGTGACACAGAAGAATAGCCGTAATAGTTTAATATATGTTGGACCACTCGGCGTGGGTACCAGACACATGCATATGTTATAGCAAGTAAAGCCATATCTCGACATCTATATGAAGTATGATATACTGAACCACAAAAGAAACGTCACTTTTCAAAACCAAATGCAAAATTTAGTTCTTGCAAAGTGGTGTTTTATATTATTATTGTACCGTTGTCTTCACATGTTTTTCAATCCAAATTGACAGTTATTACCAACATCAGTGTGTGTTCTTATCGACCAAACGCACCGAAAAAGGCAGACATGGTAAAAGGTTCCGTATGACATTTCGTGAAAATGAAAATGCACGTGCATGTCGTGACACCCCTACCAATGAAAGCGAGTCCCAAACCAACCTGAAATCATTTTTGTTTTGACACAACCACCATGCCACGTCTTACGCGAAATCAAGTCGCGGGACGGTTGCAAGTTGTCCAGACTGCACGGAGGGTAGCCAATCATTTCAATGTTCATGTTAGGACAGCAGGGATGGTATCAGGTCATTAACAGCATTCAAGACCGTCAACGCAGTGGCCGACCTTAAGTAACATCACAACGTCAAGAATGGCAGGCTGAGCGCAACCATTTGCAGAATCGCTTCCCAAAAGCGACGGAAACAGCACGGCAGACCATTTGGACTCACAACAGACCCGTCAGTGCCGATACAGTGCGTGGACGTTTATCATATCGTAGACCTGTCCTCACCGCTCATCACCGCCAAAACCGACCAAAATGGGCAACTCAGCATCGAAATTGAGGTTATCGACAATGAAGAACTGTGCTGGTATCTCATGAAAGCCGATATTGTGTCTCGACAGTCGATGGCAGAGTGCGAGTATGGCGAGGGTGTGGTGAAATGTTTTCCAATGAGTGTATTGTTGAAAGAGACTCGTGGGGTGGTCCAAGCATCATAGTGTGGGGTGCAATCGGTCTGAACCAGTTAGTTAATACCGTGGTGTTCCAGAATCTTGGTCCAGGATGAGGAAATAACGTAACAGCTGCTCGCTGTATTGATTAAGTCAAAAAGACCCTACGTTGTACCACATTTTCTACGTTACAGAAATCACATCTTCCAGCAAGACAACGGTCGTGCCCACACTGCCAGAG
The DNA here is from genome assembly GCF_003918875.1 of Haliotis rubra. NCBI lineage: Eukaryota > Metazoa > Mollusca > Gastropoda > Lepetellida > Haliotidae > Haliotis > Haliotis rubra. Next base: position 1,175,987 of record NW_025766990.1, on the reverse strand, counting down.
CAACATTGGACTTCCTAAGATAGCATGGCATCCAAACCCTACACAATCTTGCACTCAGTCCGAATTAAATTCAGTAGAACATCTTTGGGACGAGATTCAAAGAATACTTAATGGCCTCTAACCAAGGCCGACAACTACGGCTAGACTTGATCATGCATTTCGCAGAGTATGGACCCAAGTGCTCATGACCTTCTTTGACCGGCTAATTCATTCCATGTACAGACGATGCAACGCTTTCAGCAATGCAGATAGAGCCCGCACACGATACTGACTTTGGGGTATCTTAATGGTACCATTGATGATGTTGTTTGTGTGAACTCTAAATGTGTTTCCCGAAAATGTGTTAACCATAATTGTCAAGTTTGAACTCAGTCCTCCGGTTTGATTGTTTATAAGAGTGACTAAAAGTGTGAGCCTTTAAGAAACCACTATCGGTGCGACATTTCTTTTGTGGTTCAGTACATATAAACACGAATCACAAAGTCTGATTGATTGGTTTGATTCGAAATAGCTGTTGTTAAATAGGGCTTGGAAAATGTTTCCAAAATAGTTCTGAAGTACGAAGCAGATAAACATGGAAAGATAAACACAGCAAGTGTTTCCAAGTCAACGAATCTGCGCCAATCTGACAGCTATGTCAGACAGTTTCTGGAGTCTATAGAAACAACGGTGATGCCCTTGAAGCCGGACTATGCCTCTGGGAGTTCTGGGAGTTTTATCGATGTTGGAAGATGTAATGTAGACGTACATACTAAAGGTTGTCAAGACAGGAAGCTAAGTATTAAGGCTGATAAAGAGACAGAAGTAAACCCGTCATTGAAGCGGCTGGTCAGAGAATCCACCCAGATGCTTCCACCAGATAACAAGGGTCACGTGTGTACGACCTTGACCTCAGCGAAACGTCGACGAACGTTTCCTGCAAAGATTGAAATTCAAAGGAAGGTGGTTGAATTTGTACAATCACAGGAGGTTTACAATACAGCGAATCCTTTTAGTGAAGACATCATGGTCCAGAGCGAGGCATTTCGCCTCCATAGCGGCAATAGAGTGGCCCGAACCCCACAACAGTTTGTCAGCAGACAGGAAGCCATGATATCTGAAGTATTAGAGAGGTTGGGACTGACAAGAGCAAACTGACTATCACATTTCTCCTTCTTTTCCAGGTAAAATTCGAACGCAGAATTACGGGTGAAAAGTCACATACGCTTGTAGATCTGAGCTCAAATTAGATGTGGACAGTTTTCCCTGTAAATGTAATTGTTTCTAACTAATGATGGGTGTATCAATTAAGGTTTGGTGTAAAACAATTTACATGTTCTGAACGCTCAATGCTTAATATATGCAATGGACATGTTCCATACACACGACCCGTGAAGATGCGGGTTAGAATTGATCTTCAGTAACCGATGCTAATCGTAAGAGGCGACTTACGGGATCGGATGGTCGTGCTCACTGACTTAGTTGATATGTCATCGTATCCCAATTGCTTAGATCGATGCTCATGCTGTTGATCACCGGATTGTCTGTTCCAGACTCGATTATTTACAGACTGCCACCACATAGCTGGAATATTGCTGACTACGTCGTACAACTTAACTCACTCACCCACTCACTCCATACACACCTTAGGACAGTATGTTGTGAACATGCCCTTGATTTAGTAAAATATGTTCTCTGTTAGCGAGGCAGTGAAAGAGTTATCAGTATTGAAGTTACATTAAGCGTGTCTGTAAAGTTGATACATGGCATTTAATAAAATACAACGCCTGATTTTTAACAGAATATTGTGATACATAGTTTTCTATTATTACATTTTTTGTTCGGAATGACAAGATCACAGAAATATTTATTTTTCAAATACTTTCTTCTTTTCCAAGACGAACTATGATATAATGTATGCCTTAATGTTCGCAACATTCATAACATCTTCCTGCATTTCTCGTCTACTATCACATTGATTGGCCACAGCTTCATTTGTCTCTGATTAGAACGGTTCTTCCATAACCGTCGTAAATGAGTCTTTACTCCCAGGATCAACCTGTCAGGAGGAGTAGCCAGGTAGCTCGTCACGTGAACAACGAGGACTGAGCAGCCCATGTTTGGTGTCCCCGTCGTTCCTAGTTTGCTGGAATATTGCTGAAGATGGTGAAACACCACACGCAAGTTGGAGGAGTAGCCTTCTGGCCAGGCACATCGAAGAAGTGGGATTGAACAGCCTATTTTTGTGTCCCTGTCATTCTTATTTTGCTGGAATATTGCTAAAGATCGCGAAACACCACAGGCAAGTTGGTGGCGAAACCTACTGTCTAGGCACATCAAAGAAGTGGGATTGAAAAGCCCATTTTGGCATCTTCGTTTCTATATTGCTGGAACATTGCTGAAGATGGCGAAACACCACAGACAAGTTGGTGGAGTAGCCTACTGGCCAGGTGCATTGAAGAAGTGGGATTCAACAGATTGGCTGTGTCCCCGTCGCGATACGCACCGTTTAAGCTCTTCAACAAGGCAATATGGTTTGATGTCACGGATTGGAAAATTTATTCAGTAATTTGCTTCCGTGTCAGCTTAATATGGGAGGCTGTGCCTAAGATACTTCTGCCACCCTGATGATGCCAAAGAAGGATGACAGAAGGAAACATAGACACTAATTATGTAGACGAATCTGTGGTTTGAAACGTGATTCTGTGATCGGGGTTTAAAATAGGATAAAATAAGGTTACTTATGATTTCTTCACAGTGTATTACAATTACAGCTCCCTAGATCAAAGGGACAGTTTTCAATACAATGAGTAACTGACTGACATGGTTTAAACTCCTCTTTGAATTCCAGCGATGTCATGAAGTGTTAGCTTGATGAGACAGGATGAAGGTTTCAGATCTTTACCACCATCATGGCGGTGGCACCGAAGGAGCACGGTAGAACCATCTTATTAAAACTATGAGTAAGTGAGTGGTGTGTACAGCCGCGGTGACATATTTCCTGGCTAAATCATGCACATAACAGAGTTGGACCAAAAGTACGACCACATGATGTTCCAAAAGTCAATGTATATAATAACAAATATACAAATCTTACACTTACGTTAACGCTATAGCACAAACGATCCGAGGGCTGAAATGAGTTTTTGTGCGCATATTTCAATTTTTTGTTTGTTGTTTAACGCCGCACTCAGCGATATTCCAACTATATGGTGGCGGTCTGTAAAGTATCGATCTGGACCAGAGAATCCTGTGATCAACAGCGATCATCGGTCTACCCAGTTCTGATACGATGTGATACATGTGTCAACCAAGTCAGCGAGCCAGACCACCCGAACTGTTTCGTCGCCTCTTACGACAAGCATGGGTTACTGAAGACCAATTCTTACCCAAATACCAGTGAAGGTCCGGGTTAGAATGAGCCTTCAGTAACCCTTGCTTGTCGTAAGAGTAGACTAAAGGGATCGGGTGGTCAGGCCCGCTGGCTTGGTTGACACATGTCATCGGTTCCCAATTGCGCAGATCGATGCTCCTGCTGTTGATCACTGGATTGTCTGGTCCAGACTCTATTATTTACAGACCGCCGCCATATAGCTGGAATATTGCTGAGTGTGGCGTAAAACTGAACTCACTCACTCACTCTTACCCAAATCGTCATGGAAAAATCAATTGTAGAGGTTCCTGTCAAGTCAGTCTGTCAAAAAAGCCGAAATGAAATGAAGCTAAACAAACACCAACCAAGCATGTCAATTCGAACAGGGCTTTTCAACCTGATGAATAAAAACTTGGCCTTTAGGCTATCAGGCCATGTTTGAAATGTAAATACAAACACAGTCTCTGTGTTGTCTGATTTTTATATTGCTGCTTTTCTTTGATAAGATAAGAACAAATTAAAGGCTTTACTCCGTATTTTCTCCCAATAATTGTGCACACAGTTCATTGTAATGAACATTGAGTGAATGTTGTTTTACGCAACAGGCAGTGTTCAAGGTAAATCATAACAGACTTGATAGTGGATAGGAAACTATATACATGCCGTTGTCATAGCTGCACACATGCCTCCATTGACCTGGTTCACAGTTTGCACGGTCTTGATTGTTCTCCAACATTCACGAATTCCTCGACGCACGTCTGTGGTAATGGCGTTCAGATCATATTGTAATTTGAGACTCGATTGGTTCGAAGGTAAACTATTTCGCTGCTCAAAGATTCCCTTTCACATGCAATGATCTTATCGTTGGTTCCAAATTTGCTCATCAATATTGTTTGTTCTTCACAAGCACCTTGGGTTTCACCAAAATGGTAAACGTCTAAACGAGTCCAGTATCCTATTGTATAGATGACTTCTGGGGAAGCTTTAGACAGCGTCTTTTTTCTAGCATGTTTGTCAGGCATCTTATTTCCTGCACTCACAAATCACGCCTTGTCCACTATTGTCTTTATTCAGTCACTTCTATTTCTAATACTACTTCAACCTAAGGCGACATGGGGCATGATGCATGTACGCATTTCTAATAACAATTACACATGGATATAAAATTAGACATTTTAAATAGATTTTAAAAGTGCTTTAAACGTATGCTCAATTTACAACGAGTATATGCCTTATCTTTTGTGAAATGAACAGGACGTGGACTGAGTGGCGAAAGGTTATCACCATGACATGTGCAAACTGTTCGTGAGCTAGCTTCTGATGTTGAATCTTTTCAAATTGGCGATTCATGTCTTTAACCTTGCCCATTTGCAAACTTGAAAAACTTGACTTTGTACATGTGTGTGATACACCTGCTATTGGCAAGGTGTATGAACATAATTTGTCTCCCTTGTCTGTGTAAACAATTAAGCCGTCGAAATGCGTTGTGCAAAATAACGTCCCTCTGAAGTGCCAGTATCGTAAGATCGTAGTTTCTAATTTTGAACTCGGTCTTTGTTGGTCAGCGTTATATCCGTGCTAGTTGGTTCACCAAGGGGTAAACGAACGGATATAAACATCACCACTTCCTAAGTGAAGCTGACACAAGGAAACCAACTGCAACTAATGTATTATATGTAAGACACAATTCGCTCAGAAATTCTTGCTACACAGTAACACTGTCCCAGTTCCACGCTCAGCACCTGACAGAAGTGAAAATACACATGCAAATCCGCAAATGTCTTCTTTACAAGGATTTCTGTGTTGTCGTTTATGCTGTATTGTAAATGAATATATTTCTTTTTAACTTCATTTAATCTAAGATAACTAATTTTATATTTAGAAGATAGGTCAAGTAGTCCAGCTTAAAAAGGATCTCAGATAAATTTCCACTTACTTTGTTCTCAACAGTGATCGAGGACGAAAGATGGCTGCTTTGATGAATATCCTAAAGTTGGTTTGCATTTTATGTTCCTGTAATCTGCTATGTGAAGGTAGGTGTGTAGTTACGGTACCACAGTTTTTAGATATTGGACCAACACTACATATATTGTACAATATACAATTATACAATATATAATGTACTTTCTATCATTGAAACTTGTTTGAGTGGCATTTAAGAAGTTGGGACGTACAATATTGAACACACTTTATGGATGACAACTTCTCTTTTTGTGTATGTGACGTTTCCATACAGATTGTTGTACCGTTGTCAAGCGGTGTCAATGACAACGGTACATTCCTGCTTGACAACGGTACAAGAATATGTATCGAAACGTCGCACTCACGAAATAACAACGTTGTCATCAATAAAGTTTGTTCAATATTATCATTGAGACTACTTGATTATTATTCCCTAAGAGAGTGCTTGAATCTCTGAAGGCGTCGTTGTAAATTGTTGATTTAAGGAACGCATTAATCAAGAACAAGCGATAGAAGTATCAACTCAACTACAAGCGTCGAATTGCTAGCGACAATAAACAGCTCCAAATTTCCATATCCGACTATGACGTCATGTTTTGGGGATTTGACATCATAATAGTGACGTGCTGTCCATGTATGCTTGTTGACGAAGACGCTACATGTAAGTGCCACTCCTTCAGAGCTTGCCGTGTACTCAGATACAGAAATATGACGTGCAGTTAATTTATGCAGTTACACCTACACTATGTACCCAGGTTCTGTGAGGGCACGCATGGTGTATTTATCGTCAAAAGAATTTCACATAAGCGATATATTCGATGAAATAGAATAGAGATGTCTAAAATATTGACGCTAACGAATGACGTTTTATTCTACGAAGACTCCAGGTTCATTTGTATTGCATTACAGCTCTCAATGATACAAAAGGAAGAACATTTTCTCTCGCTTTCTTTCCTGAATTCATCTATGCTCCAACAAATGCTCTTCGAAACATTCTGTACTTCTCATCCTCTCTTGTCGGTGTTTGTACTGTGAACTACAATGACGGCACAAGACGTCAGACCAGTGTGAATGTTGTCGCCAACGATTTAGTTAAACTGGAGCTATCTGACGCCACACAACTACCAGTTGGAACAAGAATAGATCCTAAGGCTATTTATGTGAACTGCACAACAGAAATAGCTCTTTATGGACACAATAAGTACCATGAGAGTGTGCAAACATCAGACACATTCACAGTTCTTTCTGATGATATGTTGTCAACGAATTATGTCGTTGCAAGTGTCGAGAAAAATGCAAATCTTGGCGTTGTGGCCACCCAAGATAACACTAAGGTTTTCGTAACTCTTAATGCAACATGTCAATATGTGTTTAACGGTGTCCGATACTCAGATGGAGACATTGTTAATGTCACACTGGGCTATGGTGACGTCTTTCAGATAGGTTTAGCTTCATATGCGAGCTCTGATACGTGTGACTTAGGGGGGAACCCGAATCCGTTCTAATCATCAGGTCGCAGTTTTTGCAGGGGCTTTGTATCTCGCAGCGCCTACCTGTGATGCACATCTTACTGGTCAACATCTGGTTAGACAGGTTCCCCCCAGAGAGCGCATTCTCAAACACTCAAATTATTCCCAAAGTGGAGACGAGTGATCTAGGAGCAATGTCGTTTCGTGTATTGGCAAAGTATGACAATACAATCGTGAATATAACAAAGGAAGAAACAAGTGGAAATATAATAGCATGGTCTACATCACTGAATTCCACCGAGTTCAAACAGTACTGTTCCCTATCCAGCGCCAACTTCATCATACAAAGCACTCGACCAGTAATGAGTACCGAGAGCATTTACATCAAAAAAGGTGCAGGCACATCGTTGTTTGTGCCAGGAACGGCACTTTATGACAACAACTACATTGTAAAGAGTTTAGATTTGGATGGGGTGAACAGAGAGAGTCCAATGATTACTATTGTATCTGAGGTGTCATCATTCATGGATGTTCGTGTAAATGGTCAACATCGGGATGACATCCAGTGGACTAACCTCACAACGGCACCTTACACTGTCGGGGTACTACAGATACACCCTCAAAGACCATATGTTGTCAACAGTTCATCGCCGATTCTAGTCAGACTTCACGAATCATTTGGCATGGAGTCATACAGCTACAATGCAGGATACCGTCTTCCGTCACTGGCACAAACATGTAAGTTACTATACATGTCCGATTACTTAGGAAGGTATGGTTGATCTTATTGCACAATAAGGATGTTGAGGAAAACATTGTCGCTCATGTTGTTGAGAAAGACCAGATGTTGTAACTAACATCCGGGTGTTTTGAACTGTTTTCAGCATTTGTTGGGCCAGTGCCAGTCAAGAAAATAGAAAAAAGAAACTTTTGAATCATTAAACATATATCATATATTACATTTCAGCGTACGTGTTTGACAAAGAACTGATATATAAGATTAGATGCAATTATAGCCTATAAGCTGTGCTTTCAAAATTGTCATGAATGAAACTGGTTTTTTTTTCTGGCGAAAACATTTTTCAGTGGAAGGTGCTGTCACTCTTAAATGCCTACCCGGCGGTTGGTTCATTACCATAGACTTCATAGAATTGAACCTCGATATCAGTCTCCTTCCACACATCTACATGACCAAGGACACGTGTGTCGGAACGATGCAGGGAGAGCAGCTCATATTCAACATGTCTTACAACGACTGCCAGACACAAACAAGTGTAGGTTTCAGAATACATATTAGCGTCACCTAAACGCAGGTAACTGAGATGAAATTACTGAAATGATGGCGCCTCTATTTCAGACATCAGAACTAAACTTCCATCAACCATTGCAACAGTTAAACCAAGATTGTACTAATATCCAAATAGCAAAGAACTCGCCATTCGAAGTTAATACATTTTCATATTATTTATGTGCTGATGTAATGTTAAGGAAATGAAATTCTGGGCATAGTGTACGAGTGAGGGAGTTTGGTTTAACGCCGCTTTTAACAGGATGCCAGCTATTGCCGCGTGTCAGTTTCATATAGCCCGAAGTGAAACAGGTCTCTGCATTAAACATGTTGATGGAACCAGCGAGTATGGTACTAACGAACAGGTATGGCATTCAGGAATTCGACTCTCATACAGTATTGCTGTCCCGAAGACATGGCCATTTTTTGCCCCAGTTGTGTGAGAAGGGATTGAGTGGTGTCTTGTGACACAATCTTAGGCACCTGTACCGTGAACTTCTTACAACCATATCCCTGCCCCTTTTCTGTTAGTTACTGACTGTCTGAGAAAGACAAAAAGGATGATCCTCCCAATGCCAGTTGTGATGGCGATGGGTTGCAAGTCTAAAAGGCGTGTTGAGCACGTAGCGTAAATGAAATAGAAACGGGCTGACTCGATCAGAACATGCATAAAATCCATTCGTAGTTTGAACAGATACACACGATTCGACATATTACCTTTTACAGTATCGATCCTTAGCAAGCTTTGAGTTTTGTCATCTCGAACTTAGTCGATTCCAATCCTCTTATATTCCAATATGGCGACACGCCTCCGTCAAACACTTCTGTCAGAAACCTTAGCTGGCAACAAGCATATGCATGCCTGGCATGCCATATGCAATCGTGTGCAAGAAATGACCCAAGGATGACTGATGATGGCAAGAATAGTAAGTTTTCTAATAACCAAGTAATACCAAGAAGTTCGAAATGCAGTTGCATTTCAAGTGAGACATGCACGCTAAAGTTGGACGTCTGTCATATATGTTAGTCTTTCTGTCGCAAGAATTAGAAAGCTTATATGCAACCATGACATTAGACATATCTTCACGTAACGTATTAGGCCACTATTGCAACATTTATATTAGAATGTTTGTGATGGAGTAATGTCGTCTAAAATCGACGACGTGCGACCCAACATTTGTAGTTGACAGTTGGGGGAAATCCTCTTCGATGAGTGTCGCCTCCTTTTCCGCCTATCGTATTGCAAGACACATATCGGCAGACGTCCAGGAACCCATTTAATAAAGCGGTCGTATCCCTATAACGGTCGTAAGTGTATGTTAAGGTATTGGGGTTTCGACAGCGAAACGCGGCCCAGGCCCTGATGTGTAACCATTTAGATATGTATTCTAAAATGGAACGATCTTCTTGTGTCTCTTATCTCTACATTATTCAGGTATCCAAAGGAATGGTTACGTTTAAGAATACCTTGGCGTATGCACTACCATGGACCGATCATTTGGTTCGAGATGTCATCTGGGTTCATGATGTCAGCTGCTCTGAACCAGTGGATGGGACGGACTCTGTTCACCTTTACCCTGATTTAAATACAACTGCACATGGCTCAACATCTGGACAGGTGCAAGGATCCAGCGTCCATATATCCCTGTACCAAGATGCATCATATATGCACCTTTTGAAGGGCAATTTGATTCACAATAAGATTGGAGCACCTGTGTACGTTGAAGTTGCCTCGCCAGGGACTTCCAATACAATAATGGTGTTACGATCATGTGACGCCCACCTTGACAGTGTTCCGGGGAAACAAGCATCTTATCCTCTCATTACAGATGGGTGAGTGAGGTGACTTTGCATCTGAAGAAAAGGTTTTTGATATGTGTCCTTCTTTTCTTAAAAAAACCCGTTACGTTCCTCTGCGCTCCTACAATTGGAAAATCACTCTTGTAACATTATTCCGTACAGGATGTAATCTTCGGAATACAAGTTGTTATATATTTAAATTTACTTCCGAGTTCGTGTTACTTGCAGCAGGTCAAGTTATTTTTAAACATCAAAATACGTGTAAATAACATTTGATTACGAAAAATCATAAGAAAATATGAAGTTTTTTACAATTGTTCAATCTGGCTTTGGAAACGTTCTTGTTATATTTCCAGGTGTGCCGTGGCTGCTCGTACTCAGATCCTCGTGACGAGGAACTCCGTGACCAGGTTTAAGTTTGACATGTTTGACATCCCCAATGAACAGGACGGCATCTACATCACTTGTCACGTGACATTCTGTGACCAGATGGACTTCTCCGACAAGTGTCAACAGCAGTGTCACTCAAGTCCAAACATAATTGGCTAAAACTTGTAATGCAAACCAAAAACGATAATGGTTCGTTACACAGATTTGAAACGGATTCTGTTGATTAATAAAACGGTCATTTGTCTTCGGGATTTTTAATTACACTTAAAAAAACCATAAACTCAACAACGTCATGAACAGTTCAGCAAATTACTGACACAATTGCGATATATACACTGATATATATCATTAAAGAACAGAAAAGGGTATTCCGTTTGGGGACATATTTTTGGGAACCGGGCTGTATGGTTATATATGGATTTAGAAAATGATTATTCCATGGCCATTCACAACGTGATGTGAATATGGCCCAACACGCCGATTTCGAACAGATGTTTTTCATTATGTGAATTCGAAATTTACACTGAAAGGCGTCATTGTATTGCTGTACATTTCAAGGATACAGACCAGATTGAAAGTTCTTCTGATAATGTTTTCAACTCAATGAAAGGTTCTTGACATGATTCGGCTCTCACGTCAGGAAGGGCTACTCACAACTGAAACCGCTAGAGTATCTACTCTGGCAGCCGGTCATAAAGATATACCTCTAGAGGGTCCACACAAAGACAAAATGGAGGTAAAATATATGTAACACATCCAATAGTTTCAGGCTGGAATTGGAATAAGATTGGATAAGATCCACAAAACTCCAGATGACTACAGACACAGCTACAGAAATGGGCACGAGAGGCGACCGTTACTGTCCGCTCTAAAACTGGCTCGTACTTTATGTTTTCAAAATTACCTACACTTACAAAGGCCTCATGTACGCCCTTGTTAGATTCTTATTTTCGGTCAAAAGCTAATTTTGATAAATAAACCTATTTTACTAATAATTAACCCAGAAGCCAACTTGATCAACTAGATCGGAAATATCCGATAATGGCCCAACAGATACCGTGTTGCCAAGGAACCTTCCTATTATAGGATACACATGAATATCAGTATATATCATATCTACTGAGAGAAATAAATAAAGGATCACAGGAAAATGCAAGCGTTCCTTATTATATTCCAGTTTTCATCGCCACAGTGCGATTCCAAACGGTGATGAAAACTGGAAAATATTAAAGGAACGCTTGAATTTTCGTGTGATCCTTTGTTTGTTTCTCTCAGTATATCATGGAATCAAACGTGAAGATCAGGGTTAGAAGAACCTATGATTTTCAGGAGCCCATGCTTGTCGTAATAGTTGAGGCGACTAACGGGGTCGGGTGGTCAGGCTCACGCTGTAGACCCGGGTTCGATTCCCCACATGGGTACAATGTGTGAAGCCCATTTCCGGTGTTCCCCGCCGTGATATAGCTGGAACATTGCTAAAAGCGACATAAACACCAATTAACTCAGTCCTGACTTGATGAGATATTGAGAGATGAAGATCACTGTTTCTTTATTTGAATTATTCACAGGCCCGGATGTGGTATTCCCTACGACGGATTCGGCCGGAACTGTCCGAAGTGGTGTGACCTGTGTTTTGGCTTCACTGCTGACCCTACTGGTCAAGTAGACATTCCAGGAACACGATGAATTGGAACTTAACATTATATCAGATCTTTTTCAGGGGATGGGATTTTGTTACATGTTCATAAGATATTAAAACGAGCTTCCATTCATAAGAAGTTCATGTCTCGATACACCCGTGAAGATCCGGGTTAGAATTGGTCTTCAGTAGCCAATGCTTGTCGTAAAAGGCGACTAACGGGATCGGGCGGTCAGGCTCGCTGACTTAGTTGACACATTTTATCGTAGCCCAATAGCGTAGATCCATGTTCATGCTGTTGATCACTGGATTGCCTATTTCAGAATCGATATATAGCTGAGTTAAACAACAAACAAACACATAGAATCATTTGTATACATCCTTCGCACAGTCCTCTAGTTAATGTTGAACGATCACACTCCCTTTATTACATTAACAACATATATACTTGCTACATTGCTGAATTCTGGACATAGTCAGACTCAATAACCCATAATATTTTCCCCTCCGCTCCACCACTTACTATCACGGTAAGTCGTTAATGAAGCAAGGCTTATTTTTAACAAATTCATTTTAGAACCTCTGCCGCAATCCAATGTTCACGAAGAAATGAAAACGGAGGTGCGATACTTGTTTCCATATGTGAAGTTGTCCACGTGAGAGGAGAGTATCTATATCAACATTTGTCATATCGCGTGGTGTCATTATCATGGAGCATAGCGCGCACTTTCTCCCGAATGTAAACACTCCTCAGTGTATCAATAATTTTCTGTATGACTTCGTGAAGTATTCTTATACTGATAACGGTATTTCATAAGACTGCGTAATAATTCATTTTCAGTTTACGTGGAGGTCCGTCTTCACACATAAGAGTACAATAACCATAATATGTAACTGAAACATTCCTTATTAAGCTTTGCAGATCGGTTTTTGTGCAACCACACGACGTTAGTTTGTTAAATATTTGAAAATTGTCCAGTCCTGACATATAGATTTGTCGTCCAATGTCGATAAAGAAAAGCGTTGGTTGGTTGTTGTTTAACGCCGCACTCCAGCAGTATTCCAGCAATATGGCGGCGGTCTGTAAACAATCGAGTCTGGATCAGACAATCTAGTGATCAACAGCATGAGCATCGAAATCTACGCAAGATCAAGAAAAGGGAGACGCATGATAACATCATATTCTCGCAGTCAAGTCCGATGTCAAATAACGACGTTATTCAGACTCCGATGGGAAGAATACACCCAGAAAAGGTCGTATTTTGTCGAATGTATATATACAGGTCAAAACGACGTTTTCCTGTTTGCAGTGTTAGGTATTGATTCCATGGCGCTCAGACACACAGGATGTGTACAATACCTACAGCAATGTAATGATACTGCCTCTTTGTGTATAATTACAATTCGGAACTTACCTATCATTTTAGAGCTAAACAAGACTACAGGATTACCTGGATGCCCAGCCCGCCTGTTCCAAAACCGTAAACATTCCACCATGGCCATGCCTTGTATGAATGTTCGCAATGACGCCTTGCGTCGAATTCTAGGAGTTTACTGAAATTGTTTATGAACTTTTAATCATAGCAGGTTTCTGGCACTATACAGACACAATACTATCACAATTTCGTTTGATTAAATTGAAAAAAAGCTTATTCGTCTTGCACTACCTACAGTAAGCCTTCGGTTAAGACTCCAACTGCAAGTTTTTCTCTGCAGTGTTCTTGGGACATGTTTACATGTAACTGTCCCGGAAATCTACGGAAATAGTCATGTTTTCTGACAAAAAATGCAATATAATCAGCAGACATTTAATGCAGGGACAACACATTCCTAAAGCTCGTTAGACTTGATCTCATTATAACAATAGAAACATAATCTATTATGCATGCTTACAATCCCATTATCGTATGCCTAAGCATAGGTTGGTACACCACCAGGCTAAATACCTGCAATCACATCGTTTATGTTGTAGTGGTAGTTGTTCGTTTGTGCTCCAGATCACGACATGTATCCAGCTGTCTCGAAAAGCCACATATTGCAAGCTTGCGCACGTAATCAGACACTTTAGTTTGGCTGTCTTGGAACCTCAGCTTTTCAGATGTCAAAGCGTTCTCCAAGTTACGAATCGGACTGTAGAGAGATGCCAATTTACTTTTACTTGGGATCACCTTGGATGGATCGTCCAACGTTGTCCTCGACCTCAGAAAGGAATATTCTGGATTACTCCATCGTACTGTCTTTCTTGGAGCTTTCCTTTTGGATAATATGGATGAAGGAACACTCTTATTTCCACATGCTTCTTCAGTATTATCCTGTGATGAAGTACTAATGTCATTGTTCAGTACATTGTCAGAATTTTGATCTGAATCTTGTTGTAATTGTTGATGTATAGAACCATTATGAGATGCTTCCATCCGGTCACCCGACTCGTTATGTTTGGTATGATATTGTACATCCCGAACCAGGACAGGACTCGTCTCTGGTCGTTTATGGTCAATACCCTGTGCCTCTCCAATGGAACTTCTGAGGCTGCTATTTCTGTGCAAGGACAAATTCGTAGACTGCCTGGTAGGTGTAAGATGAACCGTCGAAGTTTGTCGGATAGGTGAAGAATATACCGTAGGTGATGAAGTGTCATCTCTAACCGGTGAACACCTCAGGCTACTTATATTCCCACCACGCCCCGACTGTATTGACCGAGGCATCTGCTTGTAGTTTCCCCAAACACCAAATTTCATGGGCACAAGATGAGGAAATCGTGAAGAACGTAACCTGAATCTCATCGCGTCACATCTAATCACCCGCGTTGAATGCTGTTTATGCATCCGGATGTCATCCAAATCAGAATTTAACTTACTCTGTATGACTCTGTTTTTCCTATATGCATCTCTCTCATTGTCGCTCCAGAACACAGCGGGTGGTGGAAGTCTCCTGTCCTCCTCGGCAAGATGGAACTGCGACTTCCTATCCCTTCTATCAGAGTCATGTCTCGAGAAGCTTCTGCTGCTGGAACTACTGGTAGAGTGCCTTGTTATGGCCAACATCTGCCTCGTCTCTGGCCATCTGCTGTGGTATCCATCGTCCATCCTTCTCAATGTGTGATGCTGACGCTAATAATTATCCTTTCATTCAGTTCCAAGATGATGTGTATGTCGATCATTTATGGATCGTTATTCCACAAATATTGTCACATCCTCCACCTCCTCAGAATGCCCTCGTAATATTCGGCGTAACACCAAGCAGATATAGACAAAACTATATAGACAGAGAAATGTGTTCTACTGAATGCCATTTATCTTCGGCGTATATGAGACACGTATAATCGTCAGCTAGATTTCAAAATCTTTATCTTTTTAATTTACTACGACCCATGCGGAGAGTAAGGTATATTGACTAGACAAATGACTAAATGATCCAGCTAATGTGCCCTCTCTTGACAATAATCAATGAAGTCGATATCGATGATTAATAGTCACGGTTACAAAAAACAAAACAAACCAAGAAAACACAAACAAACCAAAACCAATGCAAAAACATACAAGCTAAATATTACGGTCGGGAATATTTTTCAAATTTTAATATCTTTCTTCCATTTGCCACATTTATATTCTTACAGTACATGTAAAATTATAATATCAATTATAAAGATCAACATGAAGTGTAATGTAAACGAGAGAATGTTTTGACAGTGCACACAAAACAACACTGGAATATATTCTCAAAATGTTCTTAATATATTCTGTAAATGGCATAGGCGTTATGTTTGAGATGGAATATGTTTTTAATCTGCTTTAATCAGCAACTTCAGTAATTCACATAAGTATGTATTGTGACTTGCAAAACAAATTGCCTTGTTTGACTACAGATAATACCCGATGACAATTAATGATGACATGCATATATCTCTGAGGGATTCGTTCGGTGATTTACCTTCGCCACAACAAAAAGGATCATATCAACAATTCACGGAAATATTTACAGAGGACAGTTCGCAATTCTGATTGAAGATTAACTGTTTATAAAGTTAATATCCAGCTCAGCGTGATCCCAAATATCGTGTGAACATTTGTCCCCACGCAGTAGTCACACATGTGACAGCCAGAATGAATGTATTCCTTATCGTTGACTGATAATATTAGGATTGGTCGTTGGACCGAAGGTAGAGCGTCACCCAGGTATCAAGCCATGGCTTTCGCATGTTATCACTGCAGTGAGGTGTTGTCTCCTTACGCGCCTATTATCGTGGATTGAATGACATGTTGTGAGTGTTTTTGAGTTATCCGTTCAGGACGTTAATCCGATGTGACGCTTTTCGTATTATACATTCGTTCACTGTGTCAGCTTAGCATGCAGTCTCTAGTGGTAGCTTAAAACTTAAATCAATGCACGTCAAACATGTATTTGATTTCTAGATCCACGCTATATGCACTACAAAAAGTATGGGATGTTCCATTTCGGGGTGATATTACTTTGGAAACATGCTCTATGATTGTATATTGATCTAGACAGAGCGATCGACTTGGGGCTGGTTCAGTAATGGTGTGGGGTGGTTTCACTGTGACTGGCAGAATACCTTGACATGTCATTCACGGACGTGTCAATGGGCAGTACCACTGAAACAACATCCTGGAGGCAAATGTGGTGCTATCTGCGCACGGACGTGGACGTCGTTTTGTGTTTCAGAATGACAACGTAAGAGCACACACGGTTCGTATTGTTCTTGAGTACCTCCAACAGGGGAACATAATCACTTTACCATGGCCAGCACTTATATATGTCTGGGATATCAAAAATTATCAGCCACTCTCCACGAACTTGCCGCTGCCCTGAAGTAAAGAATGGGATGCAATTGGACCAATGAAACTAGACGTTTGATTAGGAGAAGTATACGTCGTCGAATTCCGGTTTCTCTTGAGAATAGAGGCGGATTCACACCATATTAATGATTAATGACTTTCATGGTAATGACGTGATGAACAGTGGGGCGCTTTGGCCGATCATCTAAAAGATCTATGGTAATCTGACGTGTAACGACTAATGCAAATCAAAACCTGATTACACGGTTAAACTATTATCTCGTTCAATGTATAAACTCAATAGATGTGACACCTTTTATTGATTATCCCCTGCGTTCTATTGATAGTAGATATATAATTCATCATACATCTCCACATGTGAAATATTCCTACCTGTAGTGCATTGCTTTTTTAATTAAAAAATGTCATGCAGACTTTAAGATTTACTTCAGTAAAATGAGGTAAAAATCCACAACGTATATTTTGATATTTGTATTTTATTGTGTGGCTACCTGTACCAACAGGAACTAATTCGGTGTTACAGTGCTAGATATGATGAGATAATGTGACATGCGATTCGATTGTTTTATCTCGTTACCAGGGGTGTGTGTGTGGTGTGTGTGGGGTTAGCCTAGTGGGTGGTTAAAGCGTTGGCTCGTCACGCCGAAGACCCGGGTTCGAATCCCCACATGGGTACAATGTGTGAAGCCCATTTCTGGTGTCCCCCGCCGTGATGTTGCTGGAATATTGCTAGAAGCGGCGTAAAACCAAACTCAGTCCGTCAGTCAGTCGTTGCCAGGGCAACCAAGTCGCAGTAGTTCTCAGCAAATTGAAGGACATTTGCTTTAGACGATTAATGTTCGGAATCCCAGATTCGCCTTTGCCATGTGATTCTGGCTTGTCAGCATCATTGCCTGATAACGTATAGAACCTGCATGTCTTTTAGGTATACTCCCTCAATATCCAGATACACCTGGACACAAACTGTGTTCACTGTCTCTCTACCTGCGGTAGATCCTTAGCAGCTGGTTGAAGTCCCGTAAACTATACAACACTTGCAACCGTATCTAGAAAAATATGTTTGAATTTAGTTAAAGGGACGTCTTTGAGTGACCTTTAGAAGTTGGGTTGATGAACAACGAGGAGAGTTCTATGGATATACAACTTCTTAATTGTTAATATGAGGGACGTTTCGGTGTAGCTACTAACGCCGTTATTAAATACTTGTAGCTACTTGTAGTTGTATATCCATAGAACTCTCCTCGTTGTTCATCACACCAACCTCTAAGGTCACTCAAAGAAGTCCCTTATGGTTGGAAGCGTTTCAGTGTTTATTTTTATAGCTTTATAAGCACATGTGAGTATGTGATTGAGAGCTGGACTGACTGACTGACTGAGTTTGGTTTTACGCCGCTTTTAGCAATATTTCTGGGGACACCAGAAATGGGCTTCACACAATGTGCCCATTTGAGGATTCGACCCCGGGTCTTCGGCGTGACGAGCCAACGCTTTATCCATTATTGAGAGCTAGAAGATACACTGTCGTCTCTCTTCCACTTGAGGTATGGCATGGTGAGTTAAGCCAGGGTTCCATGTTGCAACGAATCACTCAAGCCAGACATCTACATTTACACATTTAAACCACCTGTTATCTAGTGGCAACCAGTGGAGGGTTACTGGAGACCTATTGTTCCGAATTATGGATTTGTATTGGCAGATATATCGCGCATGTCGTATCTCTTGGCACAAGTACATATGTGTGAAATGTAATTGGCTAGGAGGTTTTTCGTCACGTGTGACGGATATGAGTGTGATCAAACACATCTGCTTACTTTCACTTGTTCGTGTTTAGCGTAGCTTAAGTGCAGGTTATGTGCATTTGTTGAGTCAACATAATAGTAGTCAGGTCCAAACTTAGTCATTAGGCTGGAGGTGTAACGGATTGACAAATATTGACTTACCACTTGAGTAACATTTCGTGTCGAGTATATATTGCTACTGCCTTACTTCACTACCGATTTTGGCACATACACGAGTGTTCAAAGAGGCCTCCACATCAGAGAGCAGAGCATACTGTCATACCGAGTATCAAGACACCAGAAAGCACATGTAATAACACAAGACAGCACTTGTCGTTACACCAGTGACCACACATCATTACACCAGATAGCGCATTCCATTACTCCCGGGATCACACCCCATTACCCCAGGGAGTACACCCCATTCTCCCAGGGAACACGTGCCATCACTCCCGGGATCACACCCATTACCCCAGGGAACACACCCCATTACCCCACGGTGTACACCTCATTCTCCAAGGGAGTACATTCCTTCACACCAGGGACCACACCCGAATACCCTAGGGAACACATGTCATCATCACACCAGGGAGCACATTCCATGACCCTACGGAGCGCACCAATTACCACAGGGAGCACAATCTTTTAGCTCAGGGAACACTTGTCATCAAACAAGGGACCACACCCTATTACTCCAGGGAACACACACCATTACCCTATGGAGCACACTCCGTTAGCCCAGGGAACACATGCCATTACCCCAGGGAGCACACCCCATTACCCCAGGGAGCATTTGCCATATACCCAGAGAGCACACACCATTACCCCAGGGAGAATACCCAATTACCCGAAAGAGCACATGCCATTACCCCAGAGAGCACACCTCGTTACCACTGAGAGCACTTGCCATCACCCCAGAGAGCACACACCATTACCCAAGGGAACACCACCCATTACTCCAGAAAGCACAACCCATCACCCCAAAGAGCACACGTCAGTACCCCAGAGAGCACCTGCTACCCCAGAAAGCACACCCCATTACCCCTTGACCACACCCCGTTACCTCATCGAGCACACTCCATTACCCCAGGGAGCACATTCCATTACCACCTGGAGCACACACCCATTACCCCCTGGTGCACACCCCATTACCCCAGGGAGCACACCCCAATACCCCCTGGAGCACATGCTACCCCTGAAAGCACACCACCATTACCCCCTGAAGCACATCCCATTACCCCTGGAGCACACCCCATTACCCCTGAGCACATCCCATTACCCCCTGGAGCACATCCCATTACCCCCTGGATCACTTCCCATTACCCCCTGGAGCACACCCCGTTACCCCAGAGAACACATCCCATTACGCCAGAGAGCACATGCCAACACCCAAAAAAACACACCCCATTACCCCCTGGAGCACATCCCATTACCCCATGGAGCACACCCTATTACCCCAAGGAGCACACCTCGTTACGCCAGAGGTCACTCCCCATTACCCCAGAGAGCACACCCCATTAGCCCAGGGAACACATGCCATCACCCCAGAGATCACACCCCATTACACTAGAGAGCACACCCCATTAGCCCAGGGGGCACACCCCATTATTACCCCAGAGAGCGCATGCCATCACACCAGGGATCACACCCCATTCCCCTAGGGAACACACCCCATTACCCCAGGGGGCACATGCCATCACCCCAGCGAGTACACTCCATTACCCCAGGGAACACACCCCATTACGCCAGAGATCACACCCCATCACCCCAGCGAGCACACCCCATTAGCCCAGGGAGCACATGCCATCACCCCAGCGAGCACGCCCCATTAAGCCAGAGAGCACATCCCATTAGCCCCAGGGAACACATGCCATCACCCCAGTAAGCACGACCCATTAAGCCAGAGAGCACATCCCATTAGCCCCAGGGAACACATGCCATCACCCCAGCGAGCACGCCCCATTACGCCAGAGAGCACACCCCATTAGCCCAGGAAGCACTTGCCATCACCCCAGAGATCACGACCCATTACGCTAGAGAGCACACACCATTCGCCCAGGGGCACACCCGATCATTACCCCAGAGAGCGTATGCCATCACACCAGGGATCACACCCCATTCCCCTAGGGAACACACCCCATTACCCCAGGCGGTACATGCCATCACCCCAGCGAGCACACTCCATTACCCCAGGGAACACATCCCATTACCCCAAAGAGCACACCCACCCACCCCATCCCCCTACCCCCGATTACTGCACAGAGCACATTTTATTACTCCAGGGAGCACACCCCATTACCCCATAGAGCACACCCCATTACTGCGGTATAGTGTCTTAGTGGAACAGCACTAAGAAGCCATGGGACGGGCTACTAAAAGCACACACACAGGAACACAAACTCACTTTGCCGCACATTGAATATATATTTCAATTCAGGAGCTACCTATACCTAAGAGTCATTGTGACGTAACATGTACTGTATCATTCCGGTTAAACACTTACCTGACAAAACACATAAAGCGAGTACAAGAACGTGTTTTTTAAACTTATGGAGGCGGCCACACAAGACATGCCCACTGACATACAGAGCACGGCAGCCGGTGTATCCTGACATTCCCGCTATGCTAATGTACACTAATGTCAACATGTTGTATCAGGGTGTACTGCGATCCCAGATAAGCCTCTGACAACGTACAGCCAAAGGCTGAGGGTCTACAGATGTCTCCTTCTCACCGATACAACTTATCTCTCACCCCACAGTGTGCGAAAGACTTTTATCAAAGCATATCATAAACCACCATAAAAGCGTCATATTATACGATAAGAATTTAGGATTGTCCATTAATAATCCCAATAAATCGGGTATTGCCGATGATGGAAGCTTATTTATAGGAAAATATTTGCCGAGTGTCAACATCTTGCTCTACCTTGATATCAACGACTGTTTCGGATTGTAATAAAATCTGGGCAATTTGATGGCAATCCTCCTATAATCATGCACTTGACTTGACACTGCCATGCCCATAGGAGAGGTAGCGACATATCATTTTGTTAGCGTCTTGCAAAGTGACCTTTGACGTTGGACTTGAAATGCCAGCACAGGTAAGCAATACAGAAGCAAATTTAAAGCCCCTCTTAAAATATCAAGTACTCCGATAAAGAAGGTGTAAAGGCCACGGAATACACTTGTCCCTGCACTTCAAACAAAATATTCATTTCGCTATGCTGATTGATACGAGGTTGATATTGAGCGAATGATGTGTTCCTTCATGAGTACAGATCACTAAGAACCGTTCCACGGAGAATTCCATTCACGGATTAAGTAACGTTTCACTATGTCAAAAAGAATGCCTAGGGGTAACACATTGAAAAACGGTGAAGTGTTAGCAAGGGCAAAAAATCGCCAGGAGGAAAGAACTCTTAATCTTCATCTGAAGCATCTTCAACAAGAACATCACTTCCTGGAGGACTCCCTGGTCAAGGAAAAGCAGTCTCTTCTCCACATCAGACGAAACACATTCAGAACATCCGGCAGAAGTCCAGTTGTTGATGATCTATATTGCCAGGGAAATGTGTCAATTTGTAAATCCCAACAAATCCTGTCCAAGCATTTCCGAAAACCCTGGGCTTTCACGTTCGCTGAGACATCCTACAACGCCGTATATAACGACCCATTTGACCCTTATATGTATCGACGACCAAGTGTCCAGGATTCCAGACCAATCTTGCCCAGGGTTGGTTGCAAGTCTGCACCATCTGGATCACGGCAGGGAGGGAAGAGTCTCACTGTGTCCCGTCCAATGACCTCCTGGGACCAGAGAAACAATATAACATCACCAGTACAGAAACGCCATGCTTTTCGTTTGCAAACAGATAATGTGAGAGATGATCCTTCTGAAAGTGCAGACAGAAAGGAAGATGGTACAGATGTTGTTCAATACGAAACTCAACGATTACAGTCATCTGTAAGGACAAACACAGAGGATGGTGCTGCAGTTATAAGGAGGAATAGGAAGCAAAGATCACTTTCAGTGACAAAACCAAGCACACAGGATGGTGATGCGGTTAAAATGCTGCATCGCAAACATAGATCACATTCAGTTGCAGGAATGGAATATCGAGCTAATCCTCCATCCGGGTTTGATGAAGTGGAATTCAACAACCAGGATCCTGTTTGTTCCACGGATTTAACCTCAGTCATTCGAGAAAAGGCTGTTCCCGAAACAGGTGTCCCGTCAACCATTGAACAGGTAAACAGTAATCAAACAAGCAACGCCAAGTAAAAGTGAGTCTCATGATTCAAAGAAAGCTTCTGTCGCCATGAGTCCAAAATGTGATCTCGCAGGTGATAATAATGGAGATGTGACAATATGTGAGGAGGATGCGGATCCCTCAGCTGATACCAGTAAAGATGACAAGAGGTACATACTTTTTAAAGGAAAGAGGATCTACAACTATGTCAGGCCTCAGGATCGATATCGTCATGATCCTTTTAAGGAAGTTCGGCGAGAAAGTTTAGTCAGAAGGGTCTCTATAGAAAATCCTATATTTCTCAATGGATACCGGGAATCTAATTTCAATTTTGGAATTAATTTTCCAAAAGCAGCTCGTGAACGTGCTCTTCGACAAATGGTGGAAACAAACACCGTAACAACTGCAGAACGTAGAAGACTAGTTTTTCAAAATGCTTCATTGCAGCGAAGAGTTGAGAACTTCTGTCAATCGAGTGAGTGAGTTTAGTTTTACGCCGCTTTATCAATATTTTCAGCAATATTACGGCAGCGGAAATAAGAAATTGGCATCCATGTTGGGAATCGAACCAGTAGATTCACAATAGTTTTAACCCTCTTGAATATAATGTGTACTTTGGTGCTGATTATTATATATTAGCTAATAATGTTACTTGGTAATGTCATATGTAGTATGTAGATATTATCTAGTCGGCTTCACTACAGACGCATGGGTACGGACTGTTCTGGATTTACCCAAGATTTAGTTTTTAAGGTAATTAGAATGTTTATTCTCTTTAGAAAATGCGTATTTTTGTTTAGTTCTTTTCACAACTGTCCATCAATGCAATGTGTTTATACTCGCATTCTGATATTCATATAGGTAGAGAAAAACATGTATAAACATCTCACGTCTTAACATACTACTCAAAGATCAAGTTTTGATAGTAGCAACAACAAACAATGATTGAAATATCCCGATACACAGTGATTCGCTAAATCCTGTAGTACCTTAGTTCTGTTGTAAAGGAACAGATGCCTGCACTTATGGGTTTTAAGGACCAGTGCTTGGAGGTATCGTGACTGAGTCATTGCACATCATTTCCAGACAACATTATTTAAAACATTTCCTGCAGAAAATTGCACCAACTGAATACATCGAGGTGATTAGGCAATCTGACAATGGTATGGTCCAGCACTGGGTTCACGAGTTAGACCGCGACATTACTGCGGTTGAAGTACATGTGGCAATTAGTAAGTTGAAGTGTAATGAAGCAGCAGGTTACGATGGCATTATTAATGAATTCCTTAAGGCCGGAGAAGATATTTATCTCCAGTAATTGCTATGTTATTTAATGCTATTTAAACATCTTGTAAATAACCCTCTGAATGGAGAAAGGGCGTTATTGTCCCCATTCATAAAAATAAGAAGTAAATTAGTTGCAGATAATTAGTGAGGGATTACACTTCTTTCTTGTGTCAGCAAGTTGTTTACGAGTGTTCTAAATAACAGAGTTAAACAGTGGTGTGATAACTACTACCTCTTGGTAGAAGAACAGTTTGGTTTCAGAAACACTGTCTGACTGACTGAGTTTGGTTTTACGCCACTTTTAGCAATATTCCAGCAACATCACGGCGGGGGACACCAGAGGTTTTAGAAAGAGTTATAGCACGGCTGATTGTATGTTTATTCTTCGCGGATTGATAAATTTAGCCTTGAGTAAAGGGGTGAAATTATATTGTGTTTTTGTAGATTTTCGAAAGGCTTTTGACTATGTTGACAGGCAAGCTCTTTGGCTTAAATGGTATTCTTTGGGTATTAATTCTAAATTTCTATCATTAATCAAAAATATATACATGCATGTGTCCTCTTGTGTTAAACTTCCTGGAAATAGGTATTCAGAGTTCTTTTCATCAAGTATAGGTGTCAGGCAAGGGGAAAAATTATCGCCTATATTATTTTCATTGTTTATAAATGATATTGTGTCTGATTCTCTGCTTGCAATGATATTGGCATGGCAGTGTTTTGCATTAAGTTATTAATGTTATTATTTGCTGTTGATATGGTCTTGTTCAGTGAATCCATCGAAGACTTACAACGTGGTCTTGTTTTTGTACAGAGATATTGCGACAAATGGGCCATCAATCAATGTTAATACAGATAAAACTAAGGTTGTTATTTTCAGAAAAGGGGGTAGATTGTCCAAAAGAGAAACCTGGTATTATGGTGATCAGGTACTAGAAAATGTTAATAGTTTCAAATATTTGGGTATTGTCTTCTCAGCAACAGGTAGTTTTTCCCAGGCACAAAAGACTCTATCGGAGCAGGCTGTTGTTGTCCAATCCATATATGTCTCCTGCGCAGCAGTATCAATTGTTTAAAAGCTTAGTACTGCCAATTTTATGCTATGGTTGTGAAGTTTGGGGATTTATGGAAGCGCCAGCTATCGAAAGGGTCCACTTAAAGTTTATTAAGCAGGTTCTGAGTGTTAAAAGTTCAACACCATCAGCTTTTGTCTATGGTGAAATGGGCGTACTGCCATTGATTACTATTAGATCGTTACGCATTATGAAATATTGGATTAAGATTATCACCTGTGACGAAAACCGTATTTATCTCAAATTGATATTATAAACTATAGGGTAGCCTTGACACGACTACGATTATCTTCTCATTCACTTATGATTGAGAAAGGAAGAGGGGCTCGACCAAAATTGGCTTTAGAAAACCGATTATGTCCTTTTTGCAAAAATGACAGAGGTTTACAAACCAAGGTATTAACCTTCAACTTAGCCAAATTTGTTTATCATATATTTCAGGTAAAGCAAAACTATAATCTGAATTGTGGCCAATGACAACGGACTTATGTTCATTAAATACGTCTTCACGCAATACCGTCTTTGGCTGCCTCAACAGATGGTGACAATGTTGATGCATTATCATTTAAAGTGGCGATCCTTTAAAACTTTGAGTAGTATACGTTTTGCTGCATGTCGAGACTGCGAAGATGTGATGATGGCAATGTCTGGATATGATTAAAAATGATATATTATTCAGTGAGTGAGTGAGTTAATATTTATCTCCACATCGGAAATATTTCAGCCATTTCAATTAATGATTATATCATAGATCAATAAAATTAGAAATTAAAATTCTGTTGACAGATATTCATTTAAACCTAGTATTTCAATCTAAACGATTTGAATTAGAAATGACAAGACAATGTAAAAACAGGCTATAAATCGCCAACAACTGAAGGTAGATCACCATACAAGGGACCATGGGGACTTACAGTACCTTTGCTACCTGCGTGGACCCTAGCTGGATTTACACCATCCCTTCAGCTATTAGCAATTTTAGATAATCAAGCCATAATTTAAAAGAACATATATATTTCGACTAAAAATAATAGTAGGTTTAAATTTACCATGAAAACTTTTGGACTTACTATCTCTCCGGAGGACGTATATATTATTTAGCTATGATATTACCAAAGGAATCCAAAACCAGAAACACTCTATCAACCCATGGACTCCACTGTTTAAGTACACACAATGAATCTATTTAGTTTGCTGGACTATTCTAAGAAGCAATGTACAAGCGTAATCATTTATTCGCTCCAAGTAGTGATGTGATTTGGGGTGTTGGTACCAGAAAATATGGTTACTATTGCTTAATACATGTTTTCAACCACGCAGAATTAAGTACATACATATATACATATACTCTCCCAAAGAAGAAACGCATCATGAACAGTTTTGCTCTGTTTATGAGTCCTATGGTTTTTATGTTTTGAAACATCACAACAAAACGCACCATCAGTAAAATACCCGTATTTAACAGCATGATTTTCCATTTCGGCGTGTAGTGTCACAGAATTCACAATTCACATGCAATGCACGTGAAAGTTGGGGATCAGATAGTTTCAATGATGGGTATAAAAGGTTGATCGCAGTCTGTCGATTATTCACTGCATTTGGAATATTGTTGACGAACGCAAAATGCCACGTCTAAGTGAAGCCAACCGTCATATCGCCATTGGTTTGCTTGAAGCTGGCCAGTCTTAACGTGCAGTTGCCCGACGCATGAATGTTCACCAACGCACCATTTCACGGCTCTAGGAGAGATATCGCCGGCAGAATTCGGTAGCAGATGCCCCTCGTAGTGGGCGACCTCGAGCGACCACTGCGGCGCAGGATCGCTACATCCGGGTACATCACCTGCGTAATCGAACAGCTACGGCGACCAGTACCGCTCGACAAATACCCGGATTGAAGAGGCTGTCTGCACAGACCGCCAGGAACAGGTTGAGAGAGGCTGGTTTACGTGCCAGAAGACCTTATTTCGGCCCTGTTCTTCGACAACAATATCGTCAACATCGAGTTCAATGGTGCACCAACGCTCAGGCCTGGAACCTACCGAATTGGCGTAGAATCTAGTTCAGTGATGAATCACGATTTCTATTGGAACGACGCGATGGAAGAATGCGGGTGAACAGACGTCGACGTGAACGTTTCGCCGACGCTTGCGTTCCCCAGGTGGACAGATTCGGCTGGGGAAGTGTTATGATGTGGGGAGCGGTCACCTGCCGTAGGAGAAGTGATTTGGTGATGATCCAGGGTAACCTGACAGCACAACGGTACTGTGACGAAATCCTACGCCCACATCTCCTTCCAATCATTGATCGCCAGAGGGAGTTGTTTCAACAGGACCATGCCAGGCCCCACACAGCACGTCACACTAGAGACTTCCTCCAGAACCACAACATCAATGTGCTCCCATGGCCCTCAAGATCACCGGACTTAAACCCGATCGAACATCTGTGGGATGCCCTGGACAGACGGGTGCGACGCCGTAACCCTCAGCCCCAGACACTTCAGCAACTCGCACAGGCACTACAGGCAGAGTGGGCTGCGATTGGGCAACACGAGATTCTGAGACTTATTCGTTCGATGCCGAGGTGATGCCGTGCAGTTCTGGATGCCCACGGTGGTCACACGAGGTATTGACTTCAGCGCCACCACACGTCTCCATGTGACACTCAAACTGACTTTCCTCGAGTTGGTGCCAAAGACGGATAAGTCTGCATTCCCAGTGTGCAATTTCGCTATATGTCATTGACTCATAAAACCTACAAGATGTTTCAAAATAAACATAAAAATACAGTTGAAATCCCCATATGCGTTTCTTTTTTGGGAGAGCATACATACTAACATTTGTATAGCGCCGATATCCAGCTCAAAGGCGCTTTGTTTTTTCCCTCGATCACTGGATGTCAATCTCAACGGAACGTCGTTTTATCAATCTCAACTCCCTGGGGATCATACAACTCTTGCACTACAACTCTTGCCACTAGGCGCACCGAGTTAGTGTGGCTTTCACAGTTAGGTACCCATTCACAGCTGGGTGGACTGGGTTATATAGTAACAGTACTTTGTCCAAGTTCACTGCACGTTGCTGTACCCGCAACTAGGTGTTTGCACGTATTCATGTGGCTACCATCTGGTCATAGACCAACGGATTCGTGGGTTCTTTTAAGTGCACAGAGTTGTGTACTGTACACTAAGGGTTGTGACAACACTGAAAGAGTCTGCACACAAAGTTGACTCCAAGGATTTTACACCCAGTCACAGGTGGGCTCGATCCCGTCACCTCAAGCTTGCTGGATCACTAGCCTGGCGCTTTAGCCAGTTCAACCACCAAGTTGATGTTACTGTTCTAAAACGTAGACTGTATGGCGAAAATCATGAGTAAAGAATCAAATGTGATATGAGGACATTCACTCACTCACTCAATTTGCCCAAACCAAGTTATATTGTGTCCACGACCTTCCGTTGTGATGGATGTTCGCGGTACTGCGGAATCGATCCGCTATATGTGGTCAGGATTATTGTTATTGCAAATTTCTGTATGAGTGAAAGACGCAATGGATTACCTGGCTAGACAATATAGAGGGACAGTCACAGTGGGCCACTATCGGCCGTCTCGATTAAAGCTGATAAGCAGAGACAGGAACTGCTATGACACGGCTTTCCTAGAAAGGTTACAACGAGACAATGTCACTGTAATCAGATGGTATGAAGCAGGGATACTTCTCGTCACATGAGAGACATGACTGTGAACATCAGGAAACGTAAACGATTTGATGTATGAAAATAGTAACAATGCTAAGAAACACACAATGCTAGAGCGGAAGAAACACCTCTGTGGCAGCCTTATGCCGAAAAGCACAGATCATACTGAATGAGCGATATCTCACAACAATTCTGTGTGTCTTTCCTTGCCGTTTTACGTTTAACACATGTAACTTTGGGAGTCGTTTTAGACCAAAGTGAGCACCTTTCTATCTCTAACTTGTCAGATTTTCAATAACCAAATGCTTTGCAAGCAAATCAAGTGCTTGATAGTATGATATCATACTATCAGCCATATCTCTCTCTCTCTCTCTCTCTCTCTCTCTCTCTCTCTCTCTCTCTCTCTCTCTCTCTCTCTCTCTCTCTCTCTCTCACATAGAATGCTCGATTATTGCTCGATAACCAAACTCATTTTCTTGTGTTGAAATTAAGATTTTCTTTGAGTATTCTTCGTTCCTTCCAAAACGACACGACGAATATTCCGTAGCTACGACCTTAGGTGTACTGAAAACAGGGAACATGTGTTAGGTACATGTAAGTTGTTGTAGCAAACGATTCAAGGTTATCTTCAGACTAACAATATCGTTAGTGCATACCTATTTCTCAGTTCACACTCTAACAGGCAACATTGTAAAATACAAGCTCTTAAAGACAGCATATATCCTCAGACACAAATTAAGTAATGCAATCGATAACAGTAAGAACCATTCACCAACTTCAGAAAAAAACCAATCAAATCTAACGCACCTTAAAATAACCACGTTATTTATCCAATAAAGCATATTGCACTTCAAAGCTACTTTATCTTTGCAGGTAAAACATATATATTAGTGTATAGATCACAGGGCGCGCACGTTTAGAAACACATCAATATTGGCATACCAGGTGTTTGGGCAAATGATAGTGCCGAGCACTCCAGTGTGGTACTCCATGGTTGTTTACATTAGGACCATATGAATTTTCTCACTCGTTTTATGGCTGATTTTGATTGAATTATATGTACTTATGTTCTACACATGTAAGTGTAAATGCTCATTTGGTGCTTTATCACATGTTGATAGCTTATTCAAACATGCACAACGTGTTTATTGCTTTGCTAGGGCATTAAAGGCAAGAGTAACGGCACTTATCTTCCAGACAGAAATAAAGTAAATCATAAATGGTTTAGGTTGAAGACGTCAGTATTCATATGAATCATTCCTTTACCATCCGTTGTAGTTTTTGTCCATTAATCTCCATTAATGCTGACAGTATATTTGATTTGGATTTAAATAGTTTCAGCTCGAATGAAAAAAAAATGTCTGTTTATTGCGCAATAATGCAAACACGTGGATTCCACCTATACGAGTTGGTTGTTGTTGGTTTGTTGTTTGTTGTTTAACTAAGCAACATTCTAACTGTATGGAGGCGGTCGAAACCAGACAATCCAGTGATCAACAGCATGAACATCGAACTATATTGACACTTCATGTTGTGCGAGTGTGTATGTGCAAGTGCTGTTGACTCACAGCGAACCAACCATTTACAGTCAGTTTGTAAATGTACCTGTGACAAGGAATGAAGGCATCTACAAACGTATGGCCCGTTAACCAGTAATTTTGTTTCATTTCACATTCTCTTTTGATTGCTAAGGAGGAGGTTTCACACAGTGACAATCATGAATCATTCCAGAGCTTGGAAGATTCATGGAGGTAAAAAATTCTTTTTTTTCTTTCTTATAGCGCCTTTCTTTTAAGGACTCAGTGAACATATACACCATTTATAAGTAAATGTGTATGTCAAAATATTACCAAACTGAACCACACACACACACACACACACACACATTTGTGCATGCACGCATGTTGCAAGTAAAGTGAAATGTTTTTGAACGCGAGATTGAGGCTTACTTATTTCAGGTATTTTACGTAAGCTTCGCGAGTTTGAAATCTCACAATCACTTCAACAAAGACATTCAAAACCTCGTGGCCGTTATTACAAATAGACACAGCGGTCAGACTGTACATACATTGTGGGCCGTGCTGTGGTCGTAACGAAACGTTCAGACTGTACACACCTGACTTTAAATTGGGTCGATCTGACTTCAGTGGCCGCCCGAAATAGCTCCAAACATACCCGTGAGATAAAAGGTAGGTTTCTGCACACGACTGTAGGAGTGTAGGTGCATACCTGGCAGGTAATTGTGCACAAGGACATGATAAGTACACGCCCCTCTAGCTGACAACGTGCTTCACTGCCTCGGTCTCTACATTACTCGATTAACATGTGACGGTAGTGATGACCGAGCTTTCCTTGCAGGTAGGTCAAGGGACCTTTATGAAACATACGCGCCTCTTTGGGTCAGACAAAAATCTGTTCAACTCTGTAAAGGGCGTCGTGAGCACATCTTGAGCACAACGTAATCTTTATTGCTTAGGGTCTTTACACAAATCTGACCCCCAGCTAGTACAACTCGGAAATTACAACATAGGGCTAATTTTCAAACATGAACTAAATAACTAAATACTAGTATATGTCATCAACATAATATGACTTGCACGCAGAAAGGCATCCAAGCTCTAGTGTGTATATTTAAATTCATATGCAAACATTGAGGACAGTTTATGAATTATAAAAATTACTTTAATATCGTGTTCAGGCATGAAGGCTTATATGTCCATGTTTAAGCAGAATAATAAACATTCAAATTATCAAATAAATATAATACTACTATTAAAAACCATGAATAAAGGTGAAAATACACAGCAGTTCAACATATGGTATTTTCTGTGTTCGACTTACCCTCTGACTGATATTTCAATTATATCATGACATGGCAGCATACTTCTGAATGCCCAAAGTGATACAGGTATTTAGCGTTTTAACATTTGTCAAGAAACCAAAATGGGGACGGCTTCTTGATAACCTACGGCATCCGATTTATTCGATTTATTTAAAAAAAAGAGAGTTTCTTACAAGCACTGAAAACATAACAATTTCAACAAAACAATTATAAAAGGGGCAACATACCTTTGCGATCTTTCATTCATTCAACGAACTTTTGCAGATCAATCAAATATTTTACTTAACATCTGTGCACCTTTTGTCGTATTTTCACGTGTACCTGCGTACGAAGCCTTGTATGATAATACTAAGGGAAATGTTGGCAATTATGTCAAACATTTAATGATAACTGTGAAATATTGACTGTAACTACTGGCGTGCCCGGTAATTTGGGTAAGTCATCTACTGGTTCGCTATTTGGCAGTCATCGCACTCAGCAATATACCAGCTATATGGCGACGGTCTGTAAATAATCGTGTCTGGGCCAGGCAATCCCGTGATCAACAGCATGAGCATCGATCTACGCAATTGGATTACGGTGAAATGTGTCAACCAAGTAAGCGAGCCTGACCACCCGATAGTCGCCTCTTACAGGTCGTCCAATGAGATATAATGGGCTCGTGTCCGCCGATGTTTGTCTTCCTTTATGCAAATAAAGAAATGAGCCCCGTCTATTACTCCCTGGAGTCTCTACTATGTGCCTACACACTGTGAGAGCTGCTACTTGCCTACACACTGTGAGAACTGCTACTTGCTTATTCAACACTTTGAGTGCTGCTACGTGCCTAAACATTTTGGCCCTAATAGCAAATTACAGTTACGATGTCAAGCGAGGAACACCTTGGTCGCATTTTATAACCGACGTATCAAGCCAAGACCCGCTTCCAGCAAGAATTAAACTATCGAGTAATCGTTAGACCATCTGTATTTAAAATGATCAGTTTATTTCAAAGTAAACATGTCTCGGATTTGATTAAATTGTCAACCTTTTGTCGTTCTAAATTATGCAATTTTAAATAGTCTTTATGTCGCCATTACTTACTTAATGTATTGACCTCTGTAGACCCTCATTATGCTATGTATGTAGCCTTGAGAGAAAATAAAGTTCAGTTCAAAGAATAAAGAGAGTTGATATCTCACTGTACTCGCTGTAACCGGGGGCGGTAGGGTAGCCTAATGGTCAAAGTGTCCGCTCGTCACGCTGAAGACCCAGGTTCGATTCCCCACATGGGTACAATGTGTGAAGCCCATTTCTGGTGTCCCCGCCGTGATATTGCTGGAATATTGCTAAAAGTGGCGTAACACCATACTCACTTACTCACGCTGTAACCGTGATACTATTAGTTACACGGCTATATACCAGATTCATTCGGACCGTACCATTCCAAACTACCTGGCAGAAGGCCGTGTAATTACCATTTATTACCCATTAGATATTGTGCCAAATGCTAGAAAATGTCATTACATAGGTATCTTTAAATGAAACACGACACACTATTATTATCCACCAACGGTATGGAACGCACAGCTTTTCCCATAATCGTCATCGTAGTCGAACATTATCAGTAGATATACTAAGGGATGTAACTCGTGTAGGCTTATAAATACGTTTTAAGTGACTTGTTATTTCAAATAATACCAACGCTTAGGATAAAGCTTTAACTTCAAGCCATTGCCAATTTATAGATATGTATTTATATTTTTTTGATAAATCAGTTTTTCGTGATGATAACAATTGAATTCTCCAAGTGCGTTACATATCAATGTCAAAGGTTGCAAACTGCAAGGTCTTCCTTACCGCCCGTTGGAACACGTTAAGATGGATCCATACTACCTGTGAAGTTAGTATGGTTTCATATACAATGGTTATTAACCAATCAAAAAGTCTTCTAATTTATCTCAAGCGTAATGCATTGGTTATATGATGTGACAACACCGTGGCCGTATGTGAGTGATTAAGTAAGTGAGTTTAGTTTTACGCCGCATTTAGCAATATTCCAGTAATATCACAGCGGGGAACAAAATATGGGCTTCACGCATTGTACCCACGTGGGGAATATAACCCAGATCTTCAGGCTTCTCGACCGCCTCCGTGGTGTAGTGGTTAGAGCGTCCGCCCGGAGAGCGGAAGGTCGCGGGTTCGATCCCCGACCGCGTCATACCCAAAAGACGTTAAAATATGGTACTTGTTGGTCCCTGCCTGGCGCTCGGCATTAATGGGTACAACAAGGACTGGTCGGCTCGGAGTCAGTATAATGTGTCTGAGTGGGGTATTCATGCTTCACTGCGGCATGGTATCTCAGTGGGCTAGCACTATAAAACCAGCTTCAGTCTGGGCTAGTACAAGCAGCCGCACATACACATACACACGCATGCACGTCGTCATATGAGCGAAATATTTTCAAGTACGACGTTAAACCCAATTTCACCTCACCTCACCTCACCTTCAGGCTTCTCAACCGCACCGTGCGTACTAACGTTAGGAGAAACAAAGTGTAAACAATCTAATGGCGATTCGGTGTACATATGTTTATTTAATGTGTATATTTGACTGATGACTTAATGATGAAATAATGAATGTTCTTTTTATAATAACCATTGTGTTAATTATTCATCATACATGAACAATGCATTTTTTCAAATTGTCATTTTCTCACTCTGTTCAATTAACAAAAAAACTAAAGAATGTTTTGTTCAATGTGCAGGTAAACATGGCCGACCAAGTATACAAAATAATAGTGCTCCATGACAACCCAAAGTGGTTTCCATTGGTCAAAGATGCATTGAAGGATTATGACGTCGTAGTTGACGAATGGGTTTCTGACGAAGTTGACATCGACCTCACGTCATCCCCACCAGAGAACACCATCTTCTACAACAGATGTAGTCCAACGTCACATACACGTGGTCACCCATTATCCCTGGAGCAGGCACGCGTCATCATCAAGTGGTTACGTCATCACAACGTAACAGTAGTGAATGGTCTCCCTGCTATAGACATCGAAGACAGCAAAGCCTTCCAGTACGTCATGGCCAAAGACTGTGGCTTAAATATCCCTCAGACTGTCTTCACTTCCAGACCGACAAAGGCACTAATTCAGAAACATTTCGGAACGGATGCACCCTTTGTTATCAAACCAGATAGAGGTGGACATGGTATTAATATACAGCTGTACCATAATGTCGCAGAATTTGAATCGGAAAAGGAGCTGCCTGGTTCGTATACTGGACTGTATTTGATTCAGAGTTATCTCCCCCCGACTTCCGGTGTTTACAGAGCAGAGTTCGTTGCGCAACAGTTTCTTTACGTCAGCAAAGCAACAATGTGCGATGGCTTTTCTTCCAACTACTGTCCTGATGATTTACCCAAAGACAGGTTCCAGATTCTGAAAGACCTTGAGGATCCTGTAATTGATAAGTGTACCAAAATTGTTTCAAACTCCCGGGTTGGATAATGGCGCGGTGGAGTTTATTTATGGCCCAGACGGTGTTCCATACGTCATAGATATCAACTGTAACACTGTCTACAATTCTAAGGCGGAAATTGAAGCAGGAGTACCACAAGGCTGGAGGAAAGTTGCTGAAATGTTGGTCGAGAACATTTCGTATTTGAAGAAATCTAAATAACGTTTAAGCTAAGATGAACGCAATGACACATTAGGGCTGACATAGGTCGCAAATTGTGTAAAGGACCTGTACACAGAATATATTTTAAATTTTATTTTTAAATTTTATTCATTTTACATCTAAACCTATTTAGTGTTACCATATGCTTTATGTATACGGAATATATAGCGCCGTGTCGGGTATTACCGAACAGCTAACTCAATATCCCGCTAATTCCTTTTGTGTTTCATCATATGAATCAATAAGTACTATTACTAAAGAATCATTCATTGTAAATCATATTCCTGCATAAAGGCGAATGAATTGTGTCCAGCAAAAACATGTTGTTGATAGATATTTGACATCGTCTACCCTTTATTTCTCTCACAGGCTCGCCCGAACATTCATGTCGGGCAAATAGTGTGCCATAGAAATTTACAATATGGACGATCGATCGACTTCGCGTCATTTGTTTGAAGACACAATTTATCAGCTTTTTAAAGGATACAAACAGTTATGGAAACAACTGGTGTGTGCCACTAACATGTACCCAAGTTTTTATCTTTTGGACACATAGATAGTTCCAAAGTTTCTACCAGGGTACCCCACCCACTATTACCCTACCCTACCCGGATACCCGTTATGTTAATTCCTGACATCAAATTTGTAAGAAATGGCAATAAATTCTTCAGCTCG
The DNA here is from genome assembly GCF_003918875.1 of Haliotis rubra. Taxonomy (NCBI): domain Eukaryota; kingdom Metazoa; phylum Mollusca; class Gastropoda; order Lepetellida; family Haliotidae; genus Haliotis; species Haliotis rubra. The sequence continues at coordinate 1,140,002 of NW_025766990.1, read as the reverse complement.
GAGGCTAAAATTTCGAGTTTTTCGATATTTTAACCATGTTTTATATTCAAAACAGATGACTGTAAATAATTGTCTAAACCTCCAAAGACAATACAACCTTTTAATCATGAAAGAATAACAAATTATGTTGTTTAATCTGTTAGTTACATGCTCATGTGTCATGTAACCTTGAAAATAGGATCAAGGTCAACCTGAAATGACTTGGGTCTGCGTAATCACCCATTGTTGGCTGTCAACATAATTGAAGACATTGGGTGCAACGTTTTATGAGATATCGGGCTTACATAAGAAAGTAAAAAAATACATGTATATCTCTGAGTGTATTGAGAATAATAGTTACCTTTTGTGACAAGGAAATTACTGGACCCAACAGTATATAATAATAATAATAATAGGCCATTTATATAGCGCCTTTCCACGTCACAGGGATATGCTCAAAGCGCTTCCTGAGCTGAAGTTAAAACTATATACAGTTGGCAGGTACGGATGATTGGAAGTCACTTGTAGCGGAGAAATGGATGAGTCTTTAGTCGTGTTTTGAATGTACTTAGGGAAGGAGATGATTTTAACTCGATAGGGAGAGAGTTCCACAGAGAAGCTGCTGCATATGAAAAAGTTCTTGAGCCAAATGATTTGAGATTGTAGCTCGGGACAGCAAGTAACAGTTGTTGTGATGAGCGCAGAGTTCTTTCTGGAGAGTAATGTGTCAGAAGGTCTTGAAGGTAGGAAGGTCCTGAGTTGTAGAAAGACTGGTAGGTGAGGCAGAGAATCTTGAAATCAATCCTTTCACGAACACGGAGCCAGTGTAGAGAGTTTAGAATGGGAGAGATGTGACAGCGAGTACTGGTGAGAGTGATGATGCGTGCAGCTTTGTTCTGGATTTTCTGAAGACGATGGAGTTGAGATGAAGAGATGCCAAACAGTAAACTGTTGCAGTAATCCAGGCGGGATAAAATCAGTGTCCGCACAAGGGTGGCAGTGGCTTCTTTTGTTAGGACTTTGCGGATGCTGCCGATGTTCTTCTGATGGTAGTGGCAGGTCTTTACTAGATGATTTATTTGCTTGTTCATGCTGAGGTTTGAGTCCAAAAGAACGCCAAGGTTTTTCACAAGAGGAGAAAAAGGAATCGAAGATTGCCCAATGGAAATATCTTTGATGATAAGGTTTCGTTGTCTTGAGATTGTGGAGATGACCATTGTTTCTGTTTTATAGTCGTTAAGTTTCAGCTTGTTTGCAGACATCCAGGATCTTGTGCTGGAGAGGCATGCTTCAAGGTTGGACTTGCACTCTAGCTGACTTTGTTCTGAGGACTTAAAACTGTCAAACAATTGGCTGTCGTCTGCATAGAAATGATGAGGCACATGATAAGCAGACATCAGTTTTCCGAGCGGTTGAGTATACAGGGAGAAGAACTGATCCCTGGGGAACTCCACAGGTTAGGGTGTGACTGGCTGATGAAGATGTTCCGATGTGAATGGAATGGTTCTGTCTGAAAGGTAGGATCTTAGCCAGTCAAGAACTGTATTAGTCAAACCAAATTCTTTCACCAAACGCTGAAGAAGAATTTCATGGTTAATTGTGTCGAAAGCCGAAGATAAATCCAGGAGGACAAGCAAAGCAGATTCATCATGGTCGACTGCAGATCTGACAGAGTTCAAGACGTAATTTAGAGCAGTTTCTGTGCTGTGAGCCTGCCTGTAGGCAAATTGGTAACAATCAGTCAAGTTATGCTGAGAAAGATGATCCGAGAGTTGTTGTTTGACTACTTTTTCCAAAACTTTAGACATGAACATCAGATTTGAGACAGGACGATATTTTTTAGGCACTGAGGGTCAAGCGTGGTTTTCTTGATGAGTGGTTTGACTACAGCTCGCTTAAAGCATGATGGTACACAACCTAATAATAAACTTAGGTTGATGATCTTGGTAATGATTGGCAGAATGATATCCAGTATTTTCAAAAGGAATTTTGTCGGGATAGGATCAAGCTCACATGAAGTTGGTTTTGACGAAAGCACTATTTTCTTGACCTCAGATTCTGTTACTGGATGGAATGAACTGAGCTGAGTACCAATGGTATATCACTTTACACGCAGCCCAGACAGCGAATGGGACTTCTCAGGAAGCACTGCCTGCTCGAACCCACCAAGAACTTTCAGGAGAATCTGAAGGCTCCCCAACACTGCAGCCTTTTGCATGACCAAGAGCGTCAGAGCACCAAACCAAGGGCACCGAGAACAATGATAATAACAATGACAATGACAATACTTTATTACCCCAAGGGGAATTCTTTTTACATTTGAAAGTGGTCACAGGGTTACATATAAAAATGACATATAGGTTAATAAAACACAAAACAACACAATAGACAGACAAAGCTAACTGTCATTTGAAAGGCGAATACTTGCTGGAATAAAAGAATTTTGAACTCTTTTTGTTTTAAAACGGGGCATTTGTTATCGGCGGCCTGAAGGTAAAGGATGATATTCAGAAAATAAAACATGGCTGGAATCAGATAAAATTCTCTCAGCGAGGTTAAGAACACGGAAATTAAAAAGAGAAGATCAACCCGAAACAGACACACCAGAGATTTTATTTGCAATTAACGGACGCTCTAACCACTACACCACGGAGGTGGTCTGTCAGGCTTACGGCTTACACAATCATTAGTATACAGAATGAAAAGCACGGGCGAAATGACACAGCCCTGAGGTGCTCCAGTATTAGTGTACATTGTTGTTGAGTTTGGCTGATTCACGTGCACATATTGGGGTCGGTTAATCAAGAATTGCTCATTCCACAGTAAAAGGTTCCGGTTCACATTCATGGATAAAAGTTTTTGCAGTAAAATATTTGGTTGAATAGTGTTAAAAGCAGAGGAAAAATCAATAAAAAGAACTCTAGCATAAGATTTGGGGGGTTCTAAATGTTTGTAAATACTGTTCAAAATAACAACTTTACCATCTTCCACACCCCGTCGTGCTCTATGTGCAAATTGAAGAGGGTCAAAGAGGTGTCCAACGTTAGATATCAGCGTATTTAGCATGATCCTTTCAAAACACTTCATGGCTATTGACGTGAGGGCAACTGGACGGAAGTCGTTCAATACAGATGGGGTGCTTTTCTTAGGCACGGGAATGACTTTTGAGGTTTTCCATATTGTTGGTATGATATGCTGATCAAATGAGAGTTGATAAAGTCGTCTAAAAACATGGCACAGCTGATCACAACATCGTTTGAGGATAATTCCATCCAGTCCATCAGGTTCTGATGCTTTCCGTATATTCAGCTTGGAAAACTTGGTTTTGACTATCTCTGGTTTAATAGTGATAGCATCCTCATTGTCTGGTATGATACCGTCTATGACAGTTTTGCGTTGGTTGGTGAAGTCAAACGTATCGAATCTTGAATAAAACTGGTTTAGATCTTCAGCGTACTTCCGGTCGTCTGCAACGATGATATGTGATGACTTGTTCTGCTGGCCGATCATAGTTTTCACGCCTTTCCACGCCTGACGACTGTTGTTCTGGTAGAATTGTTGCTCCACTTTGTCTCTATAGTCTTCCATACATTTCTTACATATCATTAGTACAAAAGGCTTTTTTTCTTGTCATTAAGCATTATTTTTAATTCTTTCGTCACCCAGGGTTTGTTATTAGGATATATCGTTATTTCCTTTTTCGGGGTGATTGAGTCTACACAGAAAGTTATGTAATCAGTTATAGCAACAGACAAAGCACAGGGGTCAGATGAGTTAACGAAAAATACGTCCCTATCAGTACATTCAAAGCAACCCTGTAATTGCTGGATTGAATCCGTGTCCCACGTCTTCTTAACTTCTGGTTCGCGCTTCAGTCTCTGTCTATATATTGGAACAAGGTAAACACAATTATGGTCTGACGAACCAAGAGGAGCTTTTGATTTCCCAGTGTAGGCATCTTTGATATTGCCGTAGCATAAGTCGATGGTTTTCTGTTGGCGTGTGGGACATTTGACTTATTGCTGATAGTGAGGTATAACTGTTCTTAGTGGCGCACTGTTAAAGTCGCCGAGCACAAGCTTAGGAGCGTCGGGCGAGATTGTTTCAAGCTTTTGCACATCAGCTGCGTTGTTATTGTAAGCACTGGATGGGATATATGTGAGAATCGTGAATATCTGCCTGAACTCACGGGGAAGATAAGATGGTCGTAGTGAGACAGAGAGTAGTTCAGTGTCGGGAGTGCATATCTTCACTCGTACCACAATGTTCTGACACCATGTTTGATTAACATATATACATACTCCGCCTCCTATGGATTTACCAGTCTTCTCTTCACTCCTGTCTAAGCGTATAGATGAACCAAATGTTGGCAGAATCAAACTGTCGTTACTAATGGTGTCATTGAGCCAGGTTTCAGTGAAACATAACAAGCAGCTATCTCTAAATTCGTACATATATCGTGTGCATGCATGAAGTTCATCAATCTTATTCCGAAGAGATCTCACATTAGATAAGAGGATTGTTGGGAGGGAGGGTCTCGACTTTCGAGATCTCACACGTCGTCTCACACCTCCTCGCTTACCTCGTTTTCTGCGTTTAGTGTCAGGATTTGATTTGCCGCTCTGAAAATTGTTCAGCACACATTCCTGTGGTAGATACAGATTGAAATCCAGCGTTGAAGCACTTTCTCTGAGGGAAACAAGTTCATCGTATTCGTAGTGAAGTATAGGTCTGACACTATGGTGTCCATCAAGACTGGTCGGTTGACCATACTGGCCAAGCTGAGGTGGAAAGGTACTTTGACCAAAAGTATCGTGAGAAATATACAACCTGTATATTTCCGAGGCATTATGTAGCATCCGCACAAGTATCACAGGTACAAACACAAAGTCTGTAGGACAAAAAACACAAATAAAAAGAAAAATGTGAAGAGCACTTTCAAACGTGTGTCGCCACTGTGCAGCGCCACCTAGGCAAGCCTGACGACAGTGACTTTGTAAGCGAGACATTTCAAAAGCGCGGTCTGCATAGTTTTCCTAAATCTTGCCAATCACGTTGCTGTCACAGGGACAGAAAATTCAATGATATAAATAAATTCATTGGCCCGATCAAAAAGGACAAGATTATGTTTGTTGGCTGGAATTCTTCTGAAGCCGTATATGGACCTATTCCAAAGACGTTTGAAGGCATCATTTTCCATGACGCCGTGGACATGTTCAGGGGCGTATTATGGATGGAACTCGGGGCCAAAACCACAGGTGAAGACGATAGTAGAAGCAACGAGCGATGCCATCATGTCTTTTAAGATATGCTGTTTGTGACAAGGAAGGGCATCCACTATCAAGGTGTTGGACAGTCTCTGTTAATTCATTACATAATCGACATTTCATGTCAATATTTTCTTTTAGAATCACATTTAGGCGACGATTGCGAGTGGGAAGTGACTGGTCCTGGGCAGCGACCGGCGGACTTCATCCAGGCGAAAGAGTCGGTTCGATGGCTATTCTGTTCCACACACTCCATGTACACACGATGCAGTGACTTCGCAGAAAGCTTCCCCACGAATGACCGACTCCGGGCAGACTTAGTGAATGACTTCACCAGCATCTATTTGTGTGTGTGTGTGTGTGTGTGTGTGTATGTGTTATTTATTCCCCTTTTCAGTCTGTTGGTAGCAGTATGCAGTCTTGGCAGGCACACTAGAAGTGGAACCATGAGCCGTCAAGTCCACGTTCTGCAACACGTTCTGCAATACGTTTCACTAATCGCACAGCCTGGACTAAACAGTGTTCGTATCCTGAAGTTTGGAGAATTGTATACAATTTTGGGAAAGCGATTTTTGTCTGAAAATGCTGAAATCTCAAACGTCAGTTTTCTTGTTTCTAAATTTCAAGCAGCAACAACACGCGATCATTGTCCTATTACGCGCATTCTGTTTCTGGTTTGGCCAAAGCGAAATAGAGAATTTTACTTTCCATTCACCCACCGGGCTCTTTCAACAGCGAAAGATAATTTATTCGTTTGTCCGTCAATAACACATAGTAGTAGTTTGTTCTTCATGTTGTACCAGCGGTTCAAAAATCTTCAAAGTGAATGACATGTTTTGTCCTTCGGCCTGTCTCGTGACCATGGCTACGTCGATGTCATTGTGATGCTGAAAACAGGCCTAAATACATTGTCGTCGGCATTTCGTCGGTTGAGAACTGCCAAAGTTGTATACCTTTAGTGAAATATAACATTTCATGAAAGTATAATTTCATATATTTCAGTATTACCTTGCACAGTATCCTTTAGATTAGGACTATTCTCAGGTGACCCAATTATCACCTCAACAGCTGGATGGCACGTACCAGGGTTACGAAAGGAACACCATTGACGAACACATGTTGTTGTTGTTGTTTTTGTTTGTTTTGTTTGGGTTTTTTTTTTTTGGGGGGGGGGGGTTATTACACGAAAACAAACAAATGTGACTAAGATAAGATAAGATATAATACGTTATTGCCCGTGAGGGAATTTTGTGTACATCAGATGTATATGACATATAAATATGAGAAAGCACATGCAAACATAAACAATTATATTTAAGACATCCAAAGCAGTAGGACATGTAGAATCCCTGAAAGTTAAACATAATAAGGCCTAACCCAACAGATAACAGACCAGTGGGTAAAAGCTTATAACAAGTTTAAAACATGAGATGGGTCATTTAAAATTCTTAAGGTAAGATTATAAACAGTTGAAATGTATAGAGTTTCTAAAATTCCAAAATCACAAGAAGCTATTTTCCCTGCAACTTTCACACCTCTATTCAACTTGTTCTGGTTCTGGAGTGTTAAGGGTCCATACCAGCACTGTATTGATAACTTTAAAATAGATTGTATACATGATTTGTAGAACATTCATAATGGTAGAGTCTATTTGGAATGAACGGAGATTTCGTAGGAATTCTAGACAGGCTAGCATCGGTATTCTGTGAGAAGGAAATTTATTGTCAATAATTGTCCCTAGATACTTGCACTCTTCAGCTACTTCGACTTCTTGGTCCTGGATAGTTACAAGTGTGATTGGTGATCGTATCCTGCGAAAGTCAACGATGAGCTCTTAATTTTCGAGGTTCGAGAAAATTATCTTCACACCACGCTGTGAAGGCTGATACTTCTTCTTTGTTGGAATCGAACAGGAGGCTGCTTATTGCTGTATCATCGGCAAACTTTACTCTGACACAGTCATTGGTGTAAAGAGTAAAGAGCATAGGAGACAGTACACATCCCTGGGGAACACTTGAATTAGTGACGGTCGTCTCAGATGTAGAGTTGTTGACTTTGACATACTAAATATGTAAATATCGACAAAGAAAATATAAACTGAAACTTACACGATCAACTAAATACTGCTAAAAGCAACAACATATATGAAAACGCATGTGTATAAAAACTATAGTCCTCATTGTTCCACACATAAGCCATCTTTCAGAACACTAAATCAAACAAACCGGAAAATCCATATACATTTTTAAAAACAAAACATAACAAAAGAGATCACAAACTGGGATTAATATATACTAATATGCATCACCTACTAGAACTCTTCCATTACTACTTTTCAGAGATGAACATTATATATCAACATGTTGAAAGATTATAAGACATTCTAGAACAAAAATACAAAGTAATTTTAAAAGTAAAAATAGATTTCATCCGATTCAAATTGACCATTAATATTCACATATGCTAGTATCAACATCAGCATGAAAAATATAAATTATGTGTCTACCTCAGTTTCCTTGAAATAGCCATTTGATATGGGTAGAAAACGAAATGTCTGAGACAAGAAACAATACTTAACTACAGCACATTATTTAGATAAAGTTTCTTAAATGAGCTTGTCAATGAAGCTGATTATATAATTTGAGTTTTGTAAAGTTTCTGCTGACATAATATTTATGTGTTATGCGACCAAAGAACTCACACCCACGTACATTACATGGATATGGTCTGAGGCCATACAGTTCACCCTAGTTCATGACCGGGCACAACGTCCAGCTACCACTGTGCAATTATATATTCAGCTCCAGTGAGTGTTGCCAAGGGAAGTCAAAGGAGCTCTGTAGTGTTGTTAAGAAATTCTGCAGTAGGGCTGATCACTGCGAGGTGGCATGATGTCCTCACTTTTCAGATAATTCATGTTTTATGTTTATTTCGTTCCCTGCTGACCATTTAAGACGGTATCCACTGTCTTTTTTGTCTTCAGCATCTCGAAATTTTGAGCTGAGTGTATATGTTCTCTGTCTGGTACTTGGGTACAGGCGAGGAGCAAACATGCGCACGGGCCTTTTGGTAGGCATTACTTGGATTTTCAATTCCCACGGATAGATGATGTCTCTCGGTTTTGCGGAAAAGTTTTGATGAGTGCTGGTTGCAAACTGTAATAACAAACGCAGCAAATATTAGATCACAATGAAAATGATTGATGTCTAAATGAACTAATTCATACTCGACTGAACATGTTAATTTGATAGACATTATGCTGTATGCCCACTGTACTGTCTGCAGAGAATACAGGACTATACCGTGACAGTGAATTTGATGTATACGACACCAATCAAATGTTAAATATTTTTTATTAATTTTCAAATGCAAAACCATTCATTAAAACATATTTTCCTCGCCTAAGGATTGTCTGCACGACTGCACCATCAACATTTTGTGCAACTCAAGCAAGGGTAGTCCAAGCATCAATGTAAAAATCAAATACTTTAAATACTCTAATTCTTTTGAATTCAAATATTTTTTTCTTTGCATGATCTGGTAGCAAATGGATCATCAACACACTATAACTTTACCTTGAGTCTTGAGAACTCCCGTTGAGTTGATTTTCCTGCATCCATTTCTGCAAAAGACCTGCCTCCTCAGTGTTTTGCGATAATGTAATGTGTCTAAGTTTAGAACTGCCTTTTTATAAGTAAAACATGGCCATGCGTATTATTGATTACATGCAGCTATTGTACATGTATATATTGCTGATACGACATTAACCTCTAACTATCACGAAGAAGGGAAACGCTCGATCGGTCCAAAATATATTGACCGTTAATTCAATGCACTTAGTCAGGTCTACTATCACCTCATGTATGTGCATATAATGTCACTTAAATCTTAATTTTCACTGTAAATTAAGCGGATGTGTCTAATGAAAACCATGTCACATACCATGGGCTAATTCTGTTTTGAAGTTCCACACGTTTGTGTTTTGTCCGACCATTTTCACATCGGAACACTCAGAGACATAATGCTGGAAACACATCATCTCAAAACATTCATTTGCATCGCCTTCTTTTACGTCCAGTGATGGATTGTTTTTCCTGTAAAAACAACAACATACATTATACAGATACAGAATTTAAGTAGCGAAATGTTAGATTTCTTTTTCTAAACGGTAAGGTCACTTAGTATCTCACTATTCGTAACATTATTCTACTTGGCACTTTTAAGTTGTTAGCAATGACAAGTTTGCACGTGAACAAGGGATTAAGATATGGCTCCGAGCACATATTTACGAAAGGTGAAAGAAATCACAAAATCTTGAATAAATATAAATAAAAATGTACTAAACAATAGCGACTGTAATCACGTCCCAATACTTGTATATACGTAACATCTAATCTGGAAATAAGCAATGTGATAAAAAGAACAGTTTTCTAACCCATTTCGTGAAATTAGCAATGCCATGTAGGGTTTTAATGTCATATTCACATTGCTATTGCTATACATCCTAAAGAAATTAGAAAATACTGCAAGATTTGGATCAAATACTACTCAAATACAAAAACAAGCAAATGTAACCTTTTCCAAATATTCCAAATACCTACTAGTGTAAGCACCTTGCCTAAGTGAGGGACCAGTCATTGAAAAGGTGTAAATATATAAGCTCTGAGTAAACGTTTGATTTAAGTAAATGTCAGTAAGTGCTTGGAGCAGTGATCTGCTCTGCACTGAGTCCTCTCAGTAGAACTAACATGTAACAATGAAAACAAAAAGAAAATAACAAAACGCAGATTGCCAGAATGTTTCACTTACATTTATCTAATTTATACGATGCTTGAATATCCCGCCTACTGTGTCCCTTGTGAAGGTCGCGTACCGCAAGTAATGAGTACGTCAAAATCTGGCCTGTATACATATTTCGTACTGTCCACACACTATTTCACGCGATTATCTATTAATATGGTACTAGACAAACGACCAGTCTAAATCAACTGGCACTAATAACGTCATAATGTGAGGGGTTTACTCTGGCCGGTTTAGCTCGAAAAACAAATGCCCCTAAATGGCGTAACATCCCAACGGATTGCGCGTTCTACTTTCCATGTCAGAAAAATGATCCTATATTTCAATATCGGAATGAAAGGATTCTAAAAATTCCGTTTTGTTTGACATAAGTATAGATGTTTAAAAGCTGACGAGCTACGTGATCTTAACTGGAAACTTGGTAAGCTGAATAATATGTATGTCTGAATGTGTGTGTGTGTGTGTGTGTGTGTGTGTGTGTGTGTGTGTGTGTTTGTGTCTGAATGTATGTCTGTGCGTATGTGTGTTCTCTTTAGATTGGACATGTATCCAGTCTCATTCGTTGAATATCTAAGTTACATGAGTTATGAACAAGAGGGAGGCGGCAATGGAAGTAACACAACAGCGTGTGCATATACATGTTCTCATGTGTCATATATTTTCAGACTTACATCAATCGTTCCCAGTCGGTGATCCGATGGTGGGCTGGTGTCAGTTCAAGGAGCGTTGCACTTGTTTTGGCTAGTCGAACAGCAATTTCTGATGCCAAAAATGGAGCCCAGGATGTCACGTGTTGTGTTCCATTTTCTTTCATACCGTCCAACGCCTCCATGAGACTAAATACGATTGGAGGATAGTTCTCTGTGAAAATGCATACATCTCGATCTAAACACCGGGGCACCTTTGCTTTCTCAGTTTCTGTGTCTTCGTTAAGTGTAACCAGTAAACACTTTGAGTATACACAAATGCACGTTCCCAAAATGTATCTGGACATATGAGTATTTTTCTCACATGGCTCACAGCTGCGTCAGAGTATTTATGAGATGGGGGGTATATAACCAACCCATTACCTGTTGATGAATATCGAAAACATTAGTATACGCGTGAAGAAAGAATGGTTTCTGTTAAATGGTCATTTACATGAGGACCGAACTTTACTGATATGGACATGATACAAATGCAGTTATCTGTCTAATAATTATACGGAGACAGCACAGGATTATGTTGTCGCTGTGTCGCCAAAGGCTAATCGGATATATATGTTACCTGCTACTTTTGATAAGATATCCTCTATCAATGTGTCATATGATTCATCTCTGTTCACATCACGAAGGAAGTCTGCTTTCTCGCTTATCTGAAACACTATGGAATAAATGAATTAGAATCATCAAAGCCGCTGTTTTCACAAGATCGCTTGTACTACGAGAACAACTTATGGAATGTCTTTACTACAAAACTGTCCTTCTTAGAACAGTAATATTTTATTCTTTGACCTGTTGATGTTGATTCATCAACGACATTTTCAGTGAGACTGAACTCATACCTTTATAATATTTTTCTTCACCTTTATCGTCATTGGGCGTTGTTTTTCCAGAGGAGAATGAATCATCTAAATCAGTTAATGACCAAACAATATTTCCAGCTGATGAATATGAGAGGTATGTTGAGCTGACACTCGAACTTCTTTCAGATGCCATGACGTTTTCACTTAGGTATGTTCATAACATAAATTGTGTGTTTATGATACTCAAACGCTTTTGAATTTCTCCAACCACCTATCAAACCGCATTTTAGTAATTCCTTTTTTCCCACCGTCAACAGTCTCATCAGCTTCTGGTCCACAGTCATAAACGACAACTCCAGCAACAAACCGAACTGCGATTTCTAAAACTATTTCCGAGTTTCAAACATCATGAAAACGTACTTCTATGAGATCTTGTGCAGCACCGACAGAACCGACAATTCCCAGAATGATCACGGTGCTTAATTTGTCTAATAAACTCTTCTCAAGACTGTCTTGGCTAACCTTCAAATTAATTCCTTTTATAACTGGGAGTTTTGAAGATGAACCAGTGACGTTTTCTTCCTGTATGCCAACGTAATATGAGCCTCCACCCTCAATTTTCGACATGCAGCTCATATACTCTTGAAAGCGCAAATGCTTCCATATGTAGTTAGCCAGTTCTTCAGGTTTATTCTCGAATTGACTTCCATAGAAAACCTTCAGCTGTGTACTTCTGTTTTCATGCAATCCTTGCAGGTCGGTTGGAATTCCATTAATCACTGGAGCAGTCACGATGCTTTTTTGGTGTTTTTGTCAGTATGTGTAAAAGATTTGAAGCTGTTGGTCTTTCTACTTGGTGATCAGAAGACACTTTGGTATTATATTCAACTGTGGATACACTTACAGAGTTAGATATAGTCAACGCTACGAAGTCAAAAAACTCCTATAATCATCCTTTATATGAAGCCATTCTCTCACATATGCGTCAGTGAAGAGGCATCCGTCACCAGGAAGTAAATTCTTCAAACTTTGATCAAATGCTTGATCAAAATTACCGAGGAACAAATCGCCTTCTAACTGTCCATGTAGATGAACCAACAAGACACCGCCACGTGAGTTTCCGATTGCTGAAACGTTTCGTTCATTTTCCCTCAAAAGTTTTTTCTTTTCGATGCTGAAACATATCAGCATTAAGCCTTTTTATATATACGAGTCCCAAATGTTATTTTCTTTGGGGTTTTACGAGAATGTTAAAAATCGACTTCGACCCCAAAATTACAATAAGGGACATGATGGATGTTATGGGTGTACTTTATAATATCAATTAAAATTGCAAGAAAATATATTATTAAACGTTTCTAAAAGCAGCATCCAACGGCAACGTTCTATGATAAACAAATAACTCGTATAATACTAACTTGTAGCCTCGTCCATCACGTTCCATTCTTGACGAAAAGGCAGTCATATCTAAAAATACAAATGACGTAAATCATGTAAGGAATAATAATTTGTTTAACCTTTCCACGAACACCTAGAGTCATCATTGATTTTCAGTGAAGCCTTTCATATTCGTTTCAAAGCCATGTCTTTTCCCATGTACATCAACGGAATTTGCTTTAGAGGATAGGCAAGGCTGGGTTTTCATTTCCACTGACATTCTGAGACATATTTAAGGTTTGGCTGAGAGGTATGATCAGCTGACAATTATACATTCTTCAATATATTGTATCTTGTGGAATATTTTGTAAAAATTGTATCGAAAAGAAAAGACTTTTTTTTTCATTTTATTTATTGTTCTATGATGTCTTCAAACCGATGACAACATGGGACTATGAACAGATAACACGACACCCACGGTTTTACATTATGTGTCCAAATTCCAAATTCAGCTGCAATCACCATCACATGAACACACATCGATCATAAGGAACAATACGTTTTCGACTTGGAAATACAGCATGCAATGCATGCGTGTTCGCCATTTTGTGCAAATGTGATTTGCATGTTTGCAAACCTAAGAACGTGAATGCCAAACGGGTATAAAACCAGAGCAAACTAATTGTCAGACTTCTTTAAGTGGCATTTTAGAAGTTGGAGAGTTAGACTAGGATGGACAGATACAATAATCTGTATCGAAACATCGTACCACCTGTATAAAGAAGTTGCCATCCATAAAGTTTGTCCTTACCGGGTTGTCAGACATTTGTTCTAAAACCACCAAATGAATGGGTCGATTAACTTTACGACAACGAGAACGGTCGATCGGAATGATCGGAATGGGAGCCTTTCACACCCACGTTGCAAAAACGCATGGCTGTCATCGCGTCACCGTCACTAAACTCATGCAGAGATGCAGAGACAGGACTGCCGATCAAGCAGACCTCGAGTCACAACGCTCCAGGAGGACCAGTATCTACGCACGCTGCATCTCAGAAACTGCTTCCTGATTGTGACGTCATCAGCATCGAATGGCCTAAGTCACCGTGTACGCCGATACACCGTAGCCAGACGACTGAGGTCCTATGGAATCCGCGCTTGCAGACCTTTCCGGGGCCAGCAGTTGACAGCCGAACATCGTCGACGGAGACTTAGATGGATCCGGACGGTTCGACGTTGGCAGCGACGTGAGTGGCAGAAGGTGCTATTCTCCGATGAAAGCCGCTCCTCTCTGTTCATTTTGTTTTATGGATCAATCTTTTGTAGTTATTTCTTTTGCCCGTCAGTTTATTACCGAAAATTCCTATAAAAGATTCTTCAGTGTACAGTGGAAGCATTTTGTCATGTACAACTCCAGAGAAAGTACCGAGGAGGAAATGTAGATAAATACACAGAGAAAGGAAGTGAACAGATGAAATTCTATTTCAGCTGTCCACGGGTCTAAAAACGCGAAGAAAACATTTATATATAAATAACTGTCATCTGTGCAGGAAGAGCAATGTCTAAAAGTAGAAACAGATCTTTCATAGCAAACACTTCATCATATTTCGGAAACAAAAGTGGTAAACAAAAGACCTAAATTCGATTCCGACTTGGCCTCTAATGAAGTGTCCTTCCTCTCACTCACTCACAAATGCAACATGTGACAACGTAAATGGGAGTTCACAAAATAACAACCTTTCGTGGGGTGTGAAACAACAATGGCCTTGTCAGCATCTCAAAGAAAGTAACTTGAGATATACACTTACTTAAAACTATATGCATACTAATGTTCTGACCTTCTCTTTTATTGATGGCTTTACAAAGTTGGGGGGGGGGGGGGTGCCAGTAAAGCAAGTTAAAGTACGGAAACCGCTCTTATCATGGTTGAAACAATCTCATGAGAGTAGAGGACACTGGTGGCATGATAGTTTTAAATTTATTAGACCTGTCCTCAGAAGGCGACCCCATTGACCATGAATAGTTCCATTTCTTAACTCGTATATGGAGTGACTGGAGTTTGACCATCAATTTCAATCAGTACAAGTGATCAATTTTAAATAAAAGAAGATCGAACCCACCTGTTCACTCTTCTTAAACCAGTGAGATTTAGTAAAAGGAAACACACACTATTGTTTCGTCTTTACGCTGACATTACATAGTTGTTTTGGGATTCAGACCTCCGAACAGAGTATCGGAATGCTATACAAATATTAACTATATTCTTAATACGTTCATTTAGTCCTTTACTGCCTTTCAAAACGCGCATACATGTAGTATGGTAAGAGGTGACATGCATGTTAGTTCCCTTCCTGAGTACCACATTGTTTTAAGAAATATGTAACTGATTTAACTGATCATAATGGTACTAGCCTCATGTGTTCTAACCTCTATAAAAGAAATTATTGACCCTAAATGTATCTATATATACATAGAAACCATTCGATTAACTCGTATTCAAATATCTAATGTTCTTAATTTCTGTATTACGTATTAGCTTTGGCAACCTGATAGCGTAGATTCAGGTGGGTAGCTATTATTCTTTACTGTGTCAACGTCGAAAGAGTTTGTGTTGCTCACAACATATCCAACTCAACAATGAGATAAAAAGCTAAATCCTCAAGCATTGTTCATGTAACGGTGGTGTCATTCTTAACAGATCTTAATGAATACTATGACCCGGCGCACCTCGAATGGCTGCACTGATGACTTCGTAACATGGCAACAGTCACAACAAAAGCAATGTTGTTGATTATTTATGAGTGACTAAATGTCAACCCGTCGCGCACGGTAAGAACGCAATAGTAATCAATACGAAATTCAAGGTGCAGCACATTGTCTTCCATTTGGAAGGTTTGAATATTATTTAGATAAACTGCGGGCAGAAACATAAAGATTTTCCACGCATTGATGTTTTAACTGTGCCATTATGTAAAACTGGATGCTTTGGTCTATTTATATATATCGGTGGAAAACATTATCTTTGATGTACATTACAGGAGAAATAATCAGCTCAGTTATAACTTTGGAGAATGTGATGAAGATTTGTAAACCAAACCTATGTCTGACATGCTCAGGGTACTTTGATTCATATGTATTTTCCTGAAAAGACACGTACCTTCGTTAAAGGGTACGTAATCTATGAAAGTCTGATGGTGCCACTTTAATAGCGTATATTATTTTAAAATATAATAATATAAATACTTGTACAAAATAGTAATTTTGAAGCGTACGCTAGACGTTTGAGGTCACATATCATTGAACATATGTTGATAGATCCTATCCCAACGTGTTAACCACTCTTAGAATTCGGACAGGCAATATCGGAACTCAGTGATAAGCGCTGTCACGTGATTTAAGAGTGAGTGTACCCATGTGGGGAAATGGAACCCGGGTCATCGGCCATGTGATTTATGGCGAAGATAGGTGTTAGGTTTAGTGCCTGTACATGATGATGCCCTTTCTATTTTAAAGGCGATGTCTCTGCAAGTGAATGAGAGCATCAACGCAACCATGAGGCCACTACATTGTTAGGGACCGTCGTAATCTATGGCTTGGGGCGTCATTGTAAAAAGCTTCCCCATAAATATTAAGATATTGGACAATAATATATACGATATGTGAATACGCGGGTTTGGAACCGTATTTCACTGTATCCCAGCTGACACACAACGTTATCACAACGTTGATATTATGTCATTATATAACGCTATTTCAATGGACTAAAGCATATACATATATACATTGTCAAAACATTGTGTATCGACTATTACAAAATGTTTCATCGTTTCTGAAACTTTGATGTGACATGAACTGTCTCTTTCCCGAACATCGTAAAAGCAAGAGTGACATGAAATTATTCGAAATTTCTACAGAAAACGTAGAACATTATTTACCTATTGTGTTAAACTTTGTGATTACCATACGATAAATATACTGAGGTCACAGTAACATAATTTCCATGTTTACTGACAGCGTTAATATCACGTCACTCTGCAACGTCACGTCACAACGATGTGACAACGTAAATAGGAGTTCACAAAATAACGTTGTAACAACGAAAGCATAACGTTCTGACAATGTAAAATTGTTAGCTGGAATCTAGGTATTTCAGTTTGGCGTGGAGAGGAATCTCAATGTAATGTCATTCGTAAACCAGTTTTCACTGGTAACTGCACTTTTAATAACGCGTATTCGAAACTGGTAGGAAGAGAGAATAGGCACTGATCGGCTTTCCTAGAACTGAATCAGAATGATTATCGCTCATATATTCTGTGCACTGAGGTCGACAAGAGTCTCGGGATGAAAGAGACACCCCAACCCCCACACCCCTGAACAGATCAACATACACATCAACCATCGTGACATGACATGAAACCTAAAGACACTTAATCAGTTTGATAATGTTAATCCATCCAAAAACAGGTAGTATCTTAAGCTGATCCTGGAACTCGATTCATCAAGTGAAAGACGTGCTTACTTCTCAGTGCATTATTAGGACGATATGTAATGGCCACTGAAATAGGACGCCAATGAGTGACTTGAATTGTCAGGTTCTATTAGTAGGATATGTCGATTATTGACAAAATGAAAATTATGTGGCAGGACGATCTCTATTTGAATATTTATAACAAACGTTACTAGTCTAAGCCCTTGTGAATTTAACATTCAAACGTTTTAAGGACAACGTGAACCATGACATAGAAAAAGATTTGATTCAAAGGCAATGCTATACGCACTTGATCTTTTTAATTCCGTTTGTGAGCCGTTACTGTGAAATAATGGAGTAATGTTATCTTAAGGTAAAATTATGTCCTCTGGCAATGTAGGAGGGGAGACCAGTTTGAGATTTTTCCCGGATTACCCTTGGTGTGCGCTGTACAGCTATTGACTATCTGCCATGTTAAACTTCGTGACCACCAGAGGCGCACTATATTCAGCACATGCAAACAGCTTAAGTTGTGTGTTGAACATGTTCACCCCGGATTCACTGGGAATGTTTGGATAGATTTCAACTGTCATTGGCGATACAAAATTTCCTGGTATCAATTGTTATCTAAACACAATTCGAAAGGTCCCTTGTGTGTCGCGGACACAACACGTAACAATGCCAAACAACACGGCCCTTTCTATATGTATGAAATCAATGCTCAGACAAGCCTTACAATTTACAATTTCTTTCTGACGTTTATCGGGTTTGTCATGCTAATGTCAGCTATCAGTTCGGTAGGGCATTCATGTAATGAACATAATCCGTATACATTTCATATGGATTTATGTGGTATCATGTATATAATATATTTATTAAACAGATCTTACAATACTGCATTAGTCATTGCTGGGTCATGTTAACCCAGGTCCCCACAAATGGTACAATACACTGTCCTGTGAGCCTATATAGGTAACTAAATCTGATTCTCATGAAAGAGGTATTATACACATCCATGGTATTTATATGTGTGTACATTACATGGCGTGATTTGATCTGCATTGTATGCGATGAACACTGCAGCATGTAATGGGAGTAACTGATAACTGTTGTGCACCGTGTGTCTGAAATTTAAATTATTGGGTTCATGACGTAATAACTACACATACTTATATTGTTCACCGATTGCCTCACGGTTTTATTCAAAAGAATGAAATTGTACATTAGGGGATTCGACCGAGGACAGTAAATGCACCGTCAGATCACACCATGAAGCCTTGTAGCTTTCATTTTCGAGAACCCCCAAATCCCATGCTACTAAACACTATTCATATAACAGATCCAATGACGACCGCCTCCATGGTGTAGTGGTTAGAGCGTCCCCCCCGGAGAGCGGAAGGTCGCGGGTTCGATCCCCGGCCACATCATACCTCGATGACTGAGGTTAAGATTAAGGACGACATCCGAGTCATTGGAACATCGTAGACTGGAATGATAGAAGTCAGGAGCATGCTTCTTCAGATCAAAGGCTCATGATACTGTTAGTTGTCACAAAGTCTGAAGTGTAGCAAAGGAACGGTTTTCAAAGATTTACTTGGAGAAGCAGATGCACTGCGTATAAGCTTGAGACAGACAGGAAAGGTAATATGAAGGGTCAATTACCGTGAATGCGGCGTTGAGTAACTACTCACTCACTGGAAATCTGTAACTATCGAACAAAGATATATGTTATTGAGTGAAACTGAATTGGCGGAATCAGTCTTGGGAAAAGCAACCGTTAAGAAGTATAAGTTGTACTTCAGTAAAAAACTGCTCGCTGGAAACACTGTGACTGTATTGCTGGAATATTGGCCGACAGAAGTCTCGTAATCATCTAATGTCTGAATACGCTGTCAAGGTCTGGTAACGTACAGGGAAGAAGTTGTCGTGTGTTGTTCTTTGTGTGCTTTTTTTCTTTGTTTTTTTTTGTCGGTCAGAATTTTGTCCAAAACATGACAGGAGCATGTTTTATTTGTGATGCACCTTTTTCTGGTGTTAGGTCGATGGAAACAGATTTGATTTGATTTCTTTTGATATATACTATGCGATGTTGATTACAATACATTCTCTGAACATCGAGACCATTTGCAATTAAAGACCTAGCTCTTTGTTGAAGATACTTCCTCCTTGTTGCCGATTTGCGTGAAAGTGCAAATCAAGAATGCTATTTGCAAATTCGCCCCTGTGTATCACTAGGTCATCTGGAGTCGTGTAGGCCCGTGACTGCAGATATGACTATAACACGTCACAATTTAATTCTGGACTCACAAAAGTCCTGAAACTCTCCGCACTGTGGGCACTTTCTGACAAGTAATTTGACCAAATTAAACATGTAGTTGTTATGAATATATGCCAAGGATGAAATTTTTTTTTTTAAAAATTGCGAAAACTTTAGATTTAAACTCGCTCACCCATGGGCGAACAGTGGCCCATGGGCGAGAATGTTTAATTTCGCTCAGAATTCATGTTTTGGAGGTTGTAAATGAATGAGTGTATGTTAATAAGCATCATGACACAAATTTCAGCTCATTTTGCCTTATATATTCTGTGCACCGAGGTCGACAAAAGTCTCGGGATGAAAGAGACACCCCAACCCCCACACCCCTGAACAGATTAACATATAATGAGTAAGGAGTATGAGTATATATATATATATAAGTCAAAATGAGCTGAAATTTGTGTCATGATGCTTATTAACATACACTCATTCATTTACAACCTCCAAAACATGAATTCTGAGCGAAATTAAACATTCTCGCCCATGGGCCACTGTTCGCCCATGGGTGAGCGAGTTTAAATCTAAAGTTTTCGCAATTGTTAAAAAAAAAAAATTTCATCCTTGGCATATATTCATAACAACTACATGTTTAATTTGGTCAAATTACTTGTCAGAAAGTGCCCACAGTGCGGAGAGTTTCAGGACTTTTGTGAGCCCAGAATTAAATTGTGACGTGTTATAGTCATATCTGCAGTCACGGGCCTATA
The DNA here is from genome assembly GCF_003918875.1 of Haliotis rubra. Lineage (NCBI taxonomy): Eukaryota > Metazoa > Mollusca > Gastropoda > Lepetellida > Haliotidae > Haliotis > Haliotis rubra. The sequence goes on along the minus strand of NW_025766990.1, from coordinate 1,119,583 downwards.
CGACTCCAGATGACCTAGTGATACACAGGGGCGAATTTGCAAATAGCATTCTTGATTTGCACTTTCACGCAAATCGGCAACAAGGAGGAAGTATCTTCAACAAAGAGCTAGGTCTTTAATTGCAAATGGTCTCGATGTTCAGAGAATGTATTGTAATCAACATCGCATAGTATATATCAAAGAAATCAAATCAAATCTGTTTCCATCGACCTAACACCAGAAAAGGTGCATCACAAATAAAACATGCTCTGTCATGTTTTTGGACAAAATTCTGACCGACAAAAAAAACAAAGAAAAAAAGCACACAAAGAACAACACACGACAACTTCTTCCCTGTACGTTACCAGACCTTGACAGCGTATTCAGACATTAGATGATTACGAGACTTCTGTCGGCCATTATTCCGGCAATACGGTCACTGTGTTTCCAGCGAGCAGTTTTTTACTGAAGTACAACTTATACTTCTTAACGGTTGCTTTTCCCAAGACTGATTCCGCCAATTCAGTTTCACTCAATAACATATATCTTTGTTCGATAGTTACAGATTTCCAGTGAGTGAGTAGTTACTCAACGCCGCATTCACGGTAATTGACCCTTCATATTACCTTTCCTGTCTGTCTCAAGCTTATACGCAGTGCATCTGCTTCTCCAAGTAAATCTTTGAAAACCGTTCCTTTGCTACACTTCAGATTTTGTGACAACTAACAGTATCATGAGCCTTTGATCTGAAGAAGCATGCTCCTGACTTCTATCATTCCAGTCTACGATGTTCCAATGACTCGGATGTCGTCCTTAATCTTAACCTCAGTCATCGAGGTATGATGTGGCCGGGGATCGAACCCGCGACCTTCCGCTCTCCGGGCGGACGCTCTAATCACTACACCACGGAGGCGGTCGTCATAGGACCTTTTATATGAATAGTGTTTAGTAGCATGGGATTTGGGGGTTCTCGAAAATGAAAACTACAAGGCTTCATGATGTGATCTGACGGTACATTTACTGTCCTCGGTCGAATCCCCTAATGTACAATTTCATTCTTTTGAATAAAACCGTGAGGCAATCGGTGAACAATGTAAGTATGTGTAGTTATTACGTCATGAACCCAATAATTTAAAATTTAGACACACGGTGCACAACAGTTATCAGTTACTCCCATTACATGCTGCAGTGTTCACCGCATACAATGCAGATCAAATCACGCCATGTAATGTACACACATATAAATTTACTATGGATGTGTATAATACCTTTTTCATGACACACAAGGGACATTTCGTATTGCGTTAAGATAACAATTGACACCAGGAACTTTTGTATCGCCAATGACAGTTGAAATCTATCCAAACATACCCAGTGAATCCGGGGTGAACATGTTCAACACACAACTTAAGCTGTTTGCATGTGCTGAATATAGTGCGCCTCTGGTGGTCACGAAGTTTAACATGGCAGATAGTCAATAGCTGTACAGCGCACACCAAGGGTAATCCCGAAAATCTCAAACTGGCCTCCCCTCCTACATTGCCAGAGGACATAATATTACCTTAAGATAACATTACTCCATTATTTCACAGTAACGGCTCACGAACTGAATTAGAAAAATCAAGTGGGTATAGTATTGCCTTTGAATCAAATCTTTCTTTATGTCATGGTTCACGTTGTCCTTAAAACGTTTGAATGTTAAATTCACAAGGGCTTAGACTAGTAACGTCTGTTATAAATATTCAAATAGAGATCGTCCTGCCACCTAATTTTTATTTTGTCAATAATCGACATATCCTACTAAAAGAACGTGACGATTCAAGTCACACATCGGCGTCCTATTTCAGTGGCCATTACACATCGTCCTAATAATAAACTGAGAAGTAAGCACGTCTTTCACTTGATGAATTGAGTTCCAGGATCAGCTTTAGATATTAGCTGTTTTTGGATGGATTAACATTATCAAACTGATTAAGTGTCTTTAGGTTTCATGTCATGTCACGATAGTTGATGTGTATGTTTATATACCTTCATTGACTCTAAGCTGAACTGGAACTCTAACACTGAGTATTTTTTACATTTTCCTTCCATTGTTGGTACGGGTCTCTCTCACTTCATCTCAAATCTAAAATAGACAAAATTGTTAACACTGCAAGTGAAATCGCTGGAGTCAGATTTGAATGTTTATCATCAATATATTAGCGGCAAATCGTGAATCAAGTTCCAATTGTGAAAACTAAGAGAGCCCGTACATCCTTTATTCCAAGTACCATATCTCTCTTAAACAAATGTGAAGATACATAAATCAAAGAATTTATGTAAATATGTTTGGTATCTCTCTAATGTGTCAGTAGCTCTACTGATGTAACACAAATTCCTGAAAAGGCATTAAAGTATAATTCTATTCTATTCTATTCTATATATATATAGTTATATATAGTTATATATAGTTATATATATATACTGAAAGCCATTAAAAACGCAATTGGTATTTGTTGTCCTGAAACTTACAAAAGTTCTATTGAAGATTTTTTTCCTGCGATACAGAGGATGTAGAGATAAAAGGTTGTTATTCTGGCCTATTTCGAGTTCGAGTCCCGGAGCATTCCTCTCACATGAACGTTGATACTTAAAACTGAACCTTTGACATTTCTCGTAAACACAACCACATTCATGAAACACGTTGTGCACATGCATTACCTGAACCCAGGCCCTGTAAAAGCACAAGGAATTGTGGAACTCAATCACTTTGAGAAAATGCCACAATTAACACAAGACGAAAGGAATCAGGATATCGGTATGGTCAGCCAAGGTACTTCAGATGTGATGATTGCCAGGCACTTGAATGTGCATCCATCCACTGTAAGTCGACTCAGACAACGTTTTCGGGCTACCGGAAGTGTTGCTGATCGTCCGCGACCTGGTGCACCACCTGTGATAACAGCTCGACAAAACCGCAATATCCGAGTTTCACACTTGCGAAATCGGTTCCAAACCGCTGATGATTAGGCAAGGAGGACAATTGGGACAAGTCAACGTCATTTCAGCGCCCAAAAGGTGCTAGGACGCCCTGCTGCCTTCAACATCCGGTGTTGTCACCCGTAACGTGGTCCAACCTTATTGCATCACCACAGACTTGCCAGACAGCGATGGACAGCAAATGGGGCCAATCTTGGCAACAGGACATGGCCAGATGTCATTTTTTCAGATGAATCCAGGTTTAACTTATCCTTTGCAGATGGACGTCAACAGATTTATCAACGTAAAAGAGGAAGACTTGCGCCAAACTGTGTCCTTGAACATGATCGTTTTGGAGGGGGTGGTGTCATGATCAGACCACAGACCATCAGAGGCTGCAGACCTTCCCACAGCTGTTCCTGAGAAATGTGTGGCTTTCAATGCCCCAAAGACTGCGAGCATGTCTTGCAGCGCACGGTGGACACACACGGTATTGACTGCAAGTGACCCCTCCTTTGTGTGATGTCGTTGTTGCGTCACTGATGTTGTTGTTGACTGGACATTTTTAGATGCAATTATTCACAGATGTTCACTTAAAACATATCTGCCAGTTAGGTTTATATAAACTCTGTCAAAAAAGAAACGCAACCCCTGTCCTCAGATATGAAAAATTCGTTTGAATGAAGTTATTGCTTCCAAACTAAATTTTATTCGAATGTATTGAAATGATACACGTAATTAATGAAGATTACCATCCAAACAACTGCATTTGTACGCATAAGTGTATTTTATTGCTTATTCCGTCACAACGCATGAAATGACCCTCATGGTGACTTCGCACAAAAAAAAAACACATGCAAATCATGAAAATGGCAGTTAATGTAGGGGTGTATAAAAGCCCATGTGCTTCCGTATTATATTCATTCATTTGTCGCCGAAAAGCTGTGTTAAAAATGCCACGATTGAGTGCTGCCGACCGAAATATCGCCATTGGTCGTGTTCAAGCCGGAGAAAGTTTTGGAACTGTTGCATGGCACCTAAATGTTCACAAAACAACGATATCCCGACTTTGGAGCCGCTACAACAACTTCAATTTGACCAACGATCGCCCGAGAAGTGGAAGGCCAAGAATCACGACCCCCCCGTCAAGATCGGTACATCCGGGTCCATCACCTGCGTAATCGGCATGCCCTACCAACCGTGACTGCCACACAAATACCAGGTTTGAGGAGAGTGTCAGCTCAAACGATTAGGAACCGTCTGAAAGAAGCGGGTTTACGTGCCTGTAGACCAGTTGTTCGACCTGTACTACGCCCCCTACATCGACGCCGACGACTCAGGTGGTGCAACAACGTAAGGATACGGACTTTACAAAACTGGAGGCGAATCTGGTTTTCTGATGAATCACGTTTTCTTTTGCAACGTCACGACGGAAGACAGCGTCTGTATAGGAGACGTCATAAACGTTTTGCGCCCATCTGCGTCCGACAGGTGGACAGATTTGGCGGAGAAAGCGTCATGGTTTGGGGAACCATCTCATACAACCAGAAATCAGACTTGGTGATCGTTCCAGGGAACCTGACAGCCCAACGTTACATCAACCACGTGTTAGAGCTTCACCTTCTCCCGATTATTGACCAACAGACACAGATTTTTCAACGGGACAACGCCCGGCCTCATACTGCACGTGCAACAATGAACTTTCTGCAGAATTCCAACGTCAATGTCTTGCCATGACCCTCTAAATCACCAGACCTCAACCCTATTGAACACCTGTGGGATACTCTGGATCGACGCGTACGTCAACGTCAGCCGCCGCCACAGACGCTGCAACAGCTCGCCGTTGCACTGCAGGAGGAGTGGAGAGCCATTCCCCAGGAAAGAATCCGGCGTCTTATCCGTTCTTGTCCAAGGAGATGCCGTGCAGTGATTGCAGCGCGTGGTGCTCATACGAGATACTGAGAAAGACGCCCCCCCTGGTGACAAACTGGTGTCTGTGAGATGACTTTTGAAATGACAATTTTAAACATGCCCATCTGGGTTATTATTCTGCCAAATTTCAGACTTCTGTCTTAAATAATAAAAATGCCGTGTCGTCCTAAAACTTCAGATCAAAATCTCTAAAATACAGGGTTTGCGTTTCTTTTTTGACAGAGTTTATGTTGAAATTAGTGTGAGTAAAGAAAGTATGAATGTCAAATTGCATTTTTTAATGGCTTTCAGTATATATATATATAGTTATATAGTTATATGATTTTTCTACTGGAGTATATCATCCGAATATTCAATGTGCTGCATGTCCACTTGAACTCATTATTCTTATCACCAAAAGAGCCTGACAAAGAAAGCAGTATTACGTAAGCTAACACGCCTTATTAAGCTGCACTCGCTCTTGCTACCAGTATCAGTTACGTCTTGTCTGCGGTGTTGGCAGATCTTGTGAGGTGCTTGTTTCGAGGGATTAAAAGGTTCAATGGTGAACAAAGGGCGATGAGGTTCCCCTTTGTCCTCTCAAGTGTCCCTAGCTGTCCCAATAGAATAGCACTTTATCTCTCTTACATCCTCGATAATCTCCAGGGTATACGTTACGATCACTCTCCACTATACCCTGGATGCATCCACGGCGATGATTTTATGACCTCAATTGGCTGGCTTTTTATCCAATCAGGTGCCTACGTTTAGAAGTTGAGCGTACCAATCACAACTCACTTTCGCTTCTTAAATTATCTAACCGTTAAATCGTGGCAACACAATTGATGCAGAGGTACTCTGAAAGAAGTAGAAGGAGTTCTGTCATATATAAAGTTTCAGATCTGTCAATTTGTCTTTATTATTTCCCCAAATATCTGAGTGGCACTGCGAACGAACCTTCGCGACTGCGACCTCTATCCTTGTTGACACTGGCAAGCTTGGTTGTAACGACGGCTTAGATGATTGGCTACTGTGAGAATGCGGAGCCAGCCAAGGGAGGTAATAAAATCATTGCCCCAAGCCGTGGATGCATCCAGGGTATAGTGGAGAGTTATCGTAACGTATACCCTGGAGATTATCGAGGATGTCTCTCTTAGAGCACAGCCAAATATGCCACACGTACCAACTCGTAATTCTTAAGTCTATTCAGCTCACTACCGTAAAATATTTTTGGCAGTACATAATTGAAATATTATTGCGCTGCATGTGACCTTTCTTAATAGCCTCACAGTGCCGGAACCATGTTATTTCTCCTTCCGCTCAGCCTTTGCTGTAATAACGCCATACATCAGCTTTAAGTTGTCCACATTTGTTTCACTAACGCAAAAGTATGCGACGACAAACAATGCCATATCAAATGCATTTTAACGCACTCACTCACTCACTCACTCGAATGGATGAATTTTTTTTTTTTTTTTTTCGAAAACTTTAGATTTAAACTCGCTCGTCCATGGGCCGGCCCATGGCTGGACAGTGGCCCATGGGCCAGCCTATGGGCGAGAATGTTTAAGTTTGCTCAGAATTCATGTTTTGGAGGTTGTAAATTAATGAGTGTATGTTAATAAGCATCATGACACATTCAGCTCATTTTGACTTAATTCGACTAAGTTAGAACGATATTAAAAACTCTCGCCCTTCAAATTATATATTCTTTGACACATGAAATGAAAAATAGTGAAAAAAAAAAATTTTTCGTGATGTTGCATTGCTGTACCTTTACCCGTCGGAGAAGTCCTTCTCAAAAGATATATATTCCGTTGTTTTGAGCAGGCCTATATGACTATTACGCCCCAGTGCTGCTAAACAACTCGTAGACCTTTAGTCTGACATAGACGCAGACCTTGCATGTTCAAGTTCACATCTGATAGGGGCCGAAAAAATTGAATCCGACATGAATGCAATATCTCATTGGGTTATTGTTTTCCTAAGTAAGTGGAGTGTCTTGTACAACATTGGAGACAAGTGTATCGCTGTCCTTCTGATATTCCCCCGAACGGAAGCTCTACCTATTTAAGGTACAATGTGCATGTTACAGAATAGTAGGGAATAGTCTTAAGACGTTTCAACTTTGACCAGGATTCTCCGAACTTGTAACAGTCGTTTGAGAGATCAAAAGAGAAAGGGGTAGTGCGCGATGTATCTGACGGACGTATGTGGAGAACGTTTGAAGAATGTTACTGTATAAATACAATAATTGAAATACCAGTTATGTTTAAAAAGTACCCTCAATCTGATAGCCAGAGAGATTATTGCGAAAGATCGCAGTATTTATCTTCATAAACGGGCCAAGATAAAAGTACATGCCATTCATCCCCATATTATATCCCTTCTATATACAAGGGACATCGTTGTAACAGGTAGGGGAAGATCTCCTCCATCACACATATAATTGTATACATACCCAGTGATTAGTGATAGCGTTGAAGGAACTTATTCAAAATTACGAAAGACACTTTCAACTGCAGTAGTACTGCCATACCTAGCATCGTATCTATTAATCTCTTACATAAGGTGAAATATCACAGGGTTGTCATGGTAACGATAATTTGGCATACTATTTATTGTCTTACTCTTTAATCAGCGATTAGAATTTAAATCAGTTTTGAGGTCAGCATGTTAAGAGAAAAGAAGTTGTAAAACGAAAAGTATTGTGATCGAATCTATTGGCCTTTGTAAAAGCAAGTTTCAAGCGACCTACATAAAAACCTGTTTTCATGATCAATATCTGCTAATCCGTGACGTGATTCCGACCATATCATGAGCATGTGTTTGTGAATCATATCAAATAGTGATGTTACAAGGTGTCCATGCCGCGTCAACAACACATGCAAACGCACGAGAATTGCAATACGAGCCCCTACACCAATGATTCTCCGTGACCTGGAGACACTTGTGATTGAGCGTATGTAGGGACGTAGTCTGTCATACAGACCCTGAAGCAAATGTATCCAAGTCCACGCAAGTCTAGAAAATGTAGCAAGTCTAGATTTCCACAGCTTCAGGAGAATGTTTCAGGGCTCCTTTTTATTATATTTCTCTTTTTTACTATGAACTTGGTTTCTGTAAAATATGTTCATTTCAGAGACCAGTTGTTCGTCTAGTAGGGACGGGTAGAAGACAAAAGACAAAATGGATACTCGTGCTGTCATACTTTTGAATTATATGTAAACAGTCGTTCTTGTCTCGGGATAAATGTATATTTTCCAGTTTCAACCAAATGGACATTCTAAGGATATCGAAATCTAGGTTAAGCTATTTCAATCATATTTACAATTAAAAGACCCAAACAATGGTCTGTTGTCCAAATTGTTTGTTTTCCATACCTTGTCCCAGTCTGTATCACAGTCACAGACCGATATTATTTGCCCTTCTGTCCAGCCCTTACTGTAATATGTATACTGCAATACTGTATATGTTGCACATATACTACACAACGTATTATGCATGTAGTCAATGCTATGCTAAGCAACGTCCACTCGTATTCAAGATTACACCTGGTTAGAGATGCAAAGAAATGTGTATTCGTATGTGCATTTTAACGAAATGAGGAACCAAGAAAGCAAAATCATAGTATGCATAAAAATCGAGTTGGTACACTGGGACTCGTTATCATCGGAGGAAGCTCACAGTTTACTTGTATGGACGATCTATTATAAGTACGTGTTGTCTGTCTGTAGTAGACAGAACCGTTACATAGCATGTAGAGCACGGATACACTGCTCGTGCATCCCACACACTCACGTGCACGTGCTTCACAACATTCGCAGTGCGTTCAATGTTAACATCTGGCGGTGTGTGTCACTGACTGAAGACGTGAAGGGAGGCATTGACAACTTCATGAGCGCATATTACCATATTTATCTAAATCATATAAATTGTTCATTTACATCACATGTGAATCTCTGCAAAAGCGCAATGTTACTGTAAACAACACAGTTTTATGCACAGTTATCCTGATGTTAACATATGTAAAGCATGGAGTCATGATGACTATCGACTGTAACTTTTCATGAGATCGTGCAAGGGCATTATGGGTATTTCAAACAAGTTATCTCATGACTGAAATAGTATTCATTTGTCTTGACTCAGATTAATCACCACCTTGAGTTTAGTAGACTTCGCACACTTCATCGAAGTGCTGTTGGCCACCTTCTCGCCGGCCCGTCCCCATATTAATGAGGATGCATGACCCCGCGCTGGTCACCCATGGCGCCTCAACTTTCTTTATACAAGACCAGTTGGTGGGCCCTTCGAGCTTGCTTGCGTTGCTCGGGTCCGGTAAGATCTTCACTGATGATAAATCGTGTCAACTGACAAGTTATGTGTTCTCCTATGGTCCTCATATAGCTTCCCGTCTCGATTACGATTTGTGAATCTTAAATCTGAATCTTATATGTGTTATTTAGAATGGTTGCATTGTATTCTCTTCAGAAACAGTTTTAAAAGGAAGTAATAAAACTATGTTTTCAATGGCAATGCTAGAAAATAAAATTTTATATATACACATACTTCACTTTCCGAATGAAAGCATATATGAAATTATCTGCTGTGTCCATATATGAAAACAACCATAGGAATGTGCTTGATGTTTAACAAATAATGTTCTGGTCACGTGTCCTCGTTGATCATTGAGGGTCGGTTTGCTTGGCTAGTGGTTAAAGCGTTCGCTCGTGGATCCGGGTTCAATTTCCCATATTTGCATAATGTGTGAGGCCACCCCCGAGATATTGCTGGAATATTACAAAAAGCGGCGCAAACCACACTCACTTGCTCACTCGTTGATTACAGAGTAACAGCATGCTACGAGATTCCTTCTTATCGTCTATTTGCATATCTCCTTAAAGGCATTGTAACTCTTTAATCTTGCATGAAAACGCATTTAGATGATATCAGCTTTTACTGACATTATTGTAACATGCAATTTGTATGTGTCTCTGTATGGTTCATACACGGACATGGGCGACGTCAAAATAGTCGGGGCTGCATGACATACATGGACAGTGTCGGTTATAATGAAGTGAGTGGGTGAGTTTAGTTTTACCCGCTTTTAGCAATATTCCGGCAATATCACGACGGGGGACACCTAAAATGGCTTCACACATAGTAACCATTTGGGGAATCGAACCCGGGTCTTCGGCTTGACGAGTGAACGCTTTAACCACCTGGCTACCCCACAGCCCAAATAATGGCTGAACGTTTGTCAATTTATATTTATCAATAATACCATTTGCAAGGCATTACATGTACTTGACTTCATACTCATAGGCATATATAGAGAGATTATTCATATCGGTCAACCCATTTTGATCGTTATTAAAAAGTCATTACTGCAAAATTTACACTAGTCTTTCATGTTAAATACCTGTCTTTGAAACACAGCTTCTATTCCGAGCTGATTTGCTTTTCAGTCACTTCACGTCCCACGCAGGGGCGGTGGGGTAGCCTAGTGGCTAAAGCGTTGGCTCGTCACGCCAAAGACCCGGGTTCGAATCCCCACATGGGTACAATGTGTGAATCCCATTTCTGGTGTCCCCCGCCGTGATGTTGCTGGAATATTCCTAAAAGCGGCGTAAAACCAAACTCAGTCAGTCAGTCAGTCAGTCACGTCCCAAGCCCAGCGATGACATTGCCGTTATCTGATCTGACAACGGAAAACAAATGGTTCTTGTGCCTATTTACGCTTTGAAGTGTAGCGTTTCTACAACTTAACACATGCTAAATGATACACAACAGTGGATAAAAAGAAACCTTGCTTTTTAAATTTAGTTTGTAAACTACTGACTGTTTTTTGCTATTGAACACTCACTGAGTACATGTTGTGACAACAACCATCTGTCGTCGTATATCTCATAAAGCGAGAGCGTGTAGTGAACGCCTGTGATTGTTCGTGCTGGTATTTCCTTTTGGAACATGAATCTAATCAATGCCCTGTACGGTGTTTATGCATAAATCGATTTGAGTCAATCACTCAACAACGCTGGGAGTTCTAAAAACTCTCGTTTCCTTTGATCGCGCAGTGAATATCGAAGATATTCAGTCGCAGATGATATTGTGAAGCTAATTCATAACACCATTCGTGTTGAACATGTAACGGATATTACTTCATACGTTTACACACGCACCACCTCCTGTACAAACTTGACAGAGAACAGTTCTCTATAAACGGTTCTATGTTCATGATAACTGTCTCTTACAGTAATATGTAGAGTTTCAAGTTAAGGTTTAGTACTACGGAAGCGTAGTAGGGCTACGGTGAAAAAAATGTTTGGTCTCACTATCTCCTACGTAGGACTTAATCTCTCCTACGTAAGGCATATTTTCTCCTACGTAGGACAAATTATCCCCTACGTAGTACTTAATATCTCGTATATGCGTAGGAGATGAGTGATATATTAATAGACATTAATCTGATATGGTCGACTTAGATCCGCAGACATATATACTGAGTCAAAAAAGAAACTTCACATTCTTTCTTCAGGGCACTATAAAAGAACAAGAGATGGTAAGATGGTTAAATTGTTATTATTTCATTGCTGAGATCTGTGTGATGTACTCGATACACTGACAGTGCCATAATCAAAAACATGGGTATACAGAATGTCAAGTCACAAGAATAAAAATGCGAAATTTCTCAGTTCAATATCGTGTATGGCCGCCCCGCGCATTCACCACTGCCAAACACCGTCTCCTCATCGACTGCCTGATGCTTGTGAACATGTGGTTGGGGATTCTGCACCATTGCTCTTGCAAGGCAGCGCCAAGTTCCTGCAAATTCTGAGGTTGGTTCCTAAGACCACGAAGCCTTCTCCCAAGTGCATCCCAAACGTGCTCTATCGGATGAAGGTCAGGGGACCTCGATGGCCAGTCCATGACATTGATTCCAGCGTTTTGAAGGAAATTTCGTGTCAACATCGCGGTATGTGGCCGAGCATTATCATGCTGGAACTGTAGACCTGGGCCATGAGCCGCCATGAAAGGAACGAGTTCAGAGGTGAGCACCTGGTCGTGGTAAGCAGCAGCTGTGAGGTTTCCACGGATGACCAGAAGTCGGGAACGGTTGTTCCCACAGAAAGCACCCCACACCATGAAACTTCCGCCCCCGAATCTGTTGACTTCCTGTACACAACATTGCGCATACGGTTCACGACGTCGTCTCCAGACTCTATGCCTGCCGTCCGCGAATCTGAGTGTAAACCTGGATTCATTGCTAAAGACGACTCGATTCCAATCTCTCTGGGTCCATTGGAGGTGACGTTGAGCCCACAGCAGACGTTGACGTTAATGAAACGGCGTCAATATTGGCCCACGATATGAACGTGGAGAATGGAGATTGGCAGCCCGCAACCGATTTCGAATGGTCTGTGAGGACAGTCGACCTCTAAACATCTCAACCCTGGTTCGTGTAGCCAGCAGAAATCTGTCGTAGGACGTAGGACGATTTGACGGTCTTCTGCTCGTGACGTCACACGTGGACGACCCGACCTTGAACGATCAGAAGTGGTGCCAGTTTGTTGTAAGACGACCTTGCAAGTCATACACAGTACGACGGCTGCATCCCATTGCTCTTGCGACGTCAATAACTGATCTTCCCGCTTGCAACATGCCAACGGCACGTTCACGTTGCACATTTGACAATCGTGGCATTTCAAGTACCGTTAGAACTGTGGTTTAAAAGTGTTTTTTCAATTCTTGAGGCCAATGCAAACACGTGCATATGAAGAAAACTTCGATGCGAAGATCACGTGATCGACTGCACGTGCAAAACCTGATTTGGCACTAACGTCATTTGCACGACGAATGGATGGGTTTGAGGGTTTTGCTAACGTTTTTCTAGAGTCGAAAGATAGGGATCCCATTTCGGATACATAGATGTATCATCAGAGAAAAATTATTCATTATTTTTCAAATTACATTTTGTGAAGTTTCTTTTTGACTCTTTTTGAGTATATCTACATATATATATATATATCCGCAGACATATATATATATATAGTAATATATATATATATATATATATATATATATAGTTATATACCTTCATTGACTCTAAGCTGAACTGGAACTCTAACACTGCGTATTTTAACATTTTCCTTCCATTGTTGGTACGGGTCTCTCTCACTTCATCTCAAATCTAAAATAGGCAAAATTGTTAACACTGCAAGTGAAATCGCTGGAGTCAGATTTGAATGTTTATCATCAATATATTAGCGGCAAATCGTGAATCAAGTTCCAATGGTGAAAACTAAGAGAGCCCGTATATCCTTTATTCCAAGTACCATATCTCTCTTAAACAAATGTCAGATTTGAATGTTTATCATCAATATATTAGCGGCAAATCTTGAATCAAGTTCCAATTGTGAAAACTAAGAGAGCCCGTACATCCTTTATTCCAAGTACCATATCTCTCTTAAACAAATGTGAAGATACATAAATCAAAGAATTTATGTAAATATGTTTGGTATCTCTCTAATGTGTCAGTAGCTCTACTGATGTAACACAAATTCCTGAAAAGGCATTAAAGTATAATTCTATTCTATTCTATTCTATATATATATAGTTATATATAGTTATATATAGTTATATATATATACTGAAAGCCATTAAAAACGCAATTGGTATTTGTTGTCCTGAAACTTACAAAAGTTCTATTGAAGATTTTTCCTGCGATACAGAGGATGTAGGGATAAAAGGTTGTTATTCTGGCTCATTTCGAGTTCGAGTCCCGGAGCATTCTCTCACATGAACGTTGATACTTAAAACTGAACCTTTGACATTTCTCGTAAACACAACCACATTCATGAAACACGTTGTGCACATGCATTACCCTGAACCCAGGCCCTGTAAAGCACAAGGAATTGTGGAACTCAATCACTTTGAGAAAATGCCACAATTAACACAAGACCGAAAGGAATCAGGATATCGGTATGGTCAGCCAAGGTACTTCAGATGTGATGATTGCCAGGCACTTGAATGTGCATCCATCCACTGTAAGTCGACTCAGACAACGTTTTCGGCTACCGGAAGTGTTGCTGATCGTCCGCGACCTGGTGCACCACCTGTGATAACAGCTCGACAAAACCGCGAATATCCGAGTTTCACACTTTATGCAAATCGGTTCCAAACCGCTGATGATTAGGCAAGGAGGACAATTGGGACAAGTCAACGTCATTTCAGCGCCCAAAGGTGCTAGGACGCCCTGCTGCCTTCAACATCCCGGTGTTGTCACCCGTAACGTGGTCCAACCTTATTGCATCACCACAGACTTGCCAGACAGCGATGGACAGCAAATGGGGCCAATCTTGGCAACAGGACATGGCCAGATGTCATTTTTTCAGATGAATCCAGGTTTAACTTATCCTTTGCAGATGGACGTCAACAGATTTATCAACGTAAAGAGGAAGACTTATACCAAACTGTGTCCTTGAACATGATCGTTTTGGAGGGTGGTGTCATGATCAGACCACAGACCATCAGAGGCTGCAGACCTTCCCACAGCTGTTCCTGAGAAATGTGTGGCTTTCAATGCCCCAAAGACTGCGAGCATGTCTTGCAGCGCACGGTGGACACACACGGTATTGACTGCAAGTGACCCCTCCTTTGTGTTATGTCGTTGTTGCGTCACTGATGTTGTTGTTGACTGGACATTTTTAGATGCAATTATTCACAGATGTTCACTTAAAACATATCTGCCAGTTAGGTTTATATATGTTGAAATTAGTGTGAGTAAAGAAAGTATGAATGTCAAATTGCATTTTTAATGGCTTTCAGTATATATATATATAGTTATATAGTTATATGATTTTCTACTGGAGTATATCATCCGAATATTCAATGTGCTGCATGTCCACTTGAACTCATTATTCTTATCACCAAAAGAGCCTGACAAAGAAAGCAGTATTACGTAAGCTAACACGCCTTATTAAGCTGCACTCGCTCTTGCTACCAGTATCAGTTACGTCTTGTCTGCGGTGTTGGCAGATCTTGTGAGGTGCTTGTTTCGAGGGATTAAAAGGTTCAGTGGTGAACAAAGGGCGATGAGGTTCCTCTTTGTCCTCTCAAGTGTCCCTAGCTGTTCCAATAGAATAGCACTTTATCTCTCTTACATCCTCGATAATCTCCAGGGTATACGTTACGATCACTCTCCACTATACCCTGGATGCATCCACGGCGATGATTTTATGACCTCAATTGGCTGGCTTTTTATCCAATCAGGTGCCTACGTTTAGAAGTTGAGCGTACCAATCACAACTCATTTTCGCTTCTTAAATTATCTAACCGTTAAATCGTGGCAACACAATTGATGCAGAGGTACTCTGAAAGAAGTAGAAGGAGTTCTGTCATATATTTTTTAAAGTTTCAGATCTGTCAATTTGTCTTTATTATTTCCCCAAATATCTGAGTGGCACTGCGAACGAACCTTCGCGACTGCGACCTCTATCCTTGTTGACACTGGCAAGCTTGGTTGTAACGACGGCTTAGATGATTGGCTACTGTGAGAATGCGGAGCCAGCCAAGGGAGGTAATAAAATCATTGCCCCAAGCCGTGGATGCATCCAGGGTATAGTGGAGAGTTATCGTAACGTATACCCTGGAGATTATCGAGGATGTCTCTCTTAGAGCACAGCCAAATATGCCACACGTACCAACTCGTAATTTTAAGTCTATTCAGCTCACTACCGTAAAATATTTTTGGCAGTACATAATTGAAATATTATTGCTGCGCATGTGACCTTCTTAATAGCCTCACAGTGCCGAACCATGTTATTTCTCCTTCCTCGCCAGCCTTTGCTGTAATAACGCCATACATCAGCTTTAAGTTGTCCACATTTGTTTCACTAACGCAAAAGTATGCGACTCGACAAACAATGCCATATCAAATGCATTTTAACGCACTCACTCACTCACCTCGAATGGATGAATTTTTTTATTTTTTTTCGAAAACTTTAGATTTAAACTCGCTCGTCCATGGGCCGGCCCATGGTTGACAGTGGCCCATGGGCCAGCCTATGGGCGAGAATGTTTAAGTTTGCTCAGAATTCATGTTTTGGAGGTTGTAAATTAATGAGTGTATGTTAATAAGCATCATGACACATTCAGCTCATTTTGACTTAATTCGACTAAGTTAGGAACGATATTAAAACTCTCGCCCTTCAAATTATATATTCTTTGACACATGAAATGAAAAATAGTGAAAAAAAAGATTTTTCGTGATGTTGCATTGCTGTACCTTTACCCGTCGGAGAAGTCCTTCTCAAAAGATATATATTCCGTTGTTTTGAGCAGGCCTATATGACTATTACGCCCCAGTGCTGCTAAACAACTCGTAGACCTTTAGTCTGACATAGACGCAGACCTTGCATGTTCAAGTTCACATCTGATAGGGGCCGAAAAAATTGAATCCGACATGAATGCAATATCTCATTGGGTTATTGTTTTCCTAAGTAAGTGGAGTGTCTTGTACAACATTGGAGACAAGTGTATCGCTGTCCTTCTGATATTCCCCCGAACGGAAGCTCTACCTATTTAAGGTACAATGTGCATGTTACAGAATAGTAGGGAATAGTCTTAAGACGTTTCAACTTTGACCAGGATTCTCCGAACTTGTAACAGTCGTTTGAGAGATCAAAAGAGAAAGGGGTAGTGCGCGATGTATCTGACGGACGTATGTGGAGAACGTTTGAAGAATGTTACTGTATAAATACAATAATTGAAATACCAGTTATGTTTAAAAAGTACCCTCAATCTGATAGCCAGAGAGATTATTGCGAAAGATCGCAGTATTTATCTTCATAAACGGGCCAAGATAAAAGTACATGCCATTCATCCCCATATTATATCCCTTCTATATACAAGGGACATCGTTGTAACAGGTATGGGGAAGATCTCCTCCATCACACATATAATTGTATACATACCCAGTGATTAGTGATAGCGTTGAAGGAACTTATTCAAAATTACGAAAGACACTTTCAACTGCAGTAGTAATTGCCATACCTAGCATCGTATCTATTAATCTCTTACATAAGGTGAAATATCACAGGGTTGTCATGGTAACGATAATTTGGCATACTATTTATTGTCTTACTACTTTAATCAGCGATTAGAATTTAAATCAGTTTTGAGGTCAGCATGTTAAGAGAGAAGTTGTAAAACGAAAAGTATTGTGATCGAATCTATTGGCCTTTGTAAAAGCAAGTTTCAAGCGACCTACATAAAAACCTGTTTTCATGATCAATATCTGCTAATCCGTGACGTGATTCCGACCATATCATGAGCATGTGTTTGTGAATCATATCAAATAGTGATGTTACAAGGTGTCCATGCCGCGTCAACAACACATGCAAACGCACGAGAATTGCAATACGAGCCCCTACACCAATGATTCTCCGTGACCTGGAGACACTTGTGATTGAGCGTATGTAGGGACGTAGTCTGTCATACAGACCCTGAAGCAAATGTATCCAAGTCCACGCAAGTCTAGAAAATGTAGCAAGTCTAGATTTCCACAGCTTCAGGAGAATGTTTCAGGGCTACTTTTTATTATATTCCTCTTTTTTACTATGAACTTGGTTTCTGTAAAATATGTTCATTTCAGAGACCAGTTGTTCGTCTAGTAGGGACGGGTAGAAGACAAAAGACAAAATGGGTACTCTTGCTGTCATACTTTTGAATTATATGTAAACAGTCGTTCTTGTCTCGGGATAAATGTATATTTTCCAGTTTCAACCAAATGGACATTCTAAGGATATCGAAATCTAGGTTTAGCTATTTCAATCATATTTACAATTAAAAGACCCAAACAATGGTCTGTTGTCCAAATTGTTTGTTTTCCATACCTTGTCCCAGTCTGTATCACAGTCACAGACCGATATTATTTGCCCTTCTGTCCAGCCCTTACTGTAATATGTATACTGCAATACTGTATATGTTGCACATATCCTATTGAGGATTTTCTAGAAGAGGCGTCTGATTCCTACCTTAGTGAGAACTTTAGACAACTGTTTCCACCGCGTGGCCGTAACCCCATCACGTTGGAAGACTCCTCTCCACCTAGGGTTGTGGTGTTAACTACGTCCTCTCCAAAACCTCATCTGTCTACGGTGGTTGTTCCTTCGTCTGGTTCTTATTCTGTGGTTCAGTCGAATGTGTCACTTGATTCTAGACCACCACATTCTTTGAGTGTGCCTCTTGCCTCACAAGCGTCGTTTCCTTTAGGCCAGATATCGGTTAGAGCGCCGCTTGTGTCCAATTCGGTGCTTCCTACTAGTACTCCCGGATCGGCGCTTACTACCAGTGTGTACGGTTCGGCGCTTACTACCGGTGTGCCCAGATCGGCGCTTACTACTGGTGATCTCGGCTCGGCGCTTACTACCGGATCAGCGTTTCCTCCCGGTGCTCCAGGATTGGCGCTTCCTCCCTGTATTCACGGATCGGCGCTTACTACTGGTGGTCCCAGATCGGCGCTTCTTACCGGTGCTCCCGGATCAGCGCTTCTTCTCGGTGTTCCCGGATCGGCGCTTCCTCACGGTGTTCCTCGATCGGTGCTTACTACTGGTGTTCCCAGTTCAGCGCTTATTACCAGTGTTCCCAGATCGGCACTTCCTCCTGGGGTTCCCGGATCAGCGCTTACTACTGGTGTTCCCGGATCAGTGCTTACTACTGGTGCTCCCAGATCGGCGCTTTCCTCCGGTGCTCCCAGATCGAGGCTTCCTACTGGTGATCACGGATCGATGCTTACTACCGGCATGCCTGGTTCGACTCTTCCTTTCGGTGTTCCCGGATCGGCGCTTCCTCCTGTTGTTCCCGGTTCGGCACTTCCTCCTGGTGTTTCCGGTTTGGCGATTACTTCGGGAGGTTTTGATTCAGCACTTCCTTATGCAGGCTGGGGGTTGTCGCTTCCTCAGGGTGCTCCCAGTGCGATGCACACTCACAATGTGCCCGGTTCAGTGCTTCCTCACGGGGTTCGTGTTGCCTCGCTTACACAGACTGGTCCGAGTTCGGTGCTTAGCCTCTCATGTATCGGGTTTGGCGCTTGGTCAGTTGACCTTTGCTGTTAATAGCCGGGACCTTGCGACTTCGTCGTTGGCGCATGGGAGTGTGCCTCAACCAGCTGGTGGTTCGGTTCCTCGGCGGGAGGTACCTCGTCATACCTTGGTACCGCCTTCTGTTTCATCGGTTCCTCCTATATCGGGACTGGGGGCCAGACCCATGTTGCTGGTTTCCTGGAATCCGGGCTCTGAGGTTTCAAGTGCTAAACCTTTGGACTTTGATGCTATGGTACTAGCGGTAGCGTCAGCGTAACGACAGGAGGTACCAACTCCTCCTGCTCAGCAGTCATCCCGTCCTTCGAATTATCCAGCTCCTCCTTTACAAGAGGTTCATCGTTCGTCAGGCACCCATGAAGGGCCACCTCCTCGTGGTGGGTGCTGGGTCACGCCAAGCGCCCTTCAACCCCCCGTTGTGGACCCAGGGGGATATTAGGTCCACCAACCCGTTTGCCGTGGGTTGCGCCCCTGTGTCGGTGGAGGACGGGAGGCTGGTGGTTGAGGGCACTGGGAGCCTGGAACCGTGTTCCTTTTGCCCAACACACCACTTCGCCCCTTACTTCACCTAGACGGGAGGTAGAACTGGCCCGGTTCTATCAATCGGCTGGTCACGTCATGCCCTGTGCATGGAAACATTTTATTTGGATTAATCATGACATAAAATTGTTGGTTAAAGACTGTGACAACCTTATTAATGCAAATTTACATTTTGCCTAGAGTCCTATGCCAGAAGGCGGTGGCTCATGGGCCAATCTGGTGGTATAGACCTCTAAATTCTGAGTTTCTTAAGATGAATGTCAAGGGCCGAACCAGCTAGACACTTCTTCTTTTTGATTTCTTAGCTATTTATGTTTGTATTTCTGGAGTATAGCATCCCTGTAGCTCTGATCGTGCAGTTTGGTTTCCACTGCAGGATCGTCCTTGTTGACACTCGATGGCGGGTGGAGATCAGGGTTGCTGAAACTCATTATATTACTATGGCTCACAACATTCCCCCTGGTTCAAAAACGAATAAACGTCGACATCTTTCAACATCATCTGATGATGAAGTCTCTTCAGCGGTAGTGGATTCGTGGCCAAGATTCTTGGTTATTGAAACCGCAGATGGTAGTCCAATGAAACTGAATCCCTTTGCTATATCCATGGGTATCAAAGGTGTTTGTGGAGAGGTAGCAAACGTCACACGTCTTCGTTCTGGCTCCCTTCTTGTTGAATGTGCCCGGAGGCAGCAATCTGTAAACTTGTTGGGATTACACCAATTTGTTAATACACAAGTTGTTGTCTCTGTGCACAGGACATTGAACTCTTGCAGAGGTATCGTCCGTGACCGATCTCGTTGTTCTGGCGTGATATGACAGAAGACGGCACATATTTGATGAATTGAAACACCAAGGCGAACTGCTGTTAAGCGGTTTACCAGAAAACAGGAGGCAGATATCATTAAAACAAATACTTACCTGTTCACTTTGGGGCTGTCGGTTTCACCAAAAGCTATTAAAGCTGGTTACTTTAATATCCCAGTTGATGTTTACATCCCTAATCCGCTGTGATGTTTTAAGTGCCAAAATTTGGACACGGTGCCAAGTCATGCACTCGTAAACCAGTATGCTCCCCGTTGCAGTGGGGCTCATGATAACACTGACTGTACAAAGACATCAGATGTGCTAACTGTAACGGTGAGCACATGGCATCATCCAAATCATGTCCCAGTTTTGAACTCGAGTCAAAGATTCTCAAAATCAAAATCACAAACAACCTTCCTACCAAGAAGCCAAAAAGTTAATACCTGCACAGTCTCAAACCACTACAACTCGATCATATTCAGCCACTGTTTCTACCCCTGTTCATCATCCTGTAACAAAGGTTTCCATTTCATGCCAGACAGCCATATCTTGGGTAAAGGCCAAACAAGTAACACTCGATGAATCCGTCCAGTCCTCTCCAACTGAGCAAGGTTCGTCAACATCTGCCTCACAGACAGAACAAGAACCAGAGACACAATCAAATCCAGGAAATATACGCCATTTGTCAAATAAGGAAAAGAAAAAGATGCGAAGGGCAAAGGCCCTCCAGCATTTAGAGGTACCATCTACCTCGTCAACATCCGTGACGGTTCATAATCCGCTTGAACCCTCTTGGTATGGAGGTCACTCCTCACAGCCAGGACGAGGGAGTAGACATTCTTCAGGTCAAGATCCCCTGTTGAACCGCCATGACCAACTCTATTAATTTAATACAATGGAATTGCAGAGGCATTAGGAATAATTTTAATGATCTACAATTATTATCACAAGATTTTAATCCATCGGTTTTAGTTTACAAGAGACCTACTTGAAAAAGTACAGATAAATTTGACTTGCGTCGGTACAATTCATTTCATTCTTTCTCACCTCCAGGTGATAAAGCCACTGGCGGCGCTCTCTATTCTTGTGAGGCAAGGTGTTATACATAGCTCGGTTCCCATTAAAAGCAATCTTCAGGCTATTGCTGTCCGTCTTTCTTTACAGATAACCTTTACGCTTTGTTCTTTGTATATTTCTCCTTCTTCTGCTCTTCAGCAGTCTGATCTTCAGAATCTATTCTGACCAGCTTCCCAAGCCCTGTATCATAATGGGTGATCTTAATGGCCATAACCCTTTGTGGGGAAGTGCCGATATTAACAGCAAAAGGAGAATCCTTTGAAGACTTCATGTCTAATAATAATTTATGTCTTTTCAATGATGGATCAGCCACATATTTACACCCTGGTTCTGGAACTTATTCTGCACTTGATCTGTCCCTCACGGACCCAAATATTTATAATGAATTTGACTGGTCAGTACACGATGACCTGTGTGGAAGTGACCATTTCCCCACAACCTTTCTGCTATAAACCCAAACGATGATCCACCAACAACACGGTGGAATTTTTAATAAGGCCAACTGGCCATTATTTCAGACACTGTGTGCTGACACATTACAGTCCGACCTTTTCGTTAATGTTACAGATCCGATTCAGTTGTTCTCTGATAAACTGAAAAACATTGCCGATGAAACTATTCCTAAGGCTTCTGCTAAACCACATATTCGAAAACCATGGTTTACTGACGATTGTAAACAAGCTAGAAAGTGTAGGAAAAAGGCAGAGAAATACTTTCGCCGCCACCCTACAGTTCACAATTTAAATAATTTTAAAATAAACAATGCCAAGGCTCGACGTACATTTAAACAAAGTAAACGTCAGTCATGGAAAAACTTTGTATCAAAGATCAATTCCCGTACACCAATGACGAAGGTATGGAACATGGTACAGAGAATCAAGGGCAAAGGTAGAAATTCAAGTGTTCATCATCTCAAAGATGGCCACGATCTTTTAACTGATAAAATTGACATTGCAAACAAGTTGGGTGAAACTTTAGCGAGACATTCTTCTTCATCCAACTACAATCCAAAGTTTCAGAAATATAAAGATCATCAAGAAAAAATTAAAATTAACTTTCATTCTGATAATGGTGAAGATTATAATGAAGTATTTTCACTACATGAGCTGAATACTGCCTTAACGCAAGCTCATGATACGGCGACAGGTGCTGATAATATCCACTATCAGCTCCTGAAACATTTACCTAATGCTTGTCTTGAAACACTTCTGAACATTTTTGATAATATTTGGATGACAGGGCATTTTCCTCCTTCGTGGCGTCATGCCATTGTTGTACCAATACCTAAGCCTGGCCGGGATCATACAGATCCATCCAACTACAGACCTATTTCATTAACTAGCTGCGTTTGCAAGACCATGGAACGCATGGTCAATAATAGATTAGTGTGGTTTCTAGAATCCAAATAATCTAATTACTAACATTCAATGTGGTTTTCGTAAAAATAGAAGCACTATTGACCATTTGGTTCGACTAGAATCATTTGTTAAAAATTCCATTGTAATAAACAACATGCTGTATCAATCTTTTCGACCTAGAGAAAGCTTATGATACAACATGGAAACATGGTATTTTAAGAGATTTACATGACTTTGGTTTGAGAGGCCGTTTGCCTCATTTTTTATATCACAGTTTTTTAGCTGACAGGCAATTTCAAGTGCGTGTTGGATCAACCCTGTCTGACCATTATAATCAGGATCAGGGGGTTCCACAAGGCAGTATTTTGTCCGTTACTTTGTTCAGCATAAAAATCAATAGTCTTTCAAAAGTATTAAATGACTCAATAGAAGGGTCATTGTTTGTGGATGATTTTAACGTTTCATGTCGTGGTAAAATATGCATACCATCGAGAGACAATTACAGATGTGCTTAAATAAAATTCATAAATGGTCACTTGAGAATGGCTTTTAAATTTTCACAGATTAAGACCAAATGTATACATTTCTGTCGAAAATATAAGCCTCATAAAGATCCCGAACTGTACTTGGATGGCTCTCCAATTAACGTTGTAAAGGAAGCCAAGTTTTGGGACTGATTTTTGACAAGCATTTGACCTTTTACCACATATTAAGTCTTTGAAGACTAAATGCCTGAAGGCATTAGATCTATTAAAAGTCGTGTCCAATTCAAAGTGGGGAGGGGATCAAACTACTCTCCTTCATTTGTACAGATCACTCATCCGGTCAAAACTTGATTATGGCTCCATTGTATATGGTGGAGCCTGTAAAAGCAATTTGAAACTACTGGATTTTGTCCATCACCAAGGTCTCCGACTTTGTCTTGGATCTTTCCGAACTTCTCCTATTGATAGTATTTATGTTGAAGCTGACGAGCCTTCTCTCAAGCAACGACGTATCAAATTGTCTTTGCAGTATATTACTAAACTATCTTCTAATCAGTCGAACCCTGCATATAACTATGTCTTCCATCCTCTCTATGAGGATCTGTACAACAAAAAACCTTCTCTTGTTCCGCCTCTTGGGCACAGAATTAAGCCTTTCATTTCTGCAGCCGGCATTGAGCTGGAAAATATAGCTCCTTCCCATCTTCTTTCTTCTCCTCCTTGGCAACTGGTGAGGCCTGAAGTTGACCTAACTCTGACAAAGTTTAAGAAATCTCAAACTAATGAATTACAATATAAACAAGAATATAATCAATTAAAAAATAAATATAATACATACAAATCCTTATATACAGATGGATCCAAGGATGGTGGCGCGGTTGCTTGTGCCACTGTCATTGGGTCCAAAACAATATCTTCCAGACTACCCAATGACAGTTCAATTTTCACAGCAGAAGCAAACGCAATACTAACAGCTCTTAAATATATTAATAAACACCGTAAATATAAACAATATATCATCTTTTCCGATTCTCTTTCGTGTCTTCAGGCTATTAAAAATCTTTCTTGCAAACATCCACTTTTATTAGAAATTATTGAATTGTACAATGAACTTGCTACTGGCCAATGCGACATCGTCTTTTGTTGGTTACCCAGCCACGTTGGCATTTCTGGGAACACAATGGCTGATCTTGCTGCTAAGGCAGCCCTCAACAAATCTGTGACACCACTTCTGATCCCATACTCTGATTACAAAGCTGCTATAAGATGTTACATCCGTGATCTGATGCAAAAGAAGTGGGACACCCAAGTAGGTATCAATAAATTACATGCAATAAAACCCTATATCTGTTTCACCTACTTGGGTTGTCAGTCCAGATTTGAAGAGGTCATTATGCGACGATGTCGTATTGGCCACACTAGATATACGCATGAGTACCTATTAAAAGGTGAGGATCCTCCGTTTTGTATCCCTTGTGATGAACGAATCACGGTCAAGCATGTCTTGCTTGACTGTGTTGAGTACTCCATCACAAGGGATATCTATTTCATATCCCGAACTATGAAGGATCTTTTTACTAATATAAGTCCTCATTTAATTATTGCTTTTTTAAAAGAATTAAATTTGTTAACAGATTTGTAAATAGCTAAATATTTTATGATTGGAATTTTGAATTAGTAACATAGATTGTTAGTGGCTGTACGTAAGTCCCAAAACATTCAAAGTAAATTTCAACTTTCCGTTTTTTAATCGTAGAATATTTGTAATTTTAATGTATGGCTAGATATGTCTTAATTGCTAACGGCTGAGGGGATGATATAAATCCAGCTAGGGCCCATGCAGGAAACAAATGTACTGTAAGTCCCCATGGTCCCTAGTATGGTGATCTACCTTCAGTTGTTGGCGATCTATAGCCCATTTTTACATTGTATTGTCTTCTTTAATTGGAATGTTTTAGCTTTGTTCGCTAGTTTTATATTGATAGCTGTGATTATCTAGTATTTTTACTGTCCTTCGTTGACAGGGTTTTATATATTATATGTCTGTATTACAAATTTAGAACTAGTTTTAGTCACGATATGGCTGAAATATTGCCGATGTGACTTTAAATCTTAACTCACTCACTCACTCACTCATCGTTCGTCAATGCCGTCTCCCTCGTCAGATGGTACGCTGATATCCGATGGTAGCGTCAATGATGTAGACATGCCGCAACTACTTGTCTGGATTGCTGATAGTCTGTGATTACACTGTAGTACCTCATCGGCGGATTTATTATCCAGTTTTGACATGAAGCCAGGTGATTTGGGGTCTATGACGTTCCCGCCTCGAACGTGTATTACTCAATTGGCAGCGTCGCTGGACGAGGCCTTCGGTAACCTCAGGAAGGTGAATGATGGGTTCGCAGCTACCCGCTTCAACTTAACATCCGCTCATGTTCCTGGTTTCTCTACGCTTATTGTCTCCCCTCCGGTGGATGATGATATTTCTTTGCTTTGGACTAAACATAAGGTTTTCTCGCCATTCCTGGTTGAGGATCGTGAGCTGTTACATTTGGATGGTGTCATACGGAAGACTATGGCTCCAATCAACATGGTGTTGACGACTACCGAAGCAGTGGCTATGTCGGTTGCACATGCTACGTCCCATCAAGAAGCGTATATTCGGGCAGCTATGGTCTTATTGCAAGAGCAATTCCAGACCATTCTAGATCAGTTAGCTCACTTCTTTTCGTACATCACAGCTGTACGTCTTGGGAGGATCGGTTCCGTATTGATCTTTTTCGGCAGCCATGGTCTGGCAGGTCTTTGTTTAACGGAGCTGTTAGAGATGTTGCTAACAGAGACGTCCAGGACGTTCATTTGCAAGTGTCAGTGGAATTGTTGAAGTTCCAGCGTTTGCAAGTGGAGGAATCGTTGCGCCAAAAAGGCCAGCCCGTTATGTTCCTGTGAATCCTGATCTTCGTGCTAGTTCTGCTGCTTCCTTTCGTGGGAGAGGTTCCGGTGGCGGTGGACAACTCAACCGTCAACGTCGGGCGTCCACTACGTCACGATCAGCTTCCGTGTCCGACCAGCCCACTTCGCAAAGACCTGCTAAACAGTGACTTCAGGACATTGGACGGCGCCTTGGTTCTTGCACCTCCAATCGTGCCAATTCTGACATCTCCAGTAGGCGGTCGGCTTGGGTCTTATGCTCTCAACTGGACCATCTTGGGAGACCCCTTCGTCCTCTCCCTGTTGTCCACGGGTTTTCAGCTTCCACTCATAGGGGATCCTCCCCTCACTTTGCTTCCGGAGCACAGAACGTATCCCGCTCGACAGATAGCTGTTCTGCAATCCACAATCAATACCTTACTCGAGAAACTTGCGATAAAATCCCTGGGCCAGGCTCCTACCGCCCAAGGGTTCTATTCTCCAATCTGTCTGGTCCCCAAGAAGGACTCGGACAAGCTGAGGTTAATCTTCAACTTGAAGGTGTTCAACAAGAGGTTTCTGCAGCCTCCGCCCCATTTTCGCATGGTATCGGTGGCACTCCTCAAGACCATTATCAAGACGGGAGATTTCATGGTCAGTTTGGACCTCCAGGATGCTTACCTGCACATCCCGATCTTCCGAGCTCATCGCAAGTTCCTTCGGTTTGTCTTCGAGGGCACTCACTATCAGTGGCATGTCCTCCCGTTTGGAATTTCTTCGGCCCCGTGGCTCTTCACACGGGTAACGAAGCCTATCACCAGCTTCCTTCACCGCAAGGGGATCGTGTTCGAAGCCTACATCGACGACTGCATTCAGGCACAGAACGATCAGGCCCTTCTGCTTCATCACATGCAGTTTGCGATATGGCTTCTTCGCCAATTAGGCTGGTTACTCAATCTGCAGAAATCAGAACTAGTCCCCACGCTGTCTCCAATTCATTGGAACAGTCTTCGACACAGAAGTCAACAAATTCTTTGTCCCGAGGGATCGTTTCGTCAAGATTCAGCGATTGGTTTTGTTGGCACTGGCGCAACCAAGGACGCTTGTCAGTGGCAGGAGCTCCTGGGCCTCTTGACGTCGGCTCAGGCGTTGACCCTCAGGGGTCAACTACAACTTCGTCCCTTGCAGTTCTTTCTAGCGCCTTACATCAGAGTGGGAGATCCCGTTGCCTTGATCACTCTACCTCTGCAGCTCCATCCCCATCTCCGGTGGTGGATGGAAGAATTGAATGTTTGCGATGGAGTTTGTTTAGGGCCGTTTGTTCCGTCTCACCACCTGTATGTGGACGCGTCTCTACACGGGTGGGGAGCTAATCTTCTCAATCAACAAGTGGAAGGGCAGTGGTCTCCCGATGATCGCACCTGTCACATCAACGTTCTGGAGTTCAGGGCAGTGATGCTTGCAATCAGTCACTGGCATGATGTCCTCAGAGCAACGTCCCTCATGATCCGATCGGACAACGCAGCGGTGGTTTGGCATATCAACAGGATGGGGTCCACGGGGTCTACTCAACTGCTACGGTGGACCCAACGGTTCTCCGATCTGGTGGACAGTCTCCACATTTTGGTACGAGCCAATCACATTCGGGGGGTGAAGAATGTCATCGCCGATTCTCTGTCTCAACCGAGTCGCCACCCGCTTCAACCATCAGCTGCCTAGGTTTGTGTCACCGATTCCAGATCTTCTGGCTTGGGACCTCGATGCTCTAGCCATTCCATGGGACAACCTGAACGCTTACGCGTTCCCGCCAGTGGCCCTTCTTCCTCGTGTTTTAGTGAAGCTACGCTTGACTCAGAGGATAACTCTGCTTTTGGTCGCGCCCTATTGGCCTGCCAGAAGTTGGTTCGTAAACCTCCAAGACCTAGCCGAAACAGATCCCATGCCTCTTCCCGTTCGACCCAATCTACTGGTTCATCTGCACTCCGACCAGCTCCATTGGTCTCCGTTGATGCTCCATCTGCACGTTTGGCGCATCTTCATTGGTCATTAACGGCTAAGGGCTATTCTAAGCGAGTAGCGACTGCCATTACCACAGCGCATCGTACTTCTACGAGGTCACTCTACGATGACAAATGGAAGAACTTCGAAGCGTATTGCAGGAAGAAGGGCATCTTATCCCCCACTACGGCGTCCCCGCAGATGGTGGCAGAGTACATTCAGCGTCTCCGAACCTCCAGAAAACTCAAAGGTTCTACGCTATCTACCTATTTGGCAGATCTTAACACAGTTATTGCAGCCGCTTCGGGTGTGAAGGTGTCCACTGTCCCTGAACTCCAGTCTCTCCTCCGGTCTTACAAACTGGCTGACTAATCTCAGAAGTTCCGGCCACCAGCTTGGGATCTTTCCGTTGTACTTGCTCATCTCACGTCAGCTGATTATGAACCTTTGGAGGAGAAAGATTTCGAACATGTCTCCTTTAAGACCTTCATTTTATTGGCCTTGGCTACGGCGGCTGGTATTTCTGAGTTGCATGCTCTGGATGTCTCTCGGGTATGGTTTGAAAGGTCTAGACATGCGAAAGTTTTCCTTGGTTTGCGGTTGGATTTCCTTGCCAAGAATCAGTTACCAGGTCAGCTGGATCGCACATTCACGATTCCGTTGCTGTCCACTATTTTGGGCCCAGACGACACTGAGGATCTGTCCTTATGCCCGGTGCGTGCATTAAGGATTTACCCAGCTGCCTCGCAGGATCGCCGCAGATTGCGTAAGAGATTGTTCATTCCATTGTCTACTGCCTCCATCTCGGAAGTCTCCCGTACTGCCTTGGCGTTTTGGATGAGAACTACGATCCTGCGTGCCTATGCCTTTGCTGAACTGCCTCCACCGTCAACGGCGAAGCCCCATGAGACGCGTGCTCTTGCCTCCACCATGGCTCTTCACAGAAATTGTTCCCTGCAGTCCATCATGGAGGGCTGTTTTTGGCGATCAGATACGGTGTTTGCTTCACACTACCTGAGGGACCTCTCAGTTACAGACGTGCAAGGTCTACATCTGTTCGGCCACCTGGTCCTGGCGCAGCAGTGTTCGCAGATGAAGCAATCCTGCTTGGTCGGTTTTGCTCTGTACATAATAAAAGATATCGATGTTATCCATGTCTTAGTACTTTTTTCCGTTGGGTTTAGATTATTCTCTCCTATGGAAGTAGGGTGTGTTTGCACGGTCATTAGTTATGACTTGATAGACTGTGAGGCCAGTCTTGTCCTACATACAGAGATGATCGACATTCCGCTTACTGACCTCTACTCTCTGAGCAATTACGTCAGTGAAGTGTTGATTTCCGATTACCTACATGGTTTTCGAAGCGTTCTGCTCCTGAGTCCTTTCTCACCTTTGGTACGTTAGGGAGATTGGTACTGAACGTTAAACTAGTTGAGCATCTGAACTATTCCCTCTTTCACCGCCTTCCAGCGTGTGTCTGTGGGGGGTAGTTTCGAAGCAGGGACTGGCCAGATTAAGGTCCTCGACTTTAATTCACTGGGGTCACCTGATAAATCGTGGGGCGGCGGGGCCTACTTTCCAAACTGCGTCCTTTTGCTTGTCAAAAGTTGCGGCCGAAAACCATTAATTCGGGAGCACCTGCTCCTAGAGTTTTGTGTGCTGTAAGCCAAGGGTTACATGAAGAAACCCATCTCAAGTTGGAGTTTGCATATCAGGGGAGTTGGTGCTTTCTCCTGTCCTCCTTGGGTTATGCGTTTTCTTGGTGGTAGTAACGGGTAATTCAAGCACCCGCCTACCAACCGTGGGATTGTGCATACAGTGAGATAGGATAAGTTTAAAAAATTGTAAATTTTATTATAAATTGTATATTTATATACTTATCTTATCTCAAGCGATAGGATCCAACCGACGTGCCCCACATCACAGATTACTAGAAGCTCCAAGACGAGAATGACAGGCACAGGTAGTCACATGATCATCTGAGCGAGCGGCAAGCTTACAGAGATTATTGACAGGTGTTGATGTCGGAGTGAGGGCAGAGAACAGGGCGGGTCAGAGGCCAGCAAGATTTGATTCAACTTAGCCTACAGCACGTTTCCACACATGGTCGTAGAAGAAGAGAGAGGTGCATACAGTGAGATAGGATAAGTATATAAATATATAATTTATAATAAAATTTACAAATTACTAACAAACTAAAATGAGATAAATATGTGCTTATATATACAATTAAATGAATAAGATGATGACTGGACATTCAGCATTTGTTTAAAATTTCAATACTTTGAGGTACAAAAGATTTTCGAGCTTGTTTAGTCTTGGTGATTGGCACTTGTTGCGGTGGCCGAAGGTAAAAGCTTATACTCTAGATTTAAAAAATGTGTTGTGCCATTAATGATTTTTTCATATGTTGAAAGTATCTGCCGCTCATAGAGAAGTGAAATATTATCGAAAGTGACCCCGGCTATTTTACTATCTGTATTTACAATTTTGTTAAGTTTTGATTTTTTTTTTTGGACTGAAAGAGACTCGAACCAGCACAGAACTGCATAAGCATTTATACTGCGCCATTCTATTATTTGGTTCCAAAACAACAACGCACCCCAAACATGGGGCTATTCCCATAACATTTCATTAAATACATTTGTTTACATGAAAAATTGTGTGTTATATTCTGCAATGTTAGGCTTGAGTCAAACGGTGCAGCTGGGTTACTAGTAGATTCAGTTCCAAATTCAAATAATTCTTGATGATGTGGCTTTTCAGGACCCAGTTCATTGTTTTTCCACCAGTCATTACGCTTACATCTTTATTAAGCTGTTTGTACAAAAATAGGTGTTTAGTACTCTAATGCAATTCTCACAGTTTAGTCTTACGCCACTTTCAGCAATGTTCCAGCAATATCACGGCGGGGACATCAGAAATGGGCTTCACACATTGTGCCCATGTGGGGAATCGAACCCGGGTCTTCGGTGCGACGAACGAACGCCTTAACCACTAGGCTACCCCACCGACCTGATGTCATACTAAGGGTGGTCCGATTAATTGTAATAATCGAAGATTGGTCGCATTGCCTAAACGACCAAGCAATTGATCAGGTTTTCTCATAATCGAACACAAGCAATTTGGGAACACTTCTATGCATAAACAATATTTTTCACTAGGTTGGTTTTGTCTGTTACATTTCATAAGCACTACATGCTCGTTCCAGTCATGATTGAATTGATCTTAAAGACTTAAGAAATTTATGTTCCTAACATACTGGTAATCCTTTAAAGATGCAAAATTTGCAGATGCATTTTGTGCAGTTTGCAAAAGAAACACCAAAGAAATGCATGTTTTTTCTTTCTTTTGTTGTGCATTAACAAACAAAACCATGAAAATTTGATAAATGACCAATTATTTTCGATGATTGATCGGTTGTAATCATTACTTTTGCGATTTTAACGAATTCCCAACACTATGTCATACGTGAACATATGCCAGTAAGGTCTGAGTATGTGGGCGACTAGCAGTTGAAGAATATGCTTTTTATGTCCGTTTCAGTCTGACTGGATGGTTACATCCCATTCTGCCTACAGGCAGAATGGGAAATGATTTTTTTACCTATAAAACAATGAAACAATCCATTTACCAGTCACTGAAGGGTATGTTGTTGGTATTGGAGAAGGGGTAATTAATTCAGTTTCACTTAAATTAAACAACATCATGATATTGGTGATAATGAATGGCAAGTTAAAGTTTTTAAAAACAGTGGTTGGTCCTTATAAACCAATAAGGATACAAAAAAACATATACAATGTGTCGGCTCGGGTAATTAAAATCCTGATAAATTAAAATGGGAACCAACAGCACCCATCACACAATGGCAAATGTTCAGTGTGTTGAATTCATCACTTCGCAGACAGGAGGACGGCAAGTATTCTCTGCTCGCTACCCCTATTGCCTTGACGCCAGACAACAGACTACAACTCATTCTACCATGACTTCTGTAAATACTGGATTGTGATTGGTTAATTAAAGCCATTCAAGTATATTTTCCACCACGGTACCTTAATAACATGGTTATTGTAGAATGGAGATAAACATACTGTGTTGGAAAATCAGAGATATATAACAAAATTATATTAGCTCTAATTTTTTTATTGTATAATAAAAAAATAAGAGCTATTATAATTTCGTTATATACCTCTGATATTCCAACACAATATGTTTATCTTCTAATTGGACGTGGGTGCATTTCGCATGTAAGGGCCGCTGTTCCACACCTGGATACTTCATTAAACCTACAATACAACACAACACACTTTATAACACTGGAGAAAAGGAAAACCTAATCATCAGCGATGGCTGAGTGGGTTAGATGGCTGACTTTGTGTTCTGGCAGTTAGGTGCTTGACATTGAGAGTGTGGGCTTGAATCCTGGATGGGACTCGACCAAACAAAAGTATACTACTCACACTTTGCTAAGGATCACAAAACTTCACAACTTTACTTAAACGTAGATTTATAATTCGAAATTGTATCTATTTAAAACTGGATAAATAATAATATGGTAATCCCTCATTAATCAAATAGTCACTTTAATCTAACCTTATGCACTTGATACATGAGTAACCATAAAAATGGTTTTCATGGCACCAATCAACAATTTTGCAAATCATGGAACGAGTCAGTGACAAATAAACAACACATGTCAATAGCAGGTATGGGATCCACAAGATGCAATGACATACTGAAACCTAGGATCCATTATTCCAATAAGCTTAGGCATTTAAACCAAATTTGCCCCCACATAATAGTTTTCTGTTGAATCCATGATTTGATCCTTAGCAAAGTGTGAATAGTATACAAGAATCTACACTTTAATGAGAAAATGTTTCCAAATTATATAATATGTCACATTTCACCACTTCCTAATGGCGTTGTGTACCGATAACCATTAAAACAATGAAAGATATTCAAGGTGATGATAAGTGCTGTCTACAACACACTGAGTGAGTTGGGTTTTATGCCGCTTTAAGCAATGTTCCAGCAATATCACGGCGTGGGACGCCAGAAATGGGCTTCACACATTGTACTCATGTGGAGAATCTAACCCAAGCCTTTGGCGTGACAAGTCAACGCTTTAACCACTAGGATACCCCATCGCCCTTTACAACACACTGCTGCACACAACCAGTGTTTGTACTCCACCGCCCCTTACAACACACTGCTGCACACAACCAGTGCATGTACTCCACCGCCCCTTACAACACACTGCTGCACACAACCAGTGCATGTACTCCACCGCCCCTTACAACACACTTCTGCACACAACCAGTGCATGTACCCACCGCCCCTTACAACACACTGCTGCACACATCCAGTGCATGTACCCCACCGCCCCTTACAACACACTGCTGCACACAACCAGTGCATGTACCCCACCGCCCCTTACAACACACTGCTGCACACAACCAGTGCATGTACAATACAAGTAACAGACAATGTGGGAATGAATTGGACGCGACAGAACTGCATACTAAGGGATTGAAAATGTGACTTTCTTAATACTTTATCTTATACAGTACAACCAGAAAATATTGAGAATTTAAAGATTGTATTTTTTGTTTCACTCATTACTCACGTATTAAATGTGAATGTTAGCAGAACATAACTCCAGATTCAAAGACAGGTGAACAGTTAGTATTTTGTCAAGTCACCATGGGCAGCAATGCAAGCTTCAAAGCGGCGGGGCATACTACTGATCAAAGAAGTTAGAAAGTCGTGGTCCATGTTTTCCCAATATCGGACCACCTCTTCTTTTATTTCAGCAATACTTGTCAGATTTATCTTATTGACACTTTCCTTCATAAGGCCCCAAACATTTTCTATTGGATTTAGGTCAGGGCTATAGCTTGGCCAATCTAATAATGTCATATTTTGGGTCCGAAACGAGGCCTGTGAATGCTTTGAACGATGTTTTGGGTCGTTGTCCTGCTGGAAAATCCCAAAATTTCCATAGAACACGTAAGCAGATGGAAGTAAATGTCCCTCGAGAATATCTGTGTACCGCTACCTGTTCATATTCCCTTCAAATACACAGAGGGGCGTTGCCCTAACACAGATATGCCACCCCACACATAAAATTTCGGACTGTACTTTGGGCGCTGATACAAAGGTTTTTCAGTTTGTTTGGTCCAGAATTTCAGTGTATTAGGAAACAGCAACAAAGAACTTTCATCTAAGAAAATCACATTTTCCCAGTTACAATTTCTATGCTGTAAGCACCAGTTCAACCTTCGCTCCTTTTGTTCAGGTTTCATGATCTGTGATGGAATTCCTCGACTTTTCTGCCAACCCATTGCATGCAGCTCAGTTCTAATTGTCTCCTTACAGACAGCCACAGTTCCTCTATCAACCATGTCCAGCCTTAAGTGTTCTAAACTCCTTCATTTGTTTTTAGAAACAAGAATACCAAGCCGCCTCCTGTCACCGACAGTCAATTTTCTGGGCCTACCTGCGCCTCCCTGGTGCTCAATGCCATATCCATTTGCAATATTTCTCAAACACGATAAACAGTTGACAAAGGGATGCCTGTTCTACTTGAAATCACTTTAGCTGATCTTATGTCCTTGTTATAATACTCTAAAATCAACTTCCTCTTCTCTGGGCGGTGGGGTAGCCTAGTGGTTAAAGCGTCGCCGAAGACCCGGGTTCGATTCCCCACATGGGCACAATGTGTTAAGCCCATTTCCGGTGTCCCCCGCCGTGATATTGCTGGAATATTGCTAAAAGCGGCGTAAAACTAAACTCAGTGAGTCAGTCCTCTTCTCTAAATCATCCATACTGAGGATCACTGAAAATGTCGTCTGCTAGCAAGTAAACAAAGGGGGATAACTCTTCACAAACTAATGAAACGGATTAACGGAGTTGTCTCTCTTGAATGAAACCAAGCACTTGATAGCTGGTCAAGGTTGTTTATACTAGAAATCCAATTAAACATATTCCTAAAATTCTCAATAATTTCTGTTCATACTATATTATCAGAAATCTGTATGACCATGAGGCTGCTGAATATATAGGCATGGGTGTCTGGAGCATGCCCATTCTCATTGTCCTTTTTTATCTGTAATGATTCTATAAAATACATTTTGTTACCTCTATGTGATTTGGACATTTTCAGGTTGCCAGGATGATCGCACAGATCATTGAATAATAGCCCTGAAACAGTGACTAATATATTTTACCGAAATTAGTTTACTCACCTTTTCAAAGAGACATTCTTTCTGAGATGCTTAGTGTATATCTGAGCCTCCTAAGTTACCACCCACTAGAGTATATGGGCCTCCTAAGCTATCATCCACCAGAGTATATGGGCATCCTAAGCTATCATCCACTAGAGTATATGGGCCTCCTAAGCTACCATCCACAAGAGTATATTGGTCTCCTAAGTTACCGTCCTCTAGAGTATATGGGCCTCCTAAGCTACCATCAACAAGAGTATATTGGTCTCCTAAGCTACCATCCTCTAGAGTATATGGGCCTCCTAACCTACAATCCACTAGAGTATATGGGCCTCCTAAGCTACCATCCACAAGAGTATATTGGTCTCCTAAGCTACCATCCTCTAGAGTATATGGGCCTCCTAAGCTATCATCCACTAGAGTATCTGGGCCTCCTAACCTACAATCCACTAGAGTATATGGGCCTCCTAAGCTACCATTCACAAGAGTATATTGGTCTCCTAAGCTACCAACCACTAGAGTATCTGGGCCTCCTAAGCTATCATCCACTAGAGTATCTGGGTCTCCTAAGCTACCATCCACTAGAGTATCAGAGTCTCCTAAGCTATCATCCACTAGAGTATCTGGGTCTCCTAAGCTATCATCCACTAGAGTATCTGGGTCACCTAACCTATCATCCACTAGAGTATCTGGGTCACCTAAGCTACCATCCTCTAGAGTATATTGGTCTCCTAAGCTGTCATCCACTAGAGTATCTGGGTCTCCTAAGCTACCATCCACTAGAGTATCTGGGTCTCCTAAGCTACCATCCACTAGAGTATCTGGGTCTCCTAAGCTACCATCCACTAGAGTATCTGGGTCTCCTAAGCTACCATCCACTAGAGTATCTGGGTCTCCTAAGCTATCATCCACTAGAGTATCTCTGGGTCTCCTAAGCTATCATCCACTAGAGTATCTGGGCTCTCCTAAGCTATCATCCACTAGAGTATCTGGGTCTCCTAAGCTATCATCCACTAGAGTATCTGGGTCTCCTAAGCTATCATCCACTAGAGTATCTGGGTCTCCTAAGCTATCATCCACTAGAGTATCTGGGTCTCCTAAGCTATCATCCACTAGAGTATCTGGGTCTCCTAAGCTATCATCCACTAGAGTATCTGGGTCTCCTAAGCTATCATCCACTAGAGTATCTTGGTCTCCTAAGCTATCATCCACTAGAGTAGTATCTTGGTCTCCCTAGAGTAAGCTATCATCCACTAGAGTATCTTTGGGCCTCCTAAGCTATCATCCACTAGAGTATCTGGGCCTCCTAAGCTATCATCCACTAGAGTATCTTGGGTCTCCTAAGCTATCATCCACTAGAGTATCTTGGTCTCCTAAGCTATCATCCACTAGAGTATCTTGGTCTCCTAAGCTATCATCCACTAGAGTATCTTGGTCTCCCAAGCTATCATCCACTAGAGTATCTGGGTCTCCTAAGCTATCATCCACTAGAGTATCTGGGCCTCCTAAGCTATCATCCACTAGAGTATCTGGGTCTCCTAAGCTATCATCCACTAGAGTATCTTGGCCTCCTAAGCTATCATCCACTAGAGTATCTGGGCCTCCTAAGCTATCATCCACTAGAGTATCTGGGCCTCCTAAGCTATCATCCACTAGAGTATCTGGGTCTCCTAAGCTATCATCCACTAGAGTATCTGGGTCTCCTAAGCTATCACCCACTAGAGTATCTGGATCTCCTAAGCTACCATCCACTAGAGTATATTGGTCTCCTAACCTACCATCAACTAGAGTATCTGGGTCTCCTAACCTACCATCCACTAGAGTATCTGGGTCTCCTTAGTTACCAAAATTGTTTGAGACTGGAATATTACTGACGCCTGTCTGTCGTTCGGACTTCAGTCTTATATCCTTTTATTTTTTGTTCAACACCGCACTCTTCCAGTTATATGGTGGCGGTCTGTAAATAATCGAATCAGGACAAGACCATCCAGTGATCGACAGCATGATAATCAATCTACGCAGTTCGGATACGATGACGTGCCAACCAAGTCAGTCAGTAAGTCCTGACCATCTGATCCCGTTAGTCGCCTCTTACGACAAGCATGCGGTTGCTACCTCCTAACTACCATTAGCACTACGACCTAGCGCTGCGATAGTCGTAAAGTTAATGTTAATGTATGGCACTATAATATTACGACTATCTGTAGCGCTGCGACTAAGAGTACCTCCTATACTATAACGACTTTTCGACAGTTAGGTAGCCCACTGTCGGCCCTATACTATAACATAGACTTACGACAATTGTAGCTCTACGACTGTCGTACCTGCTATACTATAACATAGACTTACGACAGTTGTAGCGCTACGACTGTCGTACCTCCTATACTATAACATAGACTTACGACAGTTGTAGCGCTACGACTGTCGTACCTCCTATACTATAACATAGACTTACGACAGTTGTAGCGCTACGACTGTCGTACCTCCTATACTATAACATAGACTTACGACAGTTGTAGTGCTGCGATAGCCTTGTGCAACGGAGCCCAGTTCTAACCCGGATCTTCAGGGGTCTAACCTTTCTGACAATAGTTGAAACACAGAGAAGAAAAAATAGGACAAATGCCCACTCTGCACCATAGGTTTAGTAGTGTGGAAATGCAAGTGTTATGAATGAACGAGACGAGATATTTTTGTAATTTCAACATTTTGCATATTTTCTACACAACACAAAAACATTTTACGCTTATACCTACTTCTAAAATCTCTCAATAGGCTGGTTGGGTGTACGACGATAGCTACATTTATCAGGTATATATATTTTTTAAATTTTGATCTCAGAACCATTTCCTTACTTTTCTGTCTTCAGTTTTCGAATGGGCCGAAAAGAGCCCTCTTCATACATCTCCACGAATGTGTAAAGTTTTGAAGAGTTCATTCAGCTTATAGATGGAGTTATCTGATGAAAGTACCATGGTATTGTCTTGTTTAAGAGTGACAATGATATACACAGTTGTATTTAGTGTGGATAAATCCTCCGATTTGGCTTATACAACATTTTAGTTTTGCCCGACAGAATAAATCAATGTTCACACTATCGATCACTCACTTGACAACGCAGTGTCGACCACAAAAGTAGAAATACCACAGACTACAGGCTTAACAACCAACAATCCGTTTTCTTTGTTTTTTGCGAACCTATTTTTAACAATAGGATCTACTTTAACATAATATTTCTTAGATCTAAAAAAAAAACATGTTGAATTCTGGATATATTCAAGATACCATTGATCGAAAAAACTACATTTAAGGTTCTAAAAACCCTTATCGAAAGTCAATGCTTTGAGTGCTCTATGTCGACAGGTTCATAAATCAAACACGAGTCGTTTCATGTTTGAAAATGTCTTTTACATGATAGTAGTTTTCACAGACATATCACAGCCCAACAACTCTCCAGTTGTTTCACCAACCAGCACTGAGTTTGACTTGAAAGATATTAAGGTCATGTATAAAAATATTCTTGTTTCTCATTACCGCCAGACCCAAAGATTCGAACCGATCCTAACATTATTAAAAATATTTACTCTAGAGAAAATGCAACTTTAAATCACAAAATGTGCAGGCATTTTTCACAAGTTTTTATTTTCTATCGGACATAAGGTGTAAATGTCCACAGATATCAAGATGTTTTGGTCATAAAATAAAATAGAATGGAAGAATATAATCCGCCCGCCCGACCCATAATTCTTTTTAAAAAGTGATGAGAAACAAGATTGTTTTGCTATATGGCCTTACAAATTCTATCGCAAAAGAACCTTTCATTTCGCTGAGGTGGGGATTATGGTTCGAGTAAAAGTAAGTTGACAAAGGATTTAGTGACTAAGTACGTTTAAGGAGAACCAAATACTCTAGAAAAAAATGTAGGCTTTATATTGCCATATTGTACTCGTACTTAACGCGAGTGTTTGCTGTTATCTTTCTGACCTGCTTTGAGAAAGTGACCTGACTAATCGCACCCTAAACAATATGACACATGACGAACAGGAATACGTGAAACTTAAAACCATTCAGAAATTCCCAAGCTGATTCTATTTTCGCCCTTAGCTATTCAAACACAGCGCTCGCCAGTTATCACAAGTACGAATCTTGAACATTTGCTTCTATAGGACCTGTTTGACTGCTTGGCATATCAGTGTAAAACATGTTATGTATACAGACCGTAGGTTTTATTTCAGAATTATTAAAAGCGTATGGAGAAAGCCATTGTACCCTGTGTATTGGTCAAGACCGTTAAGTGTATTTAGGAAGAACTGACGACGTTGTTCAGTGTTCAGGATCCAATACTCTTTATGTTCAAAAACACCTTTGTGCTTGTGATTTGGATTTCTTCTGACTACTTTCGACATGCAGGTAAAAAATACAGTCTAGGAACAGCTTTGTGCTTGTGACTTGGGTTTCTTCTGACGACTTTCGATATTCAGGGCGTAAATACAAGCTGTCTACGATTTCAGGACGTAAGGCTTGCTTTCCAGCCACTTAGTGCCTGATGTATGCAGAGACTGTGAAATTAATTTGTTAAGAGAGCAAGAGTATCTGAGACAGAATGGATGATCTGTCGTACAAGCTCCAAGTGTTTCACACTGTTAACGAGTTTAAAGCTCATCGTTTGAACAGGACGGAACAGTGCAGACTCGAATCTGCTCGGAGCCTGATTCTTAGGGAGAAGACTCTCTTTGAGAAAGACTTTCAGCTTCGAGTTCAGAAGCTGAAAGCTCGACAGCAAGAGATGAAGAGGGAGGTGGATAGTGGCAGCGATGACGAGAGGAAGATCAAAACTCTGCCTGAGTCATCAGAATCTTCATCATTTCGAGTCTGTAAATCTGCACGCCTACCCAAGAGTGACGAATGTTTTCTATGTGACCAGATTTCCAAGATAGTTCTGAAGTACGAAGCAGATAAACATGGAAAGATAAACACAGCAAGTGTTTCCAAGTCAACGAATCCGAGCCAATCTGACAGCTATGTCAGACAGTTTCTGGAGTCTATAGAAACAACGGTGATGCCCTTGAAGCCTGACTATGCCGCTGGGAGTTCTGGGAGTTTTATCGATGTTGGAAGACTTAATGTAGACGTACACACTAGAGGTTGTAAAGATAGGAAGCTAAGTATTAAGGTTGATAAAGAGACAGAAGTAAACCCGTCATTGAAGAGGCTGATCAGAGAATCCACCCAGATGCTTCCACCAGATAACAAGGGTCACGTGTGTACGACCTTGACCTCAGCGAAACGTCGACGAACGTTTCCCGCAAAGATTGAAATTCAAAGGAAGGTGGGTGAATTTGTACAATCACAGGAAGTTTACAATAGAGCGAATCCTGTTAGTGAAGACATCATGGTCCAGTGCGAGGCATTTCGTCTCCATAGCGGCAATAGAGTGGCCCGAACCCCACAACAGTTTGTCAGCAGACGGGAAGCCATGATATCTGAAGTATTAGAGAAGTTGGGACTGACAAGAGCAAACTGACTATCACATTTCTCCTTCTTTTCCACGTAAAATTCGAACGCAGAATTACGGGTGAAAAGTCACATACGTTTGTAGATCTGTGTTCAAATTAGATGTGGACAGTTTTCCATGTAACTGTAATTGTTTCTAACTAATGATGGGTGTATCAATTAAGGTTTGGTGTAAAACAATTTACATGTTCTGAACGCTCAATGCTTAATATATGCAATGGACATGTTCCATACACACGACCCGTGAAGATGCGGGTTAGAATTGATCTTCAGTAACCGATGCTAATCGTAAGAGGCGACTAACGGGATCGGATGGTCATGCTCGCTGACTTAGTTGACATATGTCATCGTATCTCAATTGCTTAGATCGATGCTCATGCTGTTGATCACCGGATTGTCTGTTCCAGACTCGATTATTTACAAACTGCCACCACATAGCTGGAATATTGCTGACTACGGCGTACAACTAAACTCACTCACCCACTCACTCCATACCTTAAGACAGTATGTTGTGAATATGTCCTTTGATTTAGTAAAATATGTTCTCTGTTAGCGAGGCAGTGAAAGAGTTTGACTAATCTAAAATATTGAAGTTACATTTTGCGTGTCTGTAAAGTTGATACATAGCATTTAATAAAATAAAAAGACTGATTTTTAACAGAATACTGTGATTCATAGTTTTCTATTATTACAGACCGCCTCCGTGGTGTAGTGGTTAGAGCGTCCGCCCGGAGAGCGGAAGGTCGCGGGTTCGATCCCCGACCGCGTCATACCAAAAAGACGTTAAAATATGGTTCTTGTTGGTCCCTGTCTGGCGCTCGGCATTAATGGGTACAACAAGGACTGGTCGGCTCGGAGTCAGTATAATGTGTCTGAGTGGGGTATTCATGCTTCACTGCGGCATGGTATCTCAGTGGGCTAGCACTATAAAACCAGCTTCAGTCTGGGCTAGTACAAGCAGCCGCACATACACATAAACACACATGCACGTCGTCATATGAGCGAAATATTTTCAAGCACGACGTTAAACCCAATTTCACCTCATCTCACCTCACCTCACCTATTATTACATTTTTTGTTCGGAATGACAAGATCACAGAAATATTTATTTTCAACTACTTTCTTCTTTTCCAAGACGAACTATGATATAATGTATGCCTTAATGTTCGTAACATTCATAACATCCTCCCGCATTTATCGTCTACCATCCCATTCATTGGCCACAGCTTCATTTGTCTCTGATTAGAACGGTTATTCCAGACCCGCCGTAAATGAGTCTTTACTCCCAGGATCAACCTGTCAGGAGGAGTAGCCAGGTAGCTCTTCACGTGAACGACGAGGCACTAAGCAGCCCATGTTTGGTGTCCCCGTCGTTCCTACTTTGCTGGAATATTGCTGAAGATGGCGAAACACCACAGACAAGTTGGTGGAGTAGCCTACTGGCCAGGCACATTGAAGAAGTGGGATTAAACAGATTGGCTGTGTCCCCGTCGCGATACGCACCGTTTAAGCTCTTCAACCAGGCAATATGGTTTGATGTCACGGATTGGAAAATTTATTCAGTAATTTGCTTCCGTGTCAGCTTAATTTGGGAGGCTGTGCTTAAGATACTTCTGCCACCCTGATGATGCCAAAGAAGGATGACAGAAACAGAAGGAAACATAGACAATAATCATGTAGACGAATCTGTGGTTTGAAACATGTGATTCTGTGATCGGGGTTTAGTTAGGATAAAATACGGTTACTTATGATTTCTTCACAGTGTATTACAATTACAGCTCCCTAGATCAAAGGGACAGTTTTCAATACAATGAGTAACTGACTGACATGGTTTAAACTCCTCTTTGAGTTCCAGCGATGTCATGAAGTGTTAGCTTGATGAGACAGGATGAAGGTTTCAGATCTTTACCACCATCATGGCGGTGGCACCGAAGGAGCACGGTAGAACCATCTTATTAGAACTATGAGTAATGATTGGTATGTACAGCCGCGGTGACATATATCCTGGCTAAATCATGCACATAACAGAGTTTGACCAAAAGTACGACCACATGATGTTCCAAAAGTCAATGTATATAATAACAAATATACAAATCTTACACTTATGTTAACGCTATAGCACAAACGATCCGAGGGAGGTGCTGATATGAGTTTTTGTGTGCATATATCAATTGTTTGTTTGTTGTTTAACGCCGCACTCAGCAATATTCCAGCTATATGGTGGCGGTCTGTAAAGTATCGATCTGGACCTGAGAATCCAGTGATCAACAGCGATTAATTGGGGTACGATGTGATACATGTGTCAACCAAGTCAGCGAGCCAGACCACCCGAACTGTTTCGTCGCCTCTTACGACAGGCATGGGTTACTGAAGACCAATTCTTACCCAAATACCCGTGA
Organism: Haliotis rubra; assembly: GCF_003918875.1. Taxonomy (NCBI): domain Eukaryota; kingdom Metazoa; phylum Mollusca; class Gastropoda; order Lepetellida; family Haliotidae; genus Haliotis; species Haliotis rubra. The sequence continues at coordinate 1,076,314 of NW_025766990.1, read as the reverse complement.
AGGTCCGGGTTAGAATGAGCCTTCAGTAACCCATGCTTGTCGTAAGAGTTGACTAACGGGATCGGGTGGTCAGGCTCGCTGGCTTGGTTGACACATGTCATCGGTTCCCAATTGCGCAGATCGATGCTCATGCTGTTGATCACTGGATTGTCTGGTCCAGACTCGATTATTTACAGACCGCCGCCATATAGCTGGAATATTGCTGAGTGTGGTGTAAAACTGAACTCACTCACTCTTACCAAAATTGTCATGGAAAAATCAATTGTAAAGGTTCCTGTCAAGTCAGTCTGTCGAAACAAAGCCAAAATGAAATGAAGCCAAACAAACACCAACCAAGCATATCAATTCGAACCGGGCTTTTCAACATGATGAATAAAAAAATTAGCCTTTCGGCTATCAGGCCATGTTTGAAATGTAAATACAGACACAGTCTCTGTGTTGTCTGATTTTTATATTGCTGCTTTTCTTTGATAAGATAAGAACAAATTAAGGGCTTTACTCCGTATTTTCTCCCAATAATTGTGCACACAGTTCATTGTAATGAACATTGAGTGAATGTTGTTTTATGCAACAGGCAGTGTTCAAGGTACATCATAGCAGACTGGATAGTGGATAGGAAACTATAAAAATAAAATTAGACATTTTAAATAGATTTTAAAAGTGCTTTAAACGTATGCTCAATTTACAACGAACATATGCCTTATCTTTTGTGAAATGACTGAGTGGCGAAAGGTTATCACCAAGACATTTGCAAACTGTTCGTGAGCTAGCTTCTGATTCAAATTGGCGATTCATGTCTTTAACCTTGCCCATTCGCAAACTTGAAAAACTTGACTTTGTACATTTGTGTGATACACCTGCTATTGGCAAAGTGTTTGAACATAATTTGTCTCCCTTGTCTGTGTAAACGATTAAGCCGTCGAAATGCGTTGTGCGAAATTACGTCCCTCTGAAGTGCCAGTATCGTAAGATCGTAGTTTTGAATTTTGAACTCGGTCTTTGTTGGTCAGCGTTATATCCGTGCTAGTTAGTTCACCAAGGGGTAAACGAACGGATATAAACATCACCTCTTCCTAAGTGACGCTGATACAAGGAAACCAACTACAACTAATGTATTATATGTAAGACACAATTCGCTCAGACATTCTTGCTACACAGTAACACTGTCACAGTTCCACGCTCAGCAACTGAAGTGAAAATGTGAAAATACACATGCAAATCGCAAATCTCTTCTTTACAAGAATTTGTGTGTTGTCGTTTATGTTGCATTGTAAATGAATATATTTCTTTTTGACTTCATTTAATCTACGATAACTGATTTTATATTTAGAATGTAGGTCAGGTAGCACAGCTTAAAAAGATCGTAGATAAATTTCCACTTGCTCTGTTCTCAACAGTGATCGAGGACTAAAGAAGTATGGCATTTTTGATGAATATCCTTAAGTTGGTTTGCATTTTATATTCCTGTAATCAGCTATGCGAAGGTAAGTATGTAGTTGGGGTGCCATTGCTTTTAGATGTTCGACCAACATAGTGTACAATATAAATTATACAATCTATAATTGTTCATTTTATAACTGAAACTTGTTTGAGTGGCATTTTAGAAGCAGGGACGTACAATATTGAACACACTTTATGGATGACAACTTCTTTATTGTGTGAGTGCGACGTTTCCATACAGATTCTTGTACCGTTGTCAAGCGGTGTCAATGACAACGGTACATTCCTGCTTGACAACGGTACAAGAATATGTATGGAAACGTCGCACTCACGAAATAACAACGTTGTCATCAATAAAGTTTGTTCAATATTATCATTGAAACTACTTGATTATTATTCCCTAAGAGAGTGCTTGAATCTCAGTACGCGTCGTTGTAAATTGTTGATTTAAGGAACGCATTAATCAAGAACACGTGATAGAAGTATCAACTCAACCCGAATTGCGTCGAATTGCTGGCGACAATAAACAGCTTTGAATATCCATATCCGACAATGACGTCATGTTTTGGGGATATGACTTTATGATATTGACGAGCTGTCCACGTATGCTTGTTGACGAAGAAGCTACATGTGAGTGCCACTCCTTCAGAGCTTGCCATGTATTCAGATACAGAAATATGACGTGCAGTACAAAGATGTTTTAACTTTTAAACAAATGCAAATTTATGCAGTTACACCTACACTATGTACCCAGGTTCTGTGAGGACACGCACGGTCTATTTATCGTCAAAAGAATTTCACATAAGCGATATATTCGATGAAATAGAGAAGAGATGTCTAAAATATTGACGCTAACGAATGGCGTTTTACATTACGGAGACAGGTTCATTTTTGTTGCATTACAGCTCTCAAAGATACAAAAGGAAGTGCATTTTCTCTCGCTTTCTTTCCTGAATTCACCGATGCTCCAACAAATGACCTTCGAAACATTCTGTACTTCTCATCCCCACTTGGAGGTGCTTGTACTGTGAACTACAATGACGGCACAAGACGTCAGACTAGTGTGAATATTGTCGCCAACGATGTAGTTAAACTGGCGCTATCTGACGCCACACAACTACCAGCTGGAACAAGAATAGAACCAAAGGCCATTTATGTGAACTGCACAGCAGCAATTGCTCTTTATGGACACAATAAGTACAGGAGCGGTGTGGATACATCAGACACATTCACAGTTCTTCCTGATGATACGTTGTCCACGGATTATTTTGTTGCAAGTGTCCAGAAGACTGCAAATCTTGGCGTTGTGGCCACTCAAGACAACACTGACGTTTCCGTGGCTCTTAACGCAACATGTCAATATGTGTTGAACAGTGTCCGATACACAGATGGAGACACTGTTAATGTCACACTGGGCTATGGAGACGTGTTTCAGATAGGTTTGGTATCGTCTGTAAGCTCTGATAAGTGTGACTTAGGGGGAACCCGAATCCATTCTAATCATCAAGTCGCAGTGTTTTCGGGGGCTTTGTTTCTTGAGTCCCCTTCCATTAATGCATATCTTTCTGCACAACATCTGGTTAGTCAAGTTCCCCCAGAAAGCGCATTCACAAAAACTCAAATTATTCCCAAAGTTGGAGACAAGTGACCTTGGGGGAATGACGTTTCGCGTATTGGCAAAGTACGACAATACAATCGTGAATGTAACGAAGGAAGAAGTAAATGGGAATATAATTACATGGTCTATGTCACTGAATACCGCCGAGTTTAAAGAATTCAATTCCCAGACGAGTGCCACCTTCATCATACAAAGCACTCGACCAGTAATGTGTACCGAGGTTATTTACTTTAAAAGTGATGGAGGCACATCGTTGTTTGTGCCAGGAACGGTTCTTTATGACAACAACTACATTGTAAAGAGTTTAGATTTGGACGGGGTGAACACAGAGAGTCCAAGGATTACTATTGTATCTGAGGTGTCATCATTCATGGATGTTCGTATAAATGGTCAACATCGTCATGATATCCAGTGGACCAATCTCACAACGGTACCTTACACTGTCGGGACACTACAGATACACCCTCAAAAACCATATGCTGTCAACAGTTCATCGCCAATTCTAGTCAGACTTCACGAAGCATTTGGCCGGGAGTCATACAGCTACAATGCAGGATACCGTCTTCCGTCACTGGCAGAAACATGTAAGTACCTGTACACGTAGAGTAATTAAGAAAGTCTGGGGGGATTGTACTGCACACTAAGGATGTTGAGGAAAACACTGTCGATCATGTTGTTTAGAAAGACCAGATTTTGCAACTAACAGCCGGGTGTTTTGAACTGTTTTCAGCATTGAAATTAAATGTCTGCTCAATGGATTCGAGGCCTTCCAAACGTCACATAAGTATCTGAAATGGATCAGTGTCATCCAAAGGTCAGGCGCTGGTTACAAGTCAAGGAAATAATAAGAAGAGTGCATGAAAGTACTATTTATCTGATATCAAAGAACTGTTTAAGAAAGGATTAATCTCTAAAGTTCTGTGCAATTATAGTAAAAGTATATAATCTATCGGCTCATACCTTTTGCTTTCATAGAAGTTGAAAGTAACGCATGAACCGGTTATTCTGGAGAACACTTGTTTCAGTGTTTGGTGCTGTCACCCTCAAATGCCTACCAGGAGGGTGGTTTGTTACAGTGGACTTCATAGACTCAAACCTCGACATCAGTCTCCTCCCCTACATCTACATGACCAAGGACACGTGTGTTGGAACGATACAGGGACAGCATCTCATATTCAACATGTCGTACAACGACTGCCACACACAATCAAGTGTATGTATCAAAATATATATTTGCTACACCTAAACGTAGGTAACTAAGATGGAATTACTGATATGATGGCGCTACTGTTTCAACAAGGCTTAAACTTTCATCAACATTACAACAGTTAAACCTCGATTGTACTTTTATCCAAATACCAAGAACTCGCCATCCGAAGTTGTTACCTTTACCGTGAGTTCCATTGTTAGGATGAGGCTATACGCGGCCATACCCTCTGACCCTGTTCTGTATTTGTATGTTACTGAGAAAGATAAAAAGCGACCTCATTTCAAAATCAGGCACGCATGGTGACAATTGCTGTACCTTAGATGCCAGTTTGACACGTGTTGCAATCTTAGGCACCACGTAGGAAAATGAAATCATTCCAAAAACGGGCTGTTTCACGTAGGCTGGCTGTTTCGAACAGAACATGCATATTTGCCACTGGTAGCACACAATTCGACGTATTATCTTTCATAGTATTGATCCTCAGCAAGCTTTTAGTTGTCTCGTTGTCGATTCTAATTCCTCTTATATTCCAATGTGGCGACACGCCTCCGTCAAACACTTCTGTCATAAGTGGCGACAATCATCTTCATGGGCAGCTGAATCGTGCTCAGGAAATGATCCAAAGATGACTGATGGTGACACCGAGAAAGAATATGTATTTGCAAGAAAAAGTTCGAACGCACTTGGAGACATGCACGCAAACGTTGGACATCAGTCATTTATATTGGCTCTTCGGTCGCAAACATTGAAAGCTTATATGCAACCATGACATTAGACATATCTGCACGTAAAATATAAGACCACTATTGAAACATTTATATCAGAATGTTTGTGATGGAGTAATGTGTTGACACACTTTTGAACACTTTTGTGGTGGACAGTTAAATCCTCTTCTACGAGTGACGTTTCCCTTCTCGCCTGTCGTATTGCAAAATACATGTCTGTATGCGTCCAGAGACCCGTTTTTTATGAACAACGTATGGCTACAACGTATGGCTACAAGTGTATGTTAAGCTATTGGGATTTTGGCAGTCGTTGTGTTTGTAAAATGAGACCCAGCTATTCTGATGTGTCATCATTCAAATGTGTATTGGAAAATGTGGAAAGTCCTCTTCATTGTTGAGTCGTGTTTCCTTCTTCGCCTCTCGTATGAAAAGACACATGTCTTAGAGCACTCTTTCATGGTCATATCGTTACCATTGCTTTGTGAAATGGAAGCCAGGTCCTCTTATGTGTCACCATTTAAATGTGTATTTGGAAATGGAACAATGTTCGCATTTCCCTTATTTCTACATTATTCAGGTCTCCAAAGGCATGGTTACCTTTAAGAACAGGTTGATGTATGTACAACCAGTAACTGATCATTTGGTTCGAGATGCCATCTGGATTCATGATGTCAGCTGCTCCGAACCAGTGGATGGGACGGACTCCGTTCACATGTACCCATACTTCAACACAACTGACTCAACATCTGGACAGGTGCAAGGTTCCAGCGTCCATATATCCCTGTACCAAGACGCATCATATATGCACCTTTTGAAAGGCAATCTGATTCAGGCTGAGGTTGGAGCACCTGTGTATGTTCAAGTTGCCTCGACAGGGACTTCCAATACAATAATGGTGTTACGATCATGTGACGCCCACCTTGACAGTGTTCCGGGTAAACAAGCAACTTATCCTCTCATTGCAGATGGGTGAGTGAGATGACATATAATCTGAAGGAAAGGATTTTGTTATGTGTCCTTCTTTACATGTCTATTACAGTGTTTTTCTAAAATTAAAGAATTAATCTCCATCTTCCGTACACAAGTTCACATTGTATATGCACGTGTACGTTTCTTGTTTACTTCCACCCTCCGCAATATTACATATTTTAATGTTGCCTATAACTAAATCTGAACAAGCAATTTATCCTGAGGTCCAATTCCGTCGGCGCCGATGATACGTAATCAATTGAATGATTCCGATCCATGTAAATAGTTCGCACAACAAGCAGATGTTGTTGGGGCCTACTCGTACCAGGAATTTCAAATGGGGCACAGATGGATAGTCATAGATGATATGGAATAGACTTACATTTTATACACCACTCATTGCTTGTGCCAGACACATATTAATGGTCCAAATTATACAATGTAAAGCCATATCTACCCATTTACGTACGTTAATGAAGTACGAAAACATGAATCCAGTAATCATAAGAAATATGTAGGTTGATTTGATTCCCCATGTCAGTAAACATTGGGTAAATTCTGATTGTATTTCCAGGTGTGCTGTGGATGTTCGTACTCAGATCCTCGTGACGCGAAACTCCGTGACCAGGTTTAAGTTTGACATGTTTGACATCCCTAATGAACAGGACGGCATCTACGTCACTTGTCACGTGACATTCTGTGACCAGATGGACTTCTCCAACAAGTGTCAACAGCAGTGTCACTCAAGTTCAAACATAATTGGTTGATGTCTGTAATGCAAACCATAAACCTTTATCGTTCGTGGAACGGATTTGAAATATATCTTGTTCTTTAATAAAATATCACTCACTAGTTGTCTGACATTTTACAATATGAAAGCACAAGAAGGTGTAAGCTCAACAACTTAACAAATTGGTGATACTATCACGATCTATACACGTACGTTCATGTGAACTAATGCTTTACCATTTAAGTTGGCATTATATGTTTTAACTGTTCACTCTCTTTAGACTTGCATGAGTCTGTCCGTAACTTTACCCGCCTGCCCTGAAATAAGAAAACGTTTTTTACATCATTTGTCCCCGCAGTTGTGGAAGGTTATCCTCGAATTTAATAAAACAAATGCTCGAACTGTTGCACTTTCATTAAGACTCCAGGTCAGTTTGAGATTTCATCATATACATTTATTTAAAGCAAGCAGCTCGATCTGCAACATATATCAAATTTGTGGATTGTAATTTAAATATTCAATCAACAATTTGCACAATTAATGAAATTATTTGAATTATATATATTCATTCCGTCCAACTGTTGTCTTGCGGTTTGAATTTGGAGATGAGAAACAAATAAAAATGCGAATGGCCGACTAGAAGAAAGGCTCACAATAACTGAGTGCGTTTGATGGGCCAAGGAGGAGTATTTAAAGGTTTGCCATCAATGTTTTTGTGATGACAGAATCGCAGAGGTGTTATACTGCCATATAATGACCATGAAAATAAGAGGATTTGCATAGCATACCATACTTGTTTGATGTGTAGAGATTGGGGGTCATCGCTGGCAATTTGGAAGGGTCCATGCAGGTAGCCAAAGTACTATAAGTCAACATGGTCTCTAGTATGGTGATATACTTTCAGGTGCTGGTGATCTATAGCCCGTTTTTATCTTGTATTGTCTTGCATTATAGCAGTTTTAGTTCCATGCTAGTTTTATATCTCTATCTGTGATACACAAGTAGTTTTACTGTTCATCGTTAACAGTTTTATGGCTTCTATTATTTTTTTATCTTTACTGATAATAAATTGTTCTCGACACGCTTTGGCTGAAATATTACCGATGTAACGATAAATATTAACTCACTCACTCACTTATAAGGCAAATAGGTTTTTGACACGATATGTGAATGCTGGACAGCGACTTATGTACAACTTGTTACAAAAGTAAGTAAGCATACCTTAAATAATGTACACAACTAACTGGGAAGCCTGTCATTGTGACACCAGAGGGGGTATTAGGTGGAAAATATCCATACCTTGTAATATAGCGTCAAATGGTGAGAGTGCGGAACATGGTTGACTATGTGTCATTGGAACTTGAAGGGTGTTCATACCTACAACCAGCTGTTACCTGGATCCAGGAGCTATTACTTTCAGTCTTCCTTGATATACCTTGACTAATGTATGTGACTTTAAACGACATTCACCAAGTTTCATCATGTTATTGTGAAATAGTCATGTGTTTTGTTCCATATTACAATGAACTGTGTGCAAACATGTTACAAGAGAGTAGCCCCATATCCTCCGTTATACGAAATCTATATAGAGTAACATTACTTTGTAATTACTGTTCCATTCAGCAATGAAAATGTGATATTCTGTCTGTTGTCATTCTTCAACTGAACAGTAAGATAGAAATCTGACATTCTTAGAGAGCGATTATCATTGTTCTTCAGCAACCTTTGATTGTTGTAAGAAGGAACTGAAGAAACCTGGTGGTCAGTCTCACTGACTGGGTCAATACATGTCATCATATCTAGACCGACATCATATAGTTGGATTATTCTTGAATGCGCTCTTGCATCACTTCTTGTCTTGGCAGGAACACCAAAGGAAGACTGACAACATCCAGTGCTAAAAATATGAAGTTCAGTGATGAATCCAGTCTAATTGGGTTTCGTTTACGCCATCAGCCACCTGTGATCATGAGTGACGATAATTTGTGTCAAACTATAAACATAGAGATGTGGACAAAACTGGTATTGTCAGAGCAACACAGTCACCACTCAAGCTGTTTCGTTTGCTTATCGCCTTGGTCCTTGAATTCACAATGGTCAAGCCATCACTGGAGGAGTATGATCATTGACAACCTAAAGCCTAGACGGATTTGTACCATCCCTTCAGCCGCTGGTGATTGTTGTTAAATTAAGTCATAACTTAAAAACACAAACAATATCGCGTTTTAAAAATTCGATGTCAACGAGGCATTATGGTTTGGATGAATGATTGGAAATTTATTTTGTCACATTAATTAACTTTTAGTTATTATGGGTCCCAAAAGTTTATAGCGTTGGATGTAGATTTGAACTCACACCTTGTATTGAACTTAGGCTATGTATTTTCACCTGTTAAGAGTAAGCTGAGAAGTTACCTTCGTTTAGTTTTTTTGCTTCCGGTGTCTTCGGTGGGATTCTTTGAACCTCTGAGAAGATGGTCATTACACTGCTGCAAAAGGTAGGTTTAGAGCTGTGGCATAGCTTTGTCAGACCAACTCTAGAAGTGTATAATAGGTATAGAAGAGATGGTTGCTGAGATGCATGACGGAGGACGACTTTAGATTTACGCTCATCTGTCTGCCAACATTGACGTTTCAAGACCGACCTCTCAAGAGGCATCGCCTACATTGAACTTTCAACAGCTATCAACCAACTTCAATCAGTATATCTACAAGGATCAAGGGTTTGTTGACTACAGACATTTCGTTAAGGATTACATACTTTACATCCGGATAAAGTAATACCTATTGAATTTGCATAGCAAACAACTGCTCGTTTAACGCCTTCATATTTAAGAAAGTCTGTATCTAGGGTGTATAAGGCACAAACTTCTTCCTTAGAATAAAATCTGCTGTTTTCATTCAATAAATCGTTTACGAATATCATACCTTGTTTTTCCCAGCTTCTGTAACAGATAGTCTTATTTCCAACTTTTATGTTATCATTATTCCAATATTTTCTTTATTATATAGACAGTTTCTTGTTGTTGGACCATGTCATGTCAGACATCAGAAAAACCCTGTACTCTCAGATCACGCCTTGCCCAGTTATGTCTTTAATCTGGCACTATTACTTCTACCACAACTTTAACAAGAAGACCATTTGACCACGATGTATATGAGCATTTGTAATTAAAATAAGAATCAGACATTGCTATCAAATTATACGGTACTATATTCCCAGCTCGTTTTTGAAGCAATGACCAATTTACAACGAGGATATACCTTATCTTTTGTGAAATGATCAGCACATGGACTGAATGGTAAAAGGTTATCACCGTGACATTTGCAAACTGTTCCCGGCCCATCCTCTGATGGTGCCGATGCATGTCTTCAACTATATCTAGCCCGTTCGTTCCCTTGCTAAACTTCGTGTACATTTTTGTGATTCACCTCCCATTGTCAAGGTATATGAACTTGATTTGCTTATCTCCCATAACTACCAATGCTAGTGCTGAAGGAAACGATTTACTCACTGAAATTCGTCCTTAAGAAGTGCCAGTATCGTAAGATATAGCTTTAATTCTTGAACTCGGTGTGAGTCTTTGTTGGTCAGCAGTATATCCGTGCTAGTTGGTTCACCAAGGGGTAAACAGACTGAGATAAACATCACCTCTTCCTTAGTGAGGTTGGCAAAACGAAACTAAACATAACTAATGCAATTTTGCTTGCAGCTGTCAGACACAATTCGCTCAGAAAGTCACACAGTAACACTGTCCCAGTTCTACACGCAGCACCACAAAGAACTGGAATTACGAAAATGAGAAAATCAACTCTTTACAGGGACGTGTGCGTGTTGTCGTTTATGTTATATTTTACATAAAGATATTTCTTTTTTGACTTCATTTAATCTATGATAACTGCTTTTATATTTAGAATGTAGGTCAGGTGGCGAAGTTTAAAAAGGATCTCAGATAACATTTCCACTTGCTCTGTTCTCAACAGTGATCGAGGACGAAAGAAGAATGGCAGATTTCATGAATATCCTAAAGTTGGTTTGCATTTTATATTCCTGTAATCAGCTATGCGAAGGTAGGTATGTAGATTGGGTATCATAGGTTTAGATATTGCACCAACAATACACATAGTGTACAATGATTGTTAGCTTGAAATTTCTATATCGGTCTATGACGTCATGTTATGGGGATTTGACATCATAATAGTGACGTCCTGTCCATGTATGCTTGTTGACGAAGAAGCTATATGTAAGTGCCATTCCTTCAGAGCTTGCCGTGTACTCAGATACAGAAATATGCGTGCAGTACAAAGATGTTTTAGCATTTACACAAATTCAAATTCATACAGTTATACCTATATCTATGTACCCAAGCTCTGTGCCATCACACACGGTGTCAATGGAATTTCACATAAGCGATACATTCGATGAAACAGAATAGAGATGTCAAAGATGTTGACGCTAACAAATGACGTTTTAGTCTACGAGGACGCCTAGTGCATCTGTATTGCATTGCAGCTCTCAAAGATACAAAAGGCAGAACATTTTCTTTGGCTTTCTTTCCGGAATACACCGATGATCCAACAAATGCCCTTCGAAACATTCTTTACTTCTCATCCCCCCCCGTGACGGTGTTTGTACTGTGAACTACAATGACGGCACAAGACGTCAGACCACTGTGAATGTACTCACCAACGATGTAGTTAAACTGGCTTTACCCGACGCAACACAACTCCTAACTCAAACAAGAATAGAACCTAAGGCCATTTATGTGAACTGTACAACAGCAATTGCTCTTTATGGACATAATAAGTACCAAGCTATTAATGTTGATACATCAGACACATTCACAGTTCTTTCTGATGATACGTTGTCCACGGACTATTTTATTGCAAGTGTCGAGAAGACAGCAAATCTTGGCGTTGTGGCCACTCAAGACAACACTGACGTTTCCGTGGCTCTTAACGCAACATGTCAATATGTGTTTAACGGTGTCCGATACTCAGATGGAGACACTGTTAATGTCACACTGGGCTATGGAGACGTCTTTCAGATAGGTTTATCATCACATGCGATCTCTGATAAGTGTGACTCAGGGGGAACCCGAATCCATTCTTATTATCAAGTCGCAGGTTTTCGGGGGCTTTGTATATCAAAAACCCTTCCACTGATGTACAACATCTGGTTAGTCAAGTTCCCCCAGAGAGTGCATTCTCAAATACTCAAATTATTCCCAAAGTGGAGGCGAGTGACCTGGACTCAATGGCGTTTCGTGTATTGGCAAAGTATGACAATACAATCGTGAATATAACGAAGGAAGAAGCAAATGGAAGTATAATAACATGGTCTACATCACTGAATACCGCCGAGTTTAAAGAATTCAATTCCCAGTCGAGTGCCAACTTCATCATACACAGCACTCGACCAGTAATGTGTACCGAGTATATATACTTCAAACAAATTGGAGGCACATCGTTGTTTGTGCCAGGAACGGCTCTTTATGACAACAACTACATTGTAAAGAGTTTGGATTTGGATGGGGTGAACACAGAGAGTCCAATGATTACTATTGTATCTAAGGTGTCATCATTCATGGATGTTCGGGTAAATGGCCAGCATCGTGCTGATATCCAGTGGACTAATCTCACAACGGCACCTTACACTATCGGGGTACTAAAGATACACCCTCAAAAACCATATGTTGTCAACAGTTCATCGCCAATTCTGGTCACACTTCACCAAAAATACTTCCAGCAGTCATACAGCTACAATGCAGGATACCGTCTTCCGTCACTGGCAGAAACATGTAAGTACCTGTACACGTAGAGTAATTAAGAACGTCTGGGGGATTGTATTGCACACTAAGGATGCTGAGGAAAACATTGTCGATCATGTTGGAAAGAAAGACCAGATTTTGTAACTAACAGCCGGGTGTTTTGAGATGTTTTGAGCATTGAAATGAAATGTCTGGACTCGAGGCCTTCCAAACATCGCATAAGGGTCTGAAATGGATCGGTATCAGCGAATGGTCAGGCGGTGGTTACATGTCCAGGAAATAGAAAGTCGATTGCATGAAAGGGCTATTTATCTGATATCAAAGACCTTTCCATGTGTTTGATCAAGGATTAATCTATAATGTTCTGTGCAATTATAGTATATAATCTATGGGATCATACTTTGTGCTTTCATAGCAGTTGACAGTAACGAATGAAACTGGTTTTCTGGAGAACTCTTGTTTCAGTGGATGGTGCTGTCACCCTCAAATGCCTACCTGGCGGCTGGTTCATTGCCATTGACTTCACAGACACAAACCTCGACATCAGTCTCCTTCCACACATCTACATGACCAAGGACACGTGTGTCGGAACGATGGACGAACAGCAGCTCATATTCAACATGTCCTATAACGACTGCCACACACAAACAAGTGTATGTATCAAATACATATTTGCTTCACATAAACTGAGAGGTTACTGAGATGGAATTACTGATATGATGGCGCCTCTGTTTCCAAAAAGGGTAAAACGTTCATCAACTATTACAACAGTGAAGCCTCGATTGTACTACTATCCAAATAACAAAGAAGTCGCCATTCGAAATTTTCATAACATTATTTGCTGATGTGATGTTAAGGAAATGAAGTTCTGGGCATTGTGTAGTGTGCTAGCTATATTGTGGCGTGTCAGTTTCATATAGCCCGAAGTGAAACAGGTATCTGTATTAAACATGTTGGTGAAACCAGCGAGTATGATACTGATAAACACGTATGGCATACTTGAAACTGACCTTTCATTCAAAGAGTTCTGGCATGGCCACTGATGGCAACACAGCTCAGCATTGCTGTCCCTAAGACATGGTCACTCTTGTCCCAGTGTGTGAGAAGGGATTGACTGGTGCATTGTAACAATCTTAGACACCTTTACACTGAGCCCTTTACAACCGAACCCATGCCCCTTATCTGTTGGCTACTGACTGTATGAGAAAGACAAAAAGCGATCCTCCCAATGCCAGGTGTGGTGGCAATGGGTTGCAAGTCTGAAACACGCGTGTTGCGCATGTGGCGTAAATGAAGTCGAAACGGGCTGACACGATCTGAACATGCATAAGTGCCATTGGTTGTATTTGATTCCCGGAAATTGCAAGACTCTTCACAGTGTATTGACACGTACAAATAGTGCACACAATTGTATTGTTGCATCGTCAGCAGTGGTAACGTCCTTCAAAGCATATTGTGACGTAACGTCGGAATGACGTTACAAATGAGCAGTTCCAGATGCTAACATAGGAACCAGCTGAAACGGCCTTTAAGCTGGTCCCCGTCTCGCATATCGCAATAATATATATAGCTTTGGTGAACGTAAGCGTGCGCAAAGGGAGCCGGGAACCAGCTGAAACCGGCCAGCTGATGACACTTCACTGCTGTACCCGTACTCGATGTCAATGAGTAAAACCCATGTGGGCCTTTCGGTTTACTTTTGTGTTTGCAATGTCGATAAACATCATGTGTTGGCCAATTTCCGAGTGGCCATGTTTTGGCAAATTTCATTTGAAACATCCGGATAACGCTGTCGGTTCCAAATAAATTCCCTTGCTTCAAATACTCAAAATTGACCAAAAGATTATGTTTATGCCCTAAATGTTGGTGATGGATTAACGTCGTCTTAAATCGGCACGGTTTAACATGCGACGCAACTTTTGTTGTAGACAGATGTGGTAAGTCCTCTTCGATGAGTGAAGTTTCCATTTCCTCCTATCGTATTGCAAGACATATGTCGGCAGGCGACCTGGGCCCCGTTTAATAAAGCGGTCGTATCGCTATAAAGGTCGTAAATGTACGTTAAGCTATTGGGGTTTCGGCAGTGTTACGATCGATTTGTGAAACGCGGTCCAGGCCCTGATGTGTCACCATTTAGATATGTATTCTAAAATGGAACGACCTTCTTGTGTCTTTTATTTCTATATTATTCAGGTATCCAAAGGCATGGTTACGTTTAAGAATACTTTGGCGTGTGCACTACTATGGACCGATCATTTGGTTCGAGATGTCATCTGGGTTCATGATGTCAGCTGCTCTGAACCAGTGGATTGGACGGACTCTGTTCACCTTTACCCCGATTTAAATACAACTGTCCACGGCTCAACATCTGGACAGGTGCAAGGTTCCAGCGTCCATATATCCCTGTACCAAGACGCATCATATATGCACCTTTTGAAAGGCAATCTGATTCACACTAAGATTGTAGCACCTGTGTATGTTCAAATTGCCTCGCCAGCGACCTTCAATACAATAATTCTTTTACGATCATGTGAAGCTCACCTTGACAGCGTTCCGGGCAAACAAGCATCTTATCCTCTCATTGCAGATGGGTGAGTGAGATGACATTGCATCTGAAAGAAAGGAGTTTGTTATGTGTCCTTCTGTACTTAAAACACCTTCCTCTGCGCTCCCACGATTGGAAAATCACACTTGTAACATTATTCCGTACTGGATGTTATCTCCGGAATACAAGCTGTCATTGGACTGTATATTTACTTTATACTTTATATTTATATTTACTTCCCGGTTCGTGTTACTTGCTGCAGGTCAAGTTATTTATCAACATACGTGTACATAACATGTGAATACGAAAAATCATAAGAAAATATGAAGTTTTTTACAATTGTTCAATCTGGCTTTGGAAACGTTCTTGTTATATTTCCAGGTGTGCCGTGGCTGCTCGTACTCAGATCCTCGTGACGAGAAACTCCGTGATCAGGTTTAAGTTTGACATGTTTGACATCCCCAATGAACAGGACGGCATCTACGTCACTTGTCACGTGACATTCTGTGACCAGCTGGACTTCTCCGACAAGTGTCAACAGCAGTGTCACAAAAGTCCAAACATAATTGGGTAATATCTGTAATGCAAACCACAAACGATGATGGTTCGTCACACAGATTTGAAACGGATTCTGTTGATTAATAAAAAGGTCATTTGTCTTCGGGATTTTTAATTACACTTAAGAAACCCATAAACTCAACAACGTCATGAACAGTTTAGCAAATTGCTGACACAATTGCGATGTATACACTGATATATATCATTAAAGAACAGAAAAGGGTATTCCTTTTGGGGACATATCTTTGGGAACCGAGCTGTATGGTTATATATGGATTTAGAAAATGTTTATTCTGTGGCCATTGACAACGTGTTGTGAAAGTGGCCCAACACGCCGATTTCGAACAGATGTTTTTCATTATGTGAATTTGACCGTTATCGGGGTAAATTCGAATTTACACTGAAACGCGTCATTCAAGGATACAGACCAGATTGGAAAGTTGTTCTGATAATGTTTTAAACTCAATGAAAGGTTCTTGACATGATTCGGCTCTCACGTCAGGAAGGGTTACTCACAACTGAACCCGCTAAAGTATCTAGTCTGGCAGCCTGTCATAAAGATATACCTCTAGAGGGTCCACACAAAGACAAAATGGAGGTAAAATATATGTAACACATCCAATAGTTTCAGGCTGGAATTGGAATAAGATTGGATAAGATCCACAAAACTCCAGATGTCTACAGACACAGCTACAGAAATGGGCACGAGAGGCGACTGTTACTGTCCGCTCTAAAACTGGCTGGTACTTTATGTTTTCAAAATTACCTACACTTACAAAGGCCTCGTGTACGCCATTGTTAAAATTCTTATTTTCGGTCAAAAGCTATTTTTTAATAAATACACCTATTTTACCAATAATTAACCCAGAAGCCAACTAGATCAACGAGATCGGGAATATCCGATAATGGCCCCAACAGATACCGTGTTGCCAAGGAACCTTCTTATTATAGGATACACATGAATATCAGCATATATCATATATACTGAGAGACATCGTTCCACAACATCACAACACAACACAGTTTACTGGAATAAGCTTGTGACTGGTGCGACCGTTTTATTTACAAACCTCAACACAACACAACTTGACTCAACTTGGTATATATTATACCCATCTCGTACAGAAAGAAATGATTCTATATTTATGCAGAAATATAATGGTATCTTTATTACCTGCTGAAACCCGACACGTAAAACCAGAGATAAAAACTCTTACAGAAAACACTCTGGAACCGTGTTCCAACTACGAATGTAACAGCACATACTGGAGGGTTTACAGTACATATCAATCTTGTATGTATACAGTCTACAGTGCATTACATAAACAGTCACAACACTGGAATACAAACATCACAACTTGAATTAAATTCAAGATTATTATAGGAAATTATACAAATGCCATATGCACATCATGATAGCTTACTAGCCTAGCAATATTCAATCAACATATTTTACAAGTTCCTTCATACAGGAATATGCAATAATATACAGGCTTACCAGGTCAGCTGAATACAAACTACAGCTTTACATATATACATATGATATAGGAAAAGGCAATTTCTAATGGCTGGCCAGATCAAAAACATACAAACACATACAGTATTATGATGGCTTGCCAGCCCAGTAGCTTTCAGATATACATTTCATATAGAAATGTGCAATATTCTAATGGCTTGCCAGCCCATAGCTTTCAAATATATATTTCATATAGAAATATGCAATATTCTAATGGCTTGCCAGCCCAAAGAAGAACAAACTCATGCAGTATTATAATGGCTTGCCAGCCAAAACCTTCATATAGAATAGATGCAACATTATAATGACTTGCCAGGCCAATGAACAATACATGAAGCTTACAGCTTACTAAATTTGTTCATCTCTACTCCAATGATCCAGTCAAATTGATGACCTGAAACAGTAAATATGATTAATCACACATGGACCATTTTACATAATATGACACACATAAAAAAGCTTAAACATGTACGGTCTTGTTTGCACAAGCAAGAGAACGAATTTAAATTCATCAACCTTATATAACCCCTTAATCAACGCCACCTGGCGGAATCGCCAGTCACGTGGCTGTAGTTACACACCGCTAGGAGAAAGCAATTTCCCACTTATTCATACTTCAAACGTTGGAAATTTCATATATCATATATACTGAGAGAAATAAATAAAGGATCACAGGAAAATGCAAGCGTTCCTTATTATTGTCCAGGTTTCATCGCCACAGTGCTATACAAAACGGTGATGAAAACTGAAAAATATTAAAGGAACGCTCGAATTGTCCTGTGATCCTTTGATTGTTTCTCTCAGTATATCATGGAATCAAACGTTAAGATCCGAGTTAGAAGAACCTACGGTTTTCAGGAGCCCATGCTTGTCGTAATCGTTTTAGGCGACTAACGGGGTCGGGTGGTCAGGCTCACGCTGAAGACCCGGGTTCGATTCCCCACATGGGTACAATTTGTGAAGCCCATTTCCGGTGTTCCTGGCCGTGATATTGCTGGAACATTGCTAAAAGCGACATGAAAACCAATTCACTCAGTCCTGATTTGATGAGATATTGAGACATGAAGACCACTGTTTCTTTATTTGAATTATTCACAGACCCGGATGTGGTATTCCCTACGACGGATTCGGACGGAACTGTCCGAAGTGGTGTGACCTGTGTTTTGGCTTTACTGCTGACCCTACTGGTCAAGTAGACATTCCAGGAAAACGATGAATTGGAACTCAACATTATATCAGATCTTTTTCAGGGGATGGGATATTTGTTACATGTTCATAAGATATTAAAACGAGCTTCCATTCATAGAAGTTCATGTCTCGATACACCCGTGAAGATCCGGGTTAGAATTGGTCTTCAGTAGCCCATGCTTGTCGTAAAAGGCGACTAACGGCATCGGGTGGTCAGGCTCGCTGACTTAGTTGACACACTTTATCGTACCCCAATAGCGTAGATCCATGTTCATGCTGTTGATAACTGGATTAACTGGAGTTAAAAAACAAAAAAATCAAGTGTATACATCCTTCGCCTTTTGTGCACAGTCCTCTAGTTAATGTTGAACGAACACACTCCCTTTATTACATTAACAACATATACACTTGTTACATTGCTGAACTCTGGACATAGTCAGACTCAATAGCCTATAATATTTTCCCTTCCGCTCCACCACTTATCTATATCAAATATCAAATCTTTATTTCTGATACTATGAGGCCACGGGCCTTTGAGTACAAAAAACACCTCATCGGTGCAGACATGAAATAAAATGATAACAATAAAAGCATGTATAAGATATACAATCTTAATATGACAAAATTGATTTCCTTTTTTCGAATGCATAAAACAGATATTTATTTATTTATTTCAAGGAAATGTCTTTATTTTTGGATGATAACAACGAATTGAATTTTAGAATATTTGGGAAATCATAGAGTTGCGACAAAAGATATTTATACGTGTGTGTTAAGCTATTGGGATTTGGCAGTCGTAGTGTTGGTAAAATGAGACCTAGGTATTCTGATGTGTCACCATTCAAATGTGTATTGTCGCAATTCCTCTTCATTGTTGAGTCATGTTTCCTTCTTCGTCTCTCGTTTGACAAAACACATGTCATAGAGCCCTGTTTCATAGTCATAACTGGCGATAAATTTCGTCACTCATACCGTTAGCATTGTTTTGTAAAATGAAATTCAAGTCCTCTGATGGTTCATCATTTAAGCATGCATTCGAAAATGGAACGATGTTCATATTTCCCTTATTTCTATATTATTCAGGTCTCCAAAAGCACGGTTACCTTTAAGAACACGTTGATGTATGTACAACCAGTAACTGATCATTTGGTTCGAGATGTCATCTGGATTCATGATGTCAGCTGCTCCGAACCAGTGGATGGGACGGACCCCTTTCACATTTACCCAAACTTCAACACAACTGTCCACGGCTCAACAGCTGGACACGTGCAAGGTTCCAGCGTCCATATATCCCTGTACCAAGACGCATCATTTATGCATCCTTCAAACGGCAATCTGATTGATCAGGCTGAGCTTGGAGCACCTGTGTATGTTCAAGTTGCCTCGACAGGGACTTCCAATACAATAATGGTTTTACGATCATGTGACGCCCACCTTGACAGTGTTCCGGGGAAACGAGCATCTTATCCTCTCATCGCAGATGGGTGAGTGAGATGACAGAATCTGAAGGAAAGGATTTTGTTAATTGTCCTTCTTTACACGTCTATTACCGCCATCTTCCACTGTCTTTCTACAATTGGTAAATTGATCTCCAACTTCCGAACACATTGTATATACACGAGCACGTTTCTTATGTACTTCCACCTTCCGTAATATTACTTTTTCAAATGTTGCCTGTAACTAACTCTAACAAGCAGTTTGTACTGTGGTCAAGTTCCGTCGGCGCCGATGATAGGTAATCAACTGAGTGATTCCGATCCACGTAAATAGTTCACACAACAAGCAGATTTTACTGGGCGCCAAGTCGTACCAGGAATGTCCAATTTGGCATAGATGGATAGTGATAGTTGATATGGAATAGACTTACATTTAAACACCACTCATCGTTTGTACCAGACACATATTAATGGTCCAAATTATACCATGTAAAGCCATATCTGGACATTTACGTACTTTTATTAAGTATGAAAACATGACTGTGATGACGTCCTTAATGGAACACCCTTTCTTTTCAAGAAATGACAATCCTGGCTTTAGTCCCTCAAGTTCCATGTGATGTGAATTCTTCACTTTATTGCTATAAAATGAAAACAAAAATGAGAACATATCAATCACTGAATTGTCTACTCCAGATTTGATTTATTATAGGCTGCAGTTATATATAGTTGGAATGGTGCTGCAAGCAGCATGAACACAAAATCTGTTGTCAATATTGCTACATTTCATACAAATCTTTATAGTATGTGCAGCAGTGCCTTGGGGTCTCACTTATTCTCACTCACCTGGACAAGCTGTATATCCAACATTCTTCTCTCTCAAAGATCCATCAAGGTGTATGTGTCATACTTCGAACAATGTCCTGGTGTGTCACATCTCCCATCACCTCCCAAAACAAGTGGATTCCCACCAACACGCTCCAAAAGCTGGACTGATGTTCATGCCAAACGTTTAGACAAGATGGCACTGTAGACAAGATGGTACTGTAGACAAGATGGTACTGTATAGCATCGCTGTATGTTGATGAAAGTACCCATGCTTAAAATTGGCATTTTCATGAACTTGAACATTCTCAATACTTTGGTGGCACATCCCCCACTCAAAAGAATACTGCTGGTACATAGAAAATTGCCCCAAGGCATTGTCCCATGCATTGACTGACTGTTCCATCTTGTAGTGTGCTCCTTCAAGCATTCTGTCTCCACAGTTATCATGACGCCTTGATGTTGCATCAGTCAAACTTGACAAGTCATGCCACAAAATGAACTTGAATCTGGCTGATGTGAGCAATACTGGAATAGTTTGGCAAGTGCAGTTTCAGAGACAAGAAACTGTTTTTCAGTCTGGGGATTTGCTGACAAGTAGAGAAATGGTTCAGTTTCGTTATCAGTATCTGTATCACAGTCTACGTCAGTTTCACTTTCATCCAACTCTGAGTATTCAGAAGGCATGTATTCCTCGTCACTTGTCAGAAATGTGTCCTCACAAGCATCAATATTCTCCACTGCTTGGATGGGGACACTGCACACCTCGTGCTGATTAGATGAAACTTGTGATATAGGTGCACATTTAGATGAAAATAGCTTTAGCGGTGGCAATGATACAAGATCACATTGAATTTCTCTGGGAATGGTAGTGACTTGCTTGCACAGGCAAGGACTTGTAACTTGACTCCTCCGTGTGCGTTGTGATGTAACTTGCTGCTGTGAAATAGTCTGGGTGTTCTGGCTGATAAAGCGTGAACTAATGTTCAAATAGGGAGATCACTGACAGATGTCTTCCAACTGTTATCTCGGTAGTTGATGTGGAATCTTGTCCATGACGCTTTCATGTTCCTTTGTTTTACCTTTTCTAATTCATTAGGTTCATTCCTGTCTCCATCAAAGGCTTTGGGTGGATTTGTTGTTTCAGTGGTTTTGTTCATCATTGAACTGCGAAAAATAGACAAATAAAACTAAAATGTTCATGGAACGCCGAAGCTGATATTTACCGAAACTATTTTCGCGATTAAAACATAATTATACATATATTTAATTGAAAATTTGGGAATATGCTTCTGATGACTTTATCTTTCACCCAGCAAATTATTGCAATTCACTCGTTTTCTCCTTTAAATGAGCGGCACATGGACTGAGTGGTGAAAGGTTATCACTATGACATTTGCAAGGTGTTCCTAGTCCATCTTCTGATGATGGCTCATTGTAACATGGCGGTCCTTGTCTCAACGATACCTTGTCCATTCGCCATTCACTTGCAAAAACCGTGTACATCTATCTGATTCACCTCCTAATGGCAAGGTGTATGAGCACAATTTGTTTTTCTCCCTTAACTGCTAATGCTTAGGCTAAAGGGAACGATTTAGCCGCAGAAATTCGTTGTGCAAAATTACGTCCCTCATAAGTACCAGTATCGTATCATTGTGGCTTTGAATCTTGAACTCGGTCTGATCATGACTCTTTGATAGTCAGCGTGATATCCGTGCTAGATGGTTCACAAAGAGATAAACGGACTGAGATAACCATCACCTCTTACTAAGTGAAGTGAGTGAGTTTAGTTTTACACCGCACTCAGCAATATTCCAGCTTAATGGCGGCGGTCTGTAAATATTCGAGTCTGGACCAGACAGACCAATGATCAATAGTATAAGCGTCGATCTGCGCAACGATGTCAAAGCCGAGCCTGACCACCTAACCCGGAGAGAGAGAGAGAGAGAGAGAGAGAGAGAGAGAGAGAGAGGGAGATAGAGAGGAGAGAGAAGAGAGAAGAGAGAGAGAGAGAGATTTTCAGGGAGGTCAGGAGGTCAGGTAGTACTCTGCTTAAATGAGACTCAGATAAAATTTCCACTTGCTATGTTCTCAACAGTGATTGAGGACGAACGCAGCATGGCAGCTTTGATGAATATCCTAAAGTTCGTTTGCATTTTATATTCATGTAATCAACTTTGCGAAGGTAAGTATGTAGTTTGGGTACCATTGTTTTTTAGATATTGGACAAAAAATTCATATATTGTACACATTACAATTATACAATCCATATTTGTACATTCTACAATGAATTTGGAAACTACGTCTTATTCTTATTCGTCAAGAGAGGGTTTGAATCACAACACGCTTTGCTGTTAATTGTTGATTTAAGGAACGCATGATAGAAATATCAAATCAACTACGAAATGTTTAGCCTCAGTTAACAGCTTGAAATTTCCATATCCGAATAAGACGTCATGTTTTGACGTGATGTGCACGTGATGTCCATGCTTGTTAACAAAGAAGCTACTTGTAAGTGCCACTCCTTCGGAGCTTGCCGTGTACTCAGATAAAGAAATATAACGTTCAGTACAACGATGTTTTAGCTTTTCAGCAAGTCCATATTTATGCAGATACACCTATATCTGTGAAACCTAGTTCTATGCAGACACGCGGTGTGTATTTATCAGCAAATGAATTTCACATAAGCGATTCATTCGATGAAATAATATTGAGATGTCTTATATGTTGACGCTAACACATGACCTTTTAGTCTACGATGAGGTTAGGTCCATTTGCATTGTATTGCAGCTCTCAATGATACAAAAGGAAGAACATTTTCTCTCGCTTTCTTTCCGGAATACATCGATGATCCAATAGATGGCCCTAAAAACATTCTATACTTCTCATCCCCCCGTGATGGTATTTGTACTGTGGACTACAATGACGGCACAAGACGTCAGACAAGTGTGAATGTTGTCGCCAACGATGTAGTTAAACTGGCTTTATCTGACGCAACACAACTACCAACTGGAACAAGAATAGAACCAAAGGCCATTTATGTGAACTGTACAACAGCAATAGCTCTTTATGGACACAATAAGTTCCAAACGAGAGTGGAGACATCAGACTCTTTCACAGTTCTTCCCGATGATACGTTGTCAACGGATTATTTTGTTGCCAGTGTCGAGCAAACTGCAAATGTCGGCGTTGTGGCTACTCAGGACAACACTAACGTTTCCGTGGTCCTTAATGCAACATGTCAATATGTATTTAACGGTGTCCGATACACAGATGGAGACAATGTTAATGTCACACTGGGTTATGGAGACGTTTTTCAGTTAGGCTTAGCATTATCTAATAACTCTATGTGTGACTTAGGGGGAACCCGAATCCGTTCTAATCATCAGGTCGCAGTGTTTTCAGGTGCTTTGTATCTCACAGCGCCTACCTGTGATGCAACTCTTTATGGTCAACATCTGGTTAGACAGGTTCCCCCAGAGAGCGCATTCTCAAACACTCAAATTATTCCCAAAGTAGCGTCGAGTGATCTGGGAGCAATGACGTTTCGTGTATTGGCAAAGTATGACAATACAATCGTGAATATAACAAAGGAAGAAACAAGTGGAAATATAATAGCATGGTCTACATCACTGAATTCCACCGAGTTCAAACAATACTGTTCCCTATCGAGCGCCAACTTCATCATACAGAGCACTCGACCAGTAATGAGTACCGAGAGCATTTACATCAAAGAATTCGGAGGCACCTCGTTGTTTGTGCCAGGAACGGCTCTTTATGACAACAACTACATTGTAAAGAGCTTAGATTTGGATGGGGTGAACACAGAGAGTCCAATGATTACTATTGTATCTGAGGTGTCATCATTCATGGATGTCCGTGTAAATGGCCAGCATCGACATGATATCCAGTGGACTAACCTCACAACGATACCTTACACTGTCGGGGAACTACAGATAAACACTCAACAACCATATGTTGTCAACAGTTCATCGCCAATTCTAGTCAGGCTTCACGAAACTTTTGAGCGGGAGTCATACAACTACAACGCAGGATACCGTCTTCCGTCACTGGCAGAAACATGTAAGTCACTATACATGTCCGATTACTTAGGAAGGTATGGTTGATCTTATTGCAGACTAAGGATGTTGAGGAAAACATTGCCGGTCATGTTGTTGAGAAAGACCAGATGTTGTAACTAACATCCCGGTATTTTGAACTGTTTGCCAGTGCCAGCCAATGGTCAAGCGCCGGTTACATATCAAGGAATAGAAAGAGAAACTTTTGAATCATTAAACATATATCATATATTATATTTCAGCGCATGTGTTTGACAAAGAACTGATATATAAGGTGAGATGCAATTATAGCCTATAAGCTTGCGAAAACATTTTTCAGTGGATGGTGCTGTCACTCTTAAATGCCTACCCAGCGGCTGGTTCATTACCATAGACTTCATAGAATCGAACCTCGATATCAGTCTCCTCCCCCACATCTACATGACCAAGGACACGTGTGTCGGAACGATGCAGGGAGAGCAGCTCATATTCAACATGTCTTACAACGACTGCCACACACAAACAAGTGTAGGTTTCAGAATACATATTAGCTTCACCTAAACGCAGGTAACTGAGATGAAATTACTGAAATGATGGCGCCTCTATTTCAGACATCAGAAAGGACTAAACTTCCATCAACCATTGCAACAGTTAAACCAAGATTGTACTAATATCCAAACAGCAAACGTCTTTCGAAGTTAATACATTTCATATTATTTATGTGCTGAAATTCTGGGCATAGTGTACGAGTGAGGGAGTTTGGTTTAACGCCGCTTTTAACAGGATGCCAGCTATTGCCACGTGTCAGTTTCATATAGCCCGAAGTGAAACAGGTCTCTGCATTAAACATGTTGATGGAACCAGCGAGTATGGTACTAACAAAGAGGTATGGCATTCAGGAATTTGACCTCTCATGCAGTATTGCTGTCCCGAAGACATGGCCACTCTTGCCCCAGTTGTGTGAGAAGGGATTGACTTGTGTCTTGTGACACAATCTTAGGCACCTGTACCGTGAACTTCTTACAAACATACCCCTGCCCCTTTTCTGTTGGTAACTGACTGTCTGAGAAAGACAAAAGGATGATCCTCCCAATGCCAGTTGTGATGGCGATGGGTTGCCAGTCTAAAACGCGTGTTGAGCACGTAGCGTAAATGAAATAGAAACGGGCTGACTCGATCAGAACATGCATAAAATCCATTCGTAGTTTGAACAGATACACACGATTCGACATATTACCTTTTACAGTATCGATCCTTAGCAAGCTTTGAGTTTTGTCATCTCGAACTTAGTCGATTCCAATCCTCTTATATTCCAATATGGCGACACGCCTCCGTCAAACACTTCTGTCAGAAACCTTAGTTGGCAACAAGCATATGCATGCCTGGCATGCCATATGCAATCGTGTGCAAGAAATGACCCAAGGATGACTGATGATGGCAAGAATAATAAGTTTTCTAATAACCAAGTAATACCAAGAAGTTCGAAATGCAGTTGCATTTCAAGTGAATTTTATGCACGCTAAATTTGGACGTCTGTCATATATGTTAGTCTTTCTGTCGCAAGAATTAGAAAGCTTATATGCAACCATGACATTAGACATATCTTCACGTAACGTATTAGGCCACTATTGCAACATTTATATTAGAATGTTTGTGATGGAGTAATGTCGTCTAAAATCGACGACGTGCGACGCAACATTTGTAGTTGACAGTTGGGGTAAATCCTCTTCGATGAGTGTCGCCTCCTTTTCCGCCTATCGTATTGCAAGACACATATCGGCAGACGTCCAGGAACCCGTTTAATAAAGCGGTCGTATCCCTATAACGGTCGTAAGTGTATGTTAAGGTATTGGGGTTTCGACAGCGAAACGCGGCCCAGGCCCTGATGTGTAACCATTTAGATATGTATTCCAAAATGGAACGATCTTCTTGTGTCTTTTATCTCTATATTATTCAGGTATCCAAAGGAATGGTTACGTTTAAGAATACATTGGCGTATGCACTACCATGGACCGATCATTTGGTTCGAGATATCATCTGGGTTCATGATGTCAGCTGCTCTGAACCAGTGGATGGGACGGACTCTGTTCACCTTTACCCCGATTTAAATACAACTGCACATGGCTCAACATCTGGACAGGTGCAAGGATCCAGCGTCCATATATCCCTGTACCAAGATGCATCATATATGCACCTTTTGAAGGGCAATCTGATTCACACTAAGATTGGAGCACCTGTGTATGTTCAAGTTGCCTCGACAGGGACTTCCAATACAATAATGGCGTTACGATCATGTGACGCCCACCTTGACAGTGTTCCGGGGAAACAAGCGTCTTATCCTCTCATTGCAGATGGGTGAGTGAGATGACATTGCATCTGAAGGAAAGGATTTTGTTATGTGTCCTTCTTTACTTCAAATACCTTCCTCTGCGATCCCACAATTGGAAAATCACTCTTGTAACATTATTCCGTACTGGATGTAATCTTCGGAATACAAGCTGTCATTGGACTGTATATTTACTTTATACTTTATATTTATATTTACTTCCCGGTTCGTGTTACTTGCAGCAGGTCAAGTTATTTTTAAACATCAACATACGTGTACATAACATGTGAATACGAAAAATCATAGAAAATATGAAGTTTTTACAATTGTTCAATCTGGCTTTGGAAACGTTCTTGTTATATTTCCAGGTGTGCCGTGGCTGCTCGTACTCAGATCCTCGTGACGAGAAACTCCGTGACCAGGTTTAAGTTTGACATGTTTGACATCCCCAATGAACAGGACGGCATCTACGTCACTTGTCACGTGACATTCTGTGAGCAGATGGACTTCTCCGACAAGTGTCAACAGCAGTGTCACTCAAGTCCAAACATAATTGGCTAATATCTGTAATGCAAACCAAAAACGATGATGGTTCGTCACACAGATTTGAAACGGATTCTGTTGATTAATAAAAAGGTCATTTGTCTTCGGGATTTTTAATTAAACTTAAAAAACCCATAAACTCAACAACGTCATGAACAGTTTAGCAAATTGCTGACACAATTGCGATATATACACTGATATATATCATTAAAGAACAGAAAAGGGTATTCCGTTTGGGGTCATATTTTTGGGAACCGAGCTGTATGGTTATATATGGATTTAGAAAATGATTATTCCATGGCCATTCACAACGTGTTATGAATATGGCCCAACACGCCGATTTCGAACAGATGTTTTTCATTATGTGAATTTGACCGTTATCGGAGTAAATTCGAAATTTACACTGAAACGCGTCATTGTATTGCTGTACATTTCAAGGATACAGACCAGATTGAAAGTTGTTCTGATAATGTTTTAAACTCAATGAAAGGTTCTTGACATGATTCGGCTCTCACGTCAGGAAGGGTTACTCACAACTGAACCCGCTAAAGTATCTACTCTGGCAGCCGGTCATAAAGATATACCTCTAGAGGGTCCACACAAAGACAAAATGGAGGTAAAATATATGCTACACATCCAATAGTTTCAGGCTGGAATTGGAATAAGATTGGATAAGATCCACAAGACTGCAGATGTCTACAGACACAGCTACAGAAATGGGCACGAGAGGCGACCGTTACTGTCCACTCAAAAACTGGCTCGTACTTTATGTTTTCAAATTACCTACACTTACAAAGGCCTCATGTACGCCCTTGATAGATTCGTATTTTCGGTCAAAAGCTATTTTTGATAAATACACCTATTTTACCAATAATTAACCCAGAAGCCAACTAGATCAACTAGATCGGGAATATCCGATAATGGCCCCAACAGATACCGTGTTGCCAAGGAACCTTCCTATTATAGGATACACATGAACATCAGTATATATCATATATACTGAGTGAAATAAATAAAGAATCACAGGAAAATGCAAGCGTTCCTTATTATTTTCCAGTTTTCATCGCCACAGTGCTATTCAAAACGGTGATGAAAACTGGAAAATATTAAAGGAACGCTTGAATTTTCCTGTGATCCTTTATTTGTTTCTCTCAGTATATCATGGAATCAAACGTTAAGATCCGGGTTAGAAGAACCTATGGTTTTCAGGAGCCCATGCTTGTCGTAATCTTTTGAGGCGACTAACGGGGTCGGGTGGTCAGGCTCACGCTGAAGACCCGGGTTCGATTCCCCACATGGGTACAATGTGTGAAGCCCATTTCCGGTGTCCCCCGCCGTGATATTGCTGGAACATTGCTAAAAGCGACATGAAAACCAATTCACTCAGTCCTGATTTGATGAGATATTGAGAGATGAAGACCACTGTTTCTTTAATTGAATTATTCACAGGCCCGGATGTGGTATTCCCTACGACGGATTCGGCCGGAACTGTCCGAAGTGGTGTGACCTGTGTTTTGGCTTTACTGCTGACCCTACTGGTCAAGTAGACATTCCAGGAAAACGATGAATTGGAACTCAACATTATATCAGATCTTTTTCAGGGGATGGGATATTTGTTACATGTTCATAAGATATTAAAACGAGCTTCCATTCATCAGAAGTTCATGTCTCGATACACCCGTGAAGATCCGGGTTAGAATTGGTCTTCAGTAGCCCATGCTTGTCGTAAAAGGCGACTAACGGGATCGGGTGGTCAGGCTCGCTGACTTAGTTGACACACTTTATCGTACCCCAATAGCGTAGATCCATGTTCATGCTGTTGATAACTGGATTGCCTATTTCAGAATCGATATATAGCTGAGTTAAACAACAAACAAACACATAGAATCATTTGTATACATCCTTCGCTTTTGTGCAGTCCTCTAGTTAATGTTGAACGATCACACTCCCTTTATTACATTAACAACATATACACTTGTTACATTGCTGAACTCTGGACATAGTCAGACTCAATAACCTATAATATTTTCCTTCCGCTCCACCACTTATCTATATCAAATATCAAATCTTTATTTCTGATACTATGAGGCCACGGGCCTATGAGTACAAAAACACCTCATCGGTGCAGACATGAAATAAAATGATAACAATAAAAGCATGTATAATATATACAATCTTAATATGACAAAATTGATTTCCTTTTTTCGAATGCATAAAACAGATATTTAGCAGTATTCAAGGAAATGTCTTCATTTTTGGATGATAACAACGAATTGAATTTTAGTATGTTGGGGAAATCATAGAATTGCGACAAAAGATATTTATACGTGTGTGTTAAGCTATTGGGATTTGGCAGTCGTAGTGTTGGTAAAATGAGACCTAGGTATTCTGATGTGTCACCATTCAAATGTGTATTGTCGCAATTCCTCTTCATTGTTGAGTCATGTTTCCTTCTTCGTCTCTCGTTTGACAAAACACATGTCATAGAGCCCTGTTTCATAGTCATAACTGGCGATAAGTTTCGACACTCATACCGTTAGCATTGCTTTGTAAAATGAAACCCAAGTCCTCTGATGGTTCATCATTTAAGCATGCATTCGAAAATGGAACGATAATCATATTTCCCTTATTTCTATATTATTCAGGTCTCCAAAAGCATGGTTACCTTTAAGAACACGTTGATGTATGTACAACCAGTAACTGATCATTTGGTTCGAGATGTCATCTGGATTCATGATGTCAGCTGCTCGAACCAGTGGATGGGACGGACTCCGTTCACATTTACCCAAACTTCAACACAACTGTCCACGGCTCAACAGCTGGACAGGTGCAAGGTTCCAGCGTCCATATATCCCTGTACCAAGACGCATCATTTATGCACCTTTCAAACGGCAATCTGATTCAGGCTGAGCTTGGAGCACCTGTGTATGTTCAAGTTGCCTCGACAGGGACTTCCAATACAATAATGGTGTTACGATCATGTGACGCCCACCTTGACAGTGTTCCGGGGAAACAAGCATCTTATCCTCTCATCGCAGATGGGTGAGTGAGATGACAGAATCTGAAGGAAAGGATTTTGTTATGTGTCCTTCTTTACACGTCTATTACCGCCATCTTCCACTGTCTTTCTACAATTGGAAAATTGATCTCCAACTTCCGAACACATTGTATATACACGATTACGTATTCTTATGTACTTCCACCTTCCGTAATATTACTTTTTCAAATGTTGCCTGTAACTAACTCTAACAAGCAGTTTGTACTGTGGTCCAGTTCCGTCGGCGCCGATGATAGGTAATCAACTGAATGATTCCGATCCACGTAAATAGTTCGCACAACAAGCAGATTTTACTGGGCGCCAAGTCGTACCAGGAATGTCCAATTTGGCACAGATGGATAGTCATAGTTGATATGGAATAGACTTACATTTAACCACCACTCATCGTTTGTACCAGACACATATAATGGTCCAAATTATACCATGTAAAGCCATATCTGGACATTTACGTACTTTAATGAAGTACGAAAACATGAATCCAGTAATTATAAGAAATCTGTAGGTTGTTTTGATTCCCCCTGTCAGTTGTTTAAGATGACATTGGGTAAATTCTGATTTTATTCCCAGGTGTGCTGTGGATGCTCGCACACAGATCCTCGTGACGCGAAACTCCGTGACCAGGTTTAAGTTTGACATGTTTGACCTCCCCAATGAACAGGACGGCATCTACGTCACTTGTCACGTGACATTCTGTGACCAAATGGACTTCTCCAACAAGTGTCAACAGCAGTGTCACAAAAGTCCAAACATAATTGGTTGATATATCTGTGCAGGAGTTTCTACATACATTTGGTTTCCCTTATCTTCAAATAATTTGTAATCTTCGGTAGTTTACGGAAGTATTCAGAGGCGTGAATTTCATGTGACAAACAAAATGCACAATTTTCGTAAATATATAATCTTGATAATATGTACATCAACGAAACTATATGTTTCTTTAACGTTAATTCATCTTTAGGTGTTTTGATGTAAAAGATGTGAAATCTTATCCCTCAGTGTAGTTCGTTATTGTTCCATTTTACGCGGTATTATATTTCTTAGATTATTCACAGGTATGGCGATCCATTACAAGCCGTGTAACTTCAGCAACTGAATATCCTGGCGATTTTTGAGATAGGACTTACCCACAGTGCAATTATATCTGGTCACAGTGCTGAGTCGCATTGAGCAGGAACAATAGGTTTGCACCGTATCATTAAATAGTAATGAAGCTTGATTAGACTAGTTTCCCTAATTGGTCAGCATTGGAAATATGATGCTTTCAACACATATATATATATATAAAATTCATACACGCAAAGAACCACGAAGGAAATGAATCTTGGTAATGTTTGATTTCATGATCACCTATTATCTATTGATTATTTTACATTTATGCTCAACCTGTTTCTGTTGTATGTTGCATCATGCAGATGACCTGTCCATTCTCTTTAGGTCATGGTGAGAAACTGGGTGAATGTTGTTTTACGTAATAGGCAGCTTTCAAGGTACATGACTGCAGACTGAATAGTGGATAGGAAATTATAATAATACACCCAATTGTCATTGCTGCACACACGTTTCCATTGACATAGGTCACAGTCTGCATGGTATAGGATGTTCTCCCACATTCACGAACAATAGATTCTAGTAGATTGACTGCAAAACAATCCCTCCAAAAATCTGAATTTAGTAACAACAGTTAATGTTACCTTCGAATGCGAGGCCTACACTTCTAACATGAAAAATACACTTTAACAGTTAGAAAATGAAATGTCTAGCACATGGAATATATAGCTGATATTACTGAACATGTGTAATATGATAATTAAATACCTTTGTATGCTCGAGTGTCGAAATCATGGTCCAAAGCATATCAAATCGAAGCACGTAAGAAAGCAAATGAATGATCGCCCTTGGAGAGCTATAACAAAGAATGCAAACCGCTATGAAGTTACTTGACTCGAAGGAGAGTTTTGTAAAAGTGATATCCTATAATGACATTCAGATGATATTGTAATTTGGGGCTCGGGATGGTTCAGCCGCCTGAGGCAAAATAACTTGCTGCACAAAGATTCCCTAGCAAATGCAGTGATCTTAATGTTGACTCCAAATTCGACTTGATTGTGAACATTATTTCTTCTTCACAGTATATCAAAATACTAAACGTCTTACACAGCCCAGCATTTTACAGTACATATGGCTGCTGGGGAAGCTGTAGACAGTTACTTTTTCCAGCATGTATGTCAGACATCAGAAATATCCTGCACTTACAAATCACGCCTTATTGAGCCACTTTATGCCACTTCTTCTACTACTTCAACATGAGGATATGCATTTATAATTAAAATCAAAATCAGACATTGAAATTATACAATTTAAATAGATTCTTAAAGTGTTTCCAACCTACGACCAATTTAGAACGAACATATGTCTTATCTTTGTGAAATCCACTGCGCATGCACAGAGTGGTGAAAGCTTATCACCATGGCATTTGTAATCTGTTCCTGACCAAGCTTCTGATGATTGCTGGGGCGGTGGGGTAGCCTAGTGGTTAAAGCGTTGGCTCGTCACGCCGAAAACCTGGGTTCGAATCCCCACATGGGTACAATGTGTGAAGCCCATTTCTGGTGTCCCCCGCCGTGATATTGCTGGAATATTGTTAAAAGCGGCGTAAAACCAAACTCAGTCAGTCAGTCTGATGATTGCTTGTTTCGACTAGTTTTGAAAGTTTGGCTGTCATCACAATATAATATCCATGAGGTTTACCAAAGTGATAAAAATCTTATAGAGTCCAGACTGTGACCGCATTGATGGCTGCTGGGGGAAACTTTAGATATTTTCTAGTTGTAGGAGCATGTCATGTCAGACATCAGAAAAACCCTACACTCATAGATAACGCCTTGTCCAATTGTCTTTATTCAGTAACTTTTACTTCTTTTTCTACTACTTCAACAAAAGAACTCTTTGCGCACGATACAAGGGTGGACTTGTAATTCATTGTAAAGACAATGTAATAATATTATACAGTACAAATATACTTTGAATTCATTCTCGAAGCGATTTACATATTTACGACGAAGATATAGCTTATCTTTTCTTAAATGAGCAGCATATAGACTGAGTGGTGAAAGGGTATCACCATGACATTTGCAAGCTGTTTCTGGCCCATCTTCTGATGATGACTAAGAGGCGACTAACGGGATCGGGTGGTCAGGCACGCTGGCTGGGTTGACACATGTCATCGGCTTCCAATTGCGCAGGTCGATGCTCATGCTGTTGATCACTGGATTGTCTGGCCCAGACTCGATTATTTACAGACCGCCGCTGGAATATTGCTGAGTATAGCGTAAAACTAAACTCACCCACTCTGATGATGGCTCGTTGTA
The DNA here is from genome assembly GCF_003918875.1 of Haliotis rubra. Classification (NCBI taxonomy): domain Eukaryota; kingdom Metazoa; phylum Mollusca; class Gastropoda; order Lepetellida; family Haliotidae; genus Haliotis; species Haliotis rubra. Next base: position 1,042,431 of record NW_025766990.1, on the reverse strand, counting down.
AAATGGCGACTCAAGTCTTCAACGATACCTTGCCCGTTCGCTCACTTGAAATCTCGTGTACATTTATCTGATTCACCTCCCAATGGCAAGGTGTATGAACATAATTTGCTTATCTCCCTTAACTACCAATGCTAGTGCTAAAGGAAACGACTGAGCCGCCGAGATTCGTTGTGCGACATTACGTCCTTCAGAAATGCTAATATGGTATGATTGTGGCTTTGAATCACTAATTCGGATTGACCGTGACTCTTTTTGGTCAGCGTTATATCCCTGCTATTTGGTTCACAAGGGGTAAACGGACTGAGATAAACATCCCATATACCCAAGGCAACTTGACACAACGAAACTAAACATAACTAATGTACTATTGCTTGCATCGGTCAGGCACAATTCGCTCAGAACGTCCTGCTACACAGTAACACTGTCTCAGTTCCACAGTCAGCACCAGACAGAACTAGAAATACACATGTAAATCCGTAAATCTCCTCTTTACAATGATTTGTGTGTTTTCGTTTATGCTGTATTGTAAATGAATATATTTATTTTTAACTTCATTTAATCTAAGATAACTAATTGTATATTTAGAATGTAGGTCAAGTAGTCCAGCTTAAAAAGGATCTAAGATAAATTTCCACTTACTTTGTTCTCAACAGTGATCGAGGACGAAAGATGGCTGCTTTGATGAATATCCTAAAGTTGGTTTGCATTTTATGTTCCTGTAATCTGCTATGTGAAGGTAGGTGTGTAGTTACGGTACCACAGTTTTTAGATATTGGACCAACACTACATATATTGTACAATATACAAATATACAATATATAATGCACTTTCTATCTTTGAAACATTTTTGAGTCATTTTAGAAGTTGGGACGTACAATATTGAACACACTTTATGGATGACAACTTCTTTATTGTGTAAGTGCGACGTTTCCATACAGACTGTTGTACCGTTGTCAAGCGGTGTCAGTGACAACGGTACATTCCTGCTTGACAACGGTACAAGAATCTGTATGGAAACGCCACACTCACGAAATAGCAACGTTGCGATCCATTAAGTTTGTTCAATATTATCATTGAAACTACTTGAATCTTATTCGCTAAGAGAGTGTCTGAATCTCAGTACCCTTCGTTGTAAATTGTTGATTTAAGGAACGCATTAATCAAGAACATGCGATACAAGCGTCGAATTGCTAGCGACAATAAACAGCTTTAAATTTCTATATCCGACTATGACGTCATGTTTGGGGATGTGACATCATAATAGTGACGTGCTGTCCACGCATGCTTGTTGACGAAGAAGCTACATGTAAGTGCCACTCCTTCAGAGCTTGCCATGTATTCAGATACAAAAATATGACGTGCAGTTAATTTATGCAGTTACACCTACATCTATGTACCCAGGTTCTGCGAGGGCACGCATGGTGTATTTATCGTCAAAAGAATTTCACATAAGCGATATATTCGATGAAATAGAATAGAGATGTCTAAAATATTGACGCTAACGAATGACGTTTTATTCTACGAAGACTCCAGGTTCATTTGTATTGCATTACAGCTCTCAAAGATACAAAAGGAAGGGAATTTTCTCTCGCTTTCTTTCCGGAATACACTGACGATCCAACAAATGACCTTCGAAACATTCTGTACTTCTCATCCCCCCTTCGTGGTGTTTGTACTGTGGACTACAACGACGGCACAAGACGTCAGACCAGGGTGAATGTTGTCGCCAACGATGTAGTTAAACTGGCTTTATCTGACGCCACACAACTACCAGCTGGAACAAGAATAGAACCAAAGGCTATTTATGTGAACTGTACAACAGCAATAGCTCTTTATGGACACAATAAGTACAGGAGCGGTGTGGAAACATCAGACTCATTCACAGTTCTTCCTGATGATACGTTGTCAACGAATTATGTCGTTGCAAGTGTCGAAAAAACTGCAAATCTTGGCGTTGTGGCCACCCAAGATAACACTAAGGTTTCCGTAACTCTTAATGCAACATGTGAATATGTGTTTAACAGTGTCCGATACACAGATGGAGACATTGTTAATGTCACACTGGGCTATGGTGACGTCTTTCAGATAGGTTTAGCTTCATTTTCGAGCTCTGATAAGTGTGACTTAGGGGGAACCCAAATCCTTTCTAATCATCAAGTCGCAGTGTTTTCAGGTGCTCTGTATAGCTACATGCCTAGCTGTTATAGAAACTCTTATGGGGGTCACATGGTTAGTCAAGTTCCCCCAGAGAGCGCTTTTTCAAATACTCAAATTATTCCCAAAGTGGAGGCGATTGACCTTGGGGCAATGGTGTTTCGTATATTGGCAAAGTATGACAATACAGTCGTGAATATAACGAAGGAAGAAGTAAATGGAAATGTAGTGGCATGGTCTACATCACTGAATACCGCCGAGTTCAAACAATACTGTTCTCTATCCAGCGCCAACTTCATCATACAAAGCACTCGACCTGTAATGTGTACCGAGCTTATTTACTTTAAACGTGATGGAGGCACATCGTTGTTTGTACCAGGAACGGTTCTTTATGACAACAACTACATTGTAAAGAGTTTAGATTTGGACGGGGTGAACAAGGAGGGTCCAATGATTACTATTGTATCTGAGGTGTCATCATTCATGGATGTTCGTGTAAATGGTCAACATCGGGATGACATCCAGTGGACTAACCTCTCAACGGCACCTTACACTGTCGGGGCACTGCAGATACAACCCCAAAGGCCATATGTTGTCAACAGTTCATCGCCAATTCTAGTCAGGCTTCACGAAGCATTTGCCCGGGAATCATACAGCTACAATGCAGGATACCGTCTTCCGTCACTGGCAGAATCATGTAAGTCACTATACACATAGTTTATTTAAATATGTCTTAGTGTGATTGCATTCAACACAAATGATGTTGGGGAAACACCACTTTTTATATCAAGTCGGAAGTTTTCAGCATTTATCCCTTCTCAGTGTATGACGTTGAAAATGCTCCGCCAACGTCGATGCATGTATCTGTAGTGAAATTCTATCCATCATTTGTACTTTATTTTGTAGTATAATATGTTGTATCGTTGAATTTGGACTGTTGTCATTAATTCCAAATACCACACACGGATCTGAAAATAAAGATATGGATCAATATCAGCCAATCCAGCGCTGACTATTTGTCAAGAAAATAGGAAATAGATTGCATGAAAAGACTGTAGGAGCTGATTGTTAGTTTTAATTTACCATACAAATCATGGTCATAAGATATTTAACTTTTCAATCAATAAACACATAGTATATCTTACATTTCGATGCATGTCTTTGACAAAGGTTTAATGTAAACGGTTCGATGCAATCATAGTTTGCAATCTATGAGCTCATACCTTGTGATACCATAATAGCTGGGAGTAACGCATGAGCCGGTTATTCTGGAGAACACTTGTTTCAGTGTTTGGTGCTGTCACCCTCAAATGCCTACCAGGAGGGTGGTTCGTTACAGTGGACTTCATGGACTCAAACTTCGACATCAGTCTCCTCCCCCACATCTACATGACCATGGACATGTGTGTTGGAACGATACAGGGACGGCATCTCATATTCAACATGTCGTACAACGACTGCCACACACAATCAAGTGTATGTATCAAAATACATTTTTATTACTACACCTAAACGCAGTAATGCGTAATGAAATTACTGAAATGATGGGGCTTCTGTTTAAAAAAAGGGATATTGCACTACCATTCAAGCAAGTACCGCCCCCGTGGTGTAGTGGTTAGAGCGTCCGCCCGGAGAGCGGAAGGTCGCGGGTTCGATCCCCGGCCGCGTCATACCAAAAGGACGTTAAAATATGGTACTTGTTGGTCCCTGCCTGGCGCTCGGCATTAATGGGTACAACAAGGACTGGTCGGCTCGGAGTCAGTATAATGTGTCTGAGTGGGGTATTCATGCTTCACTGCGGCATGGTATCTTAGTGGGCTAGCACTATTAAACCAGCTTCAGTCTGGGCTAGTACAAGCAGCCGCACATACACCCGCATGCACGTCGTCATATGAGCGAAATATTCTCAAGCACGACGTTAAACCCAATTTCACCTCACCTCACCTCACCATTCAAGTAACAAGAACATCGTGATTCTGCACCTAACATTTCATTTGCAGTCATTGTATTATAGCTATATCTATTTGCTGAAGTGGATGCGAAAGGGAATGTTTCTAAACCACATTGATCCGTCAGATGAAGTTCTGGGCATGGTGTGTAAATGACACGGATTAACCCCACTTGTAACAGTACACTAGCGACATTGTGGCGTGTCCGTTTTTTTATAGGAGGAAATCCCGAAGTAAAACAGGTCTCAGTCGTTGAACATTTTGGTGAAACCAGCGAGTATGGCACCGACACACAAATACGGCGTATCGGAATTCGAACTCATATTGTTGGCATGGCTAAGGATGGATGCTGTACTTTAGACAACAGGACAAACCTTGCCCCAGTTGTAGGTGAAGGGATCGACCGGTGCCTTGTAGCAATCTTCAGTACCTTTATCGTGACGCCCTTACAAACCAACACGTGCCCCTTACCTGTTCGTCACTGGGTGTCAAAGACAGACAAGAACGTTTTTCCTCGTGCCAGTTGAGGTTGCAATGAGTTGTCACTTTGAAACATGCGTGCTGCACATGTAGCACATCTACAATTGAAACAGACGAAAAAAAAGGTATAATTCTCATAGGACATTTAAACAGATACAGGCAATTTGACGTATTATATTACAAGTGGTCCGCATGTATTTTGAGTTGTAAATCATCGATCCAACTCGACTTCAATTTTTTTTTCGAATATGACTTTAAATACTTCCGTCATGTAACTTAAATGATCCACGTGCTTGGGTGAGTGCTCTTAAATCTGGGCACATCAAATCACCCAGGAAAGCGGGAAAAGCCAAGAAGATCAAATGCACTTGTCTTTCCAGTGAGACTTTCACGTTGGAGGCTTGTTATTGATGTTAGTCTGATGTCGCAAATATTGGAAAGGTTATTTGCAACCTTCACGTTAAACATTACACAGCTATTGCAACATATATATCAGAATGTCTGTGATGGAGTGATGCCTTCGAAAATTGGCCATGAGACAACACCTGTGGTGGACAGTACATTTTGTGTTCTATTTCTTCGCCCCGTTTCATGAAGCAGTTGTAAGGCTACAATGATCGTAAATGTGTGTTACGTTTCGACAATCGTACGGTTGTTCATGTATCTCATAAATCTATATTATTCAGGTATCCAAAGGCATGGTTACCTATATGAACGCGGTGATGTATGTACAACCAGCGACTGATCATATGGTTCGAGATGTCATCTGGATTCAAGATATCAACTGCTCCGAACCAGTGGATGGCACGGACTCCGTTCACATTTACCCATCCTTCCAACACAACCGTACATGGCTCAATATCGGGACAGGTGCAAGGTTCCAGCGTCCATATATCCTTATACCAAGACGCATCATTTATGCACCTTTCAAACGGCAATCTGATTCAGGCTGAGGTTGGAGCACCTGTGTATGTTCAAGTTGCCTCGCCAGGGACTTCCAATACAATAATGGTGTTACGATCATGTGACGCCCACCTTGACAGTGTTCCGGGGAAACAAGCGTCTTATCCTCTCATTGCAGATGGGTGAGTGAGATGACATAGAATCTTAAGGAAAGGATTTTGTTATGTGTTCTTCTTCACTTGTGTAAAGTAAACTATGTTTCTACACTTGGTAACTTAATCTCGTAACATTCATCATGCTTGTTAAGGCCTTCCGAAGACAAGATCAGTGTGAAATATAATATATAAACACGAAAACGAGAATCACAAAGTCTGATAGATTGGATTGATTTAAAATAGCTGTTGTTAAATAGGGCTTGGAAAATGTCTGATATTATTTCCAGGTGTGCTGTGGATGGTCATACTCAGATCCTCGTGACGCGAAACTCCGTGACCAGGTTTAAGTTTGACATGTTTGACATCCCTAATGAACAGGACGGCATCTACGTCACTTGTCACGTGACATTCTGTGACCAGATGGACTTCTCCGACAAGTGTCAACAGCAGTGTCACAGAAGTCCAAACATAATTGGTTAATGTCTGTAATGCTAACCATGAACGTTTATTGTTCGTGGAACGGATTTGAAAAAGATCTTGTTCTTTAATAAAAATATCACTCACTAGTTGTCTGAGGTTTTACAATTTCAAAGCACGAGAAGGTGTAAGCTCAACAACTGTTTTAACAAATTGCTGATACTATCACGATCTATACACGTACGTTCATGTGAACTAATGCTTTACCATTTAAGTTGGCATTATATGTTTTAACTGTTCACTCTCTTTAGACTTGCTTGAGTCTGTCCGTAACTTTACGCGTCTGCCCTGAAATATGAAAACGTTTCTTACATCATTTGTCCCCGCAGTTGTGGAAGGCTATCCTCGAATTAAATAAAACAAATGCTCGTACTATTGCACTTTCATTAAGTCTCCAGGTCAGTTTGAGATTTCATCATATACATTTATTTAAAGCAAGCAGCTGGATCTGCAACATATATCAAATTTGTGGATTGTAATTTAAATATTCAATCAACAAGTTGCACAATTAAAGAAATTATTTGAATTATATATATTCATTCCGTCCAACTGTTGTCTTGCGGTTTGAATTTGAAAATGAGAAACACATAAAAATGCCGACTAGAAGAAAGGCTCACAATAACTGAGTGCGTTTGATGTGCCAAGGAGGAGTATTTTCATGTTTGCCATCAATGTTTTTTGTGATGACAGAATCGCAGAGGTGTTATACTGCCATTTAATGACCATGAAAATAAGAGGATTGGCATAGCATACCATACTTGTTTGATGTGTAGAGATTGGGGGATCATCGCTGGCAATTTGGAAGGGTCCATGCAGGTAGCCAAAGTACTATAAGTCCACATGGTCTCTAGTATGGTGATATACTTTCAGGTGCTGGTGATCTATAGCCCGTTTTTATATTGTATTGTCTTGCATTATAGCAGTTTTAGTTCCATGCTGGTTTTATTTCTCTATCTGTGATACACAAGTAGTTTTACTGTTCATCGTTAACAGTTTTATGGCTTCTAATATTTTTTATCTTTACTGATAATAAATTATTCTCGACACGCTTTGGCTGAAATATTACCGATGTAACGATAAATATTAACTCATTCACTCACTCATAAGGCAAAGACGGATTTATACCATCCCTTCAGCCGCTGGTGATTGTTGTTAAATTTAGTCATAACTTAAAAACACAAACAATATCGCGTTTTAAAAATTCGATGTCAACGAGGCAATATGGTTTGGTTGAATGATTGGAAATTTATTTTGTCACATTAATTAACTTTTAGTTATAATGGGTCCCAAAAGTTTAGAGCGTTGGATGTAGATTTGAACTCACACCTTGTATTGAACTTAGGCTATGTATTTTCACCTGTTAAGAGTAAGCTGAGAAGTTACCCTCGTTTGTTTTTTTGCTTCTGGTGTCTTTGGTGGGATTCTATGAACCTCTGAGAAGATGGTGGTGTGGCATACCTTTTGTCAGACCAACTCTAGAAGTGTATAATAGGTATATAAGAGATGGTTGCTGAGATGCATGACGGAGGACGACTTTAGATTTACGCTCATCTGTCTGCCAACATTGACGTTTCAAGACCGACCACTCAAGAGGCCTACATTGAACTTTCAACAGCTGTCAACCAATTTCAATAAGTATATCTACAAGGATCAAGGCTTGTTGACTACAGACATTTCGTTAATGTTTTAGATTTGTGTCCCAATCGTATTTTATAAGAAATCTGTACTGTCATTCATCGTAGCCTTAGGATTTTGTTATTCAAAATACACTTGAATATTTTTGACTCCTTGTGTGTTCTTTTGGTGGTTTAAATGGGACTCACATGCCTTTCATCATAGTTATTTCTAAAGCTTATCGGTTAAGTTAGGATTAATTAAGATTTACAATTACAGGTCCTTAGGTCAAAGGGACACCACTGCTCCCTACATTGAGTCAATGGTTGACGTTGCTTAAACACCAATTTGAACAGACTTTCAGCGACATCACAGAGTGTTAGTTTGATGAGACAGGATGCAGGATTCAGATGTTCACCACCATCATGGTGGTTCTACCCAAAGAGCACGATACAATGCTAAGAAATCCAGAAGCATGTTTACACATCGAAATTGTACAATTTAAATAGAGTCTAAAGTATTTCCAACCTACGATTTTGTAACCTGTTCCTTACCTAGCTTCTAACGATTGCTTGTTCGACTTGTTTTTGAACATTTGGTTGTCATCATGATACACATATCCGTGGGATGCACCAAAGTAATAAAAACCATATAGAATCCAGACTGTGAGCGCATAGATTGCTGCTGGTGGAAGCTTTAGACAGTTTCTTTTCTTTTTCTTTTTTTTTATTTCGCTTTTTTTTCAGGTATACATACAAGTTGACGTATATTATGTACAAGTATTAGTTCAATGCAATCATACGGTACTATATTTCCAGCTCGTTTTTGAAGCAATGACCAATTTACAATATACCTTATCTATTGTGAAATGATCAGCACATGGACTGAATGGTAAAAGGTTATCACCGTGACATTTGCAAACTGTTCCTGGCCCATCCTCTGATGGTGCCGATGCATGTCTTCAACTATACCTAGCCCGTTCGTTCCCTTGCTAAACCTCGTGTACATTTTTGTGATTCACCGCCCATTGGCAAGGTGTATGAACTTGATTTGCTTATCTCCCATAACTACCAATGCTAGTGCTGAAGGAAACGATTCACTCACTCAAATTCGTCCTTCAGAAGTGCCAGTATCGTAAGATGTAGCTTTAATTCTTGAACTCGGTGTGAGTCTTTGTTGGTCAGCAGTATATCCGTGCTAGTTGGTTCACCAAGGCATAAACGGACTGAGATAAACATCACCTCTTCCTAAGTGAGGTTGGCACAACGAAACTAAACATAACTAATGCAATACTGCTTGTAGCTGTCAGACACAATTCGCTCAGAAAGTCACACAGTAACACTGTCCCAGTTCCACACACAGCACCACATGGAACTGGAATTACGAAAATGAGTAAATCTTCTCTTTACAGGGACGTGTGCGTGTTGTCGTGTATGCTATATTTTACATAAATATATTTTCTTTTTTGACTTCATTTAAGTTAAGATAACTGACTTTATATTTAGAATGTAGGTCAGGTGGCACAGCTTCAAAAGATGCTCAGATAACATTTCCACTTGCTCTGTTCTCAACAGTGATCGAGGACGAAAGAAGAATGGCAGATTTCATGAATATCCTAGAGTTGGTTTGTATCTTATATTCCTGTAATCAGCTATGTGAAGATAGGTATGTAGATTGGGTATCATAGGCTTAGATATTAGCCCAACAATACATATAGTGTACAATGATAATTGTACATTCTGTCATTGATTTAGAAACTACTTGATTCGCCTAGAGAGCGTATGAATCTCAATGTGCTTCGCTGTAAATTGTTGATTTAAGGAACACATTAATACACATGATAGAAGAATCAACTCAACTACGAAAGTCGAATTGTTAGCTTGAAATTTCCATATCAGTCTATGACGTCATGTTTTTTGGGATTTTACATTATAATAGTGACGAACTGTCCATTTATGTTTGTTGACGAATAAGCTATATGTCAACACCTATCAGTGTTCTCATTGGACACAGGCCACTCAACCATAACTCCAATCAGATTGCTTCATCAATCAATTATGACAATCTCATCTACATACAGCCCCGTAGATTACCACCTACTTTGAAGCTATGTCTCTGGAATGTTCAATCAGCTTGTAACACAAGTGACATCATCATGGACACCATTATGGATCGTGACATCGACATCATGGTCGTAACAGAAACATGGTTAAGAGCTCAGGGTGATGAGTCCAAACTTGCCAGTATGACGCCCCCTAGATACAAGTCAAGACACCAACCAAGACAGACGCGTAGAGGCGGTTTAGCGGTTATCTACAGAGATAATCTTCATGTGAAATTCTGCCATGTGGATCAGTTTAATTCCTTTGAGTCAATGCAGTTTCAGGTGACTCATGGCAAAACTGCCACTGACATTGTATCTCTCTATCGTCCACCCCCGTCAAAGAAAAACCAGTTGTCATTCTCAGTTTTCTATCAGGAGTTTTCTATTCTTTTGCATCAAATTTGTGTCGACAGAAAACAACCTATAATCATGGGTGATTTTAACATTCACTTTGATGTAGCAACCAAAAGTAATACATTACAGATGCTCAGCCTGCTAGAAGCTCACAACTGTCATCAAATCATAGGCTTGCCAACTCATAAATCAGGCCACATTTTGGACTGGGTTATAAAAAGAGAGACTGACCCCATCATAACTGATTCCAGAGTAACCGACTATCAGATCTCAGATCACTACTTAGTAACCCTGAACATTGATATCACAAGACCATCGCATCCAGTCAGATATATTAGGTGTAGAAACATAAAAAACATGGATACTGCTGCTTTTCGTTCAGACCTGTTGACGTCACCTTTGTTGACCGATCCTCCTTCAACCTGTGAAGCATATGTAGACATGTACAACACAGGACTTCTAGAGCTCCTGGACAAACATGCCCCAGAGAAGGTCAGGCGAATCCCCCACAGACCTGAAGCTACCTGGCTTTACAGTCCAGATGTCAAGAAAACCAAGTCAGAGAGACGGGTAGCTGAGAGGAGATGGAGGAAGTCATGTCTGGAAGTACACCGTCAGATTTACTGTGCAGCCAGAAATAAGGTCAGCATTATCATCAAACAAGCTAAACAGAATTTCATGAACTCTAAAATCAGTGACAGCAAATCTAACTCTAACGCCTTGTACAAGCTGATGTTTAACTTGATGGGGAAGTCCGCGGATAATCCCTTACCTGATATTGGTACCACCAAAGAAATTGCTCATTCATTTGCAATGTACTTTCAGGAAAAAATCAAAAATATTAGAAGCACACTCCATGACAGCGAAACACTGACGCCGTTTTTAGGACGTGATGATACTTTTGATGACAAACCTGTTTTGAATGTTTTCCCCCCTTTCACAGTCCCAGAAACACTAAAACTTCTTAGGAAGTCTAAACCGACTTGCTGTGTACTCGACCCGATTCCAACTAACATTGTACTGAGTTGTATGGATATCCTCCTGCCCACTTTGACTTCAATCATCAACTGTTGCCTGCACGAAGGTACAATGCCCGTTTCTCTGAAAAATGCTATCGTGAAGCCACTCCTCGACACAGAACATCTCAAGAACTACAGACCTGTTTCTAACCTTCCATTCCTCTCCAAGCTCATTGAAAGAGCTGTTGCAGAACGTCTGTCACAGCACTTGACCCTGCACAACTTGTATGATCAACTTCAATCAGCGTATCGCCCTCGACATAGCACCGAGACAGCTCTCCTGAAAGTCGTCAATGACCTGAGATGTGCCATCGACTCGGGGAATGTTGCTCTGCTCGTTCTCTTGGACTTGAGCGCGGCTTTCGACACCATCGACCACCAAAGACTGCTGCAGCGACTTCACGACAATTTTGGTGTCCAAGGATCTGCACTGAATTGGTTTAGCTCCTATCTGTCTCAGAGATCACAGTGTGTGTACATTGATGGACAGTTCTCAGATTCAGTACATCTAAACTGCGGTGTGCCTCAAGGTTCCGTATTCGGCCCGATATTATTCACTCTTTATACCAAGGAATTGGGTCAAGTCATCGACCAGCACAAGCTGCCAAGACACCTCTACGCTGATGATACGCAGCTCATTAAAATATTTCGACCAATAGCATCCATAGCAGAAGCAGCCTCTGCCGATGTTACCAACTGCTGTACACAGATAAATGAATGGATGAACATCAATAAACTCAAGCTTAATGACGACAAGACGGAGTGCATGCTAATAGGCCCATCTGCAAGATGTACCCAGTCAGGTCTCACCGTAGTTCAGATCGGAAGCTCAAGTATTGATGTCACTCGTTCTGTGAAGAACTTGGGTGTTGTTTTGGACTCAGAACTGTCCATGAAGCAACATGTTAGCCACATCTCCCGAGTTTGCTCTTTCCAACTGAGGAATATCAGCAACATCAGAAAGTACCTGACCAAAGAATCACTTATCATCCTGATTCTCACCCTGGTAACATCTAGGATTGATTACTGTAACAGCCTCCTTGCCGGTGCACCCAAGTCTGTTACCAACAAACTACAGCACATCCAGAATACAGCTGCTCGGATAGTCTCCAGCTGCAGGAAGTACGACCATATCACCCCCATCTTACATGACTTACACTGGCTGCCCATCCGACAGAGAATCAGCTATAAGATCTTGTGTCATGTGTATCGATGCCTGTCTGAAGATGCTCCACAATATCTGTGTGATTTGATCACAGAGTACAAACCAGCTCGATCACTGCGGTCAGAAAACAAGCTCCTGTTGCAAGTTCCATCTGTCAAATCTGTGAACTATGGACAACGTTCCTTTGCTTTCAGTGCAGCAAAGGAATGGAACGATCTCCCAGTCAATCTCAGACAGTCTTCATCTCTTGCCTCCTTCCAATCTGAGCTAAAGACCTACTTATTTAATAGTGCCTTTCTAGAATGACTCTTAATACCCACATATATGTGCGCTTATAGCATGCATTGTGCATGGATTAATGCGCTATATAAATTCACTATTATTATTATTATTATTATTATATGTAAGTGCCACTCCTTCAGGGTCTGCCATGTGTTTAGATACAGATATGACGTGCAGTACAAATATGTTTTAGCTTTACCCTAGTTCTGTGCGATCACACACCGTGTATTTATCGTCAATGGCATTTCACATAAGCGATACATTAGATGAAACAGAATAGAGATGTCAAATCATTTCAATGTTCATGTTAGGATGGTATCAGGTCACTAAAAGCATTCAAGACCGTCCAAGCAGTGGGCGACCTTCAGTGACATCACAACGTCAAGAATGGCAGGCTGAGCGCAACCATCTGCAGAATCGCTTCCCAAAAGCGACAGAAACAGCACGGCAGACCATTTGGACTCACAACAGACCCGTCAGTGCCGATACAGTGCGTGGACGTTTACCATATCGTAGTCCTGTCCTCACCGCTAATCACCGCCAAAACCGACCAAAATGGGCAACTCAGCATCGAAATTGAGGTTATCGACAATGGAGAACCGTGCTGGTTTCTCATGAAAGCCGATATTGTGTTTCGACAGTCGATGGCAGAGTGCGAGTATGGCGAGGGTGTGGTGAAATGTTTTCCAATGAGTGTATTGTTGAAAGAGACTCGTAGGGTGGTCCAAGCATCATAGTGTGGGATGCAATCGGTCTGAACCAGTTAGTTAATACCGTGGTGTTCCAGAATCTTGGTCCAGGATGAGGAAATAACGTAACAGCTGCTCGCTGTATTGATTAAGTCAACAGACCCCACGATGTACCACATTTTCTACGTTACAGAAATCACATCTTCCAGCAAGACAGCGGTAGTGCCCACACTGCCAGAGCAACATTGGACTTCCTAAGATAGCATGACATCCAAACCCTACAAAATCTTGCACTCAGTCCAAATTTAAGTCCAGTAGAACATCTTTGGGACGAGATTCAAAGAAGACTTAATGGCCTCCAACCAAGGCCGACAACTACGTCTAGACTCGATCAGGCATTTCGCAGAGTATGGACCAAAGTGCTCATGACCTTCTTTGAACGGCTATTTCATTCCATGTACAGACGATGCAACGCTTTCATCAATGCAGATAGAGCCCGCACACGATACTGACTTTGGGGTATCTTAATGGTACCATTGATGATGTTGTTTGTGTGAACTCTAAATGTGTTTCCCGAAAATGTGTTAACCATAATTGTCAAGTTTGAACTCAGTCCTCCGGTTTGATTGTTAATAAGAGTGACTTAAAGTGTGTGCTTTTAAGAAACCCCTATCAGTGCGACATTTCTTCTGTGGTTCAGTACATATAAACACGAATCACAAAGTCTGATTGATTGGTTTGATTCGAAAGAGCTGTTGTTAAATAGGGCTTGGAAAATGCAGCTATGTTAGACAGTTTCTGGAGTCTATAGAAACAACAGTGATGCCCTTGAAGCCTGACTATGCCTCTGGGAGTTCTGGGAGTTTTATCGATGTTGGAAGATGTAATGTAGACGTGCACACTAAAGGTTGTAAAGATAGGAAGGTAAGTATTAAGGTTGATAAAGTGACAGAAGTAAATCCGTCATTGAAGAGGCTGATCACAGAATCCACCCAGATGCTTCCACCAGATAACAAGGGTCACGTGTGTACGACCTTGACCTCAGCGAAACGTCGACGAACGTTTCCCGCAAAGATTGAAATTCAAAGGAAGGTGGGTGAATTTGTACAATCACAAGAGGTTAACAATACAGCAAATCCTGTTAGTGAAGACATCATGGTCCAGAGCGAGGCATTTCGCCTCCATAGCGGCAATAGAGTAGCCCGAACCCCACAACAGTTTGTCAGCAGACGGGAAGCCATGATATCTGAAGTATTAGAGAAGTTGGGACTGACAAGAGCAAACTGACTATCACATTTCTTCTTCTTTTCCAGGTAAAATTCGAACGCAGAATTACGGGTGAAAAGTCACATACGTTTGTAGATCTGTGCTCAAATTAGATGTGGACAGTTTTCCATGTAAATGTAATTGTTTCTAACTAATGATGGGTGTATCAATTAAGGTTTGGTGTAAAACAATTTACATGTTCTGAACGCTCAATGCTTAACATATGCAATGGACATGTTCCATACACACGACCCGTGAAGATGCGGGTTAGAATTGATCTTCAGTAACCAATGCTAATCGGAAGAGGCGACTAACGGGATCGGATGGTCATGCTTGCTGGCTTAGTTGACATGTGTCATCGTATCCCAATTGCTTAGATCGATGCTCATGCTGTTGATCACCGGATTGTCTGTTCCAGACTCGATTATTTACAGACTGCCACCACATAGCTGGAATATTGCTGACTACGGCGTACAACTTAACTCACTTACCCACTCACTCCATACACACCTTAGGACAGTATGTTGTGAACATGCCCTTTGATTTAGTAAAATATGTTCTCTGTTAGTGAGGCAGCGAAAGAGTTATCAATATTGAAGTTACATTTTGAGTGTCTGTAAAGTTGATACATGGCATTTAATAAAATACAACGCCTCATTTTTAACAGAATATTGTGATACATAGTTTTCTATCATTACATTTTTTGTTCTGAATGACAAGATCACAGAAATACTTATTTTTCAACTACTTTCTTCTTTGCCAAGACGAACTATGATATAATGTATGCCTTAATGTTTGCAACATTCATAACATCTTCCTGCATTTCTCGTCTACTATCACATTGATTGGCCACAGCTTCATTTGTCTCTGATTAGAACGGTTATTCCATACCCGTCGTAAATGAGTCTTTACTCTCAGGATCAACCTGTCAGGAGTAGCCAGGTAGCTCTTCACATGAACGACGAGGCACTAAGCAGCCCATGTGTGGTGTCCCCGTCGTTCCTAGTTTGCTGGAATATTGCTGAAGATGGCGAAACACCACACGCAAGCTGGAGGAGTAGCCTACTGGCCAGGCACATCGAAGAAGTGGGATTGAACAGCCCATATTTGTGTCCCCATCATTCTTATTTTGCTGGAATATTGCTAAAGATCGCGAAACACCACAGGCAAGTTGTTGGAGCAACGTACTGTACAGGCACATCAAAGAAGTGGGATTGAACAGCCCATTTCGGTATCCTCGTTCCTATATTGCTGGAATATTGCTGAAGATGGCGAAACACCACAGACAAGTTGGTGGAGTAGCCGCGGTGACATATATCCTGGCTAAATCATGCACATAACAGTGTTTGACCAAAAGTACGACCACATGATGTTCCAAAAGTCAATGTATATAATAACAAATATACAAATCTTACACTTACGTTAACGCTATGGCACAAACGATCTGAGGGCTGAAATGAGTTTTTGTGCACATATTTCAATTGTTTGTTTGTTGTTTAACGCCGCACTCAGCGATGTTCCAGCTGTACGGTGGCGGTCTGTAAAGTATCGATCTGGACCAGAGAATCCAGTGATCAACAGCGATCCTCGGTCTACGCAATTGGGATACGATGTGATACATGTGTCAACCAAGTCAGCGAACCAGACCACCCGAACTGTTTCGTCGCCTCTTACAACAGGCATGGGTTACTGAAGACCAATTCTAACCCTAATACCCGTGAAGGTCCGGGTAAGATTGAACCTTCAGTAACCCTTGCTTGTCGCAGGAGTTGACTAACAGGATCGGGTGGTCAGGCTCGCTGGCTTGGTTGACACATGTCATCGGTTCCCAATTGCGCAGATCGATGCTCATGCTGTTGATCACTGGATTATTTGGTCCAGACTCGATTATTAACAGACCGCCGCCATATAGCTGGAATATTGCTGAGTGTGGCGTAAAACTAAACTCAATCACTCTTATCCAAATCGTTATGGAAAAATCAATTGTAGAGGTTCCTGTCAAGTCAGTCTGTCGAAACAAAGCCGAAATGACACGAAGCTAAACAAACACCAACTAAGCATGTCAATTCGAACCGGGCTTTTCAACATGATAAAATAGCATTTCGGCTATCAGGCCATGTTTGAAATGTAAATACAGACACAGTCTTTGTGTTGTCTGATTTTTATACTGCTGCTTTTCTTTGATAAGATAAGAACAAATTAAGGGCTTTAGTCCGTATTTTCTCCCAATAATTGTGCACACAGTTCATTGTAATGAACATTGAGTGAATGATGTTTTACGCAACAGGCAGTGTTCAAGGCACATCATAGCAGACTGGATAGTGGATAGGAAACTATATACATGCCGTTGTCATAGCTGCACACATGCCTCCATTGACCTGGGTCACAGTTTGCACGAGCTTGATTGTTCTTCTACATTCACGAATTCCTCGACGCACGTCTGTGGTAATGGCGTTCAGATCATATTGTAATTTGAGACTCGGTTGGTTCGAAGGCAAAATATTTTGCTGCTCAAAGATTCCTTTTCACATGCAATGATCTTATCGTTGGTTCCAAATTCGATTTGCTCATCAATTTTGTTTGTTCTTCATAAGGACCTTGGGTTTCACCAAAATGGTAAACATCTAAAAGAGTCCAGTATCCTATTGTATAGATGACTTCTGGGGAAGCTTTAGACAGCGTCTTTTTTCTAGCATGTTTGTCAGGCATCAAATATCCTGCACTCACAAATCACGACTTGTCCACTATTGTCTTTATGCAGTCACTTCTATTTCTAATAATACTTCAACCTAAGACGACATGGGGCATAATGCATGTACGCATTTCTAGTATCAATTACACATGGATATAAAATTAGACATTTTAAATAGATTTTAAAAGTGCTTTAAACGTATGCTAAATTTACAGGGAGTATATGCCTTATCTTTTGTGAAATGAACAGGACGTGGTCTGAGTGGCGAAAGGTTTTCACCATGACATTTGCAAACTGTTCGTGAGCTAGCTTCTGATGTTGAATCCTTTCAAATTGGCGATTCATGTCTTTAACCTTGCCCATTCGCAAACTTGAAAAACTTGACTTTGTACATTTGTGTGATACACCTGCTGTTGGCAAGGTGTATGAACATAATTTGTCTCCCTTGTCTGTGTAAACGATTAAGCCGTCGAAATGCGTTGTGCGAAATTACGTCCCTCTGAAGTGCCAGTATTGTAAGATCGTAGTTTTGAGTGAGTGAGTGAGTGAGTTAATATTTAACGTCACATCGGCAATATTTCAGCCATATCGTGACGAGAACATTTTACATTGTAATGGAATATGTATATATTATAAAACCTGTCATCGAAGGATAGTAAAGCAACTAGAGTATCACAGATATATATATGTAAAACTAGTAATTGAATCTAAAACATTTTAACCAAAGGGGACAACCCAATCTAAAAATGGGCTATAGATCGCTAACAACTGAAGGTAGATCACCATACTAGGGACCATGGGGACTTACAGTACATTTGCTTCCTGCATGGGCCCTAGCTACATCATCCCCTCAGCCGTTAGCAATTAAGACATATCTAGCCATACATTAAAATTACAAATATTCTACGATTAAAAAACGGAAAGTTGAAATTTACTTTGAATGTTTTGGGACTTACGTACCCTCTCAGGAGGACAATAATTTTACAGTACTTTAACCCCCTCGAGGATACAGCCACTAACAATCTATGTTACTAATTCAAACTTCCAATCATAAAATATTTACCTATTTACAAATCTATTAACAAATTTAATTCTTTTAAAAAAAGCAATAATTAAATGAGGACTTATATTAGTAAAAAGATCCTTCATAGTTCGGGATTTGAAATAGATATCCCTTGTGATGGAGTACTCAACACAGTCAAGCAAGACATGCTTGACCGTGATTCGTTCATCACAAGGGATACAAAACGGAGGATCCTCACCTTTTAATAGGTACTCATGCGTATATCTAGTGTGGCCAATACGACATCGTCGCATAATGACCTCTTCAAATCTGGACTGACAACCCAAGTAAGTGTAACCAATATAGGGTTTTATTGCATGTAATTTATTGATACCTACTTGGGTGTCCCACTTCTTTTGCATCAGACCACGGATATAAGATCTTATAGCAGCTTTGTAATCAGAGTATGGGATCAGAAGTGGTGTCACAGATTTGTTGAGTGCTGCCAACAAAAGACGATGTCGCATTGGCCAGTAGCAAGTTCATTGTACAATTCAGTAATTTCTAATAAAAGTGGATGTTTGCAAGAAAGATTTTTAATAGCCTGAAGACACGAAAGAGAATCTGAAAAGATGATGTATTGTTTATATTTACGGTGTTTATTAATATATTTAAGAGCTGTTAGTATTGCGTTTGCTTCTGCTGTGAAAATTGAACTGTCATTGGGTAGTCTGGAAGATATTGTTTTGGACCCAATGACAGTGGCACAAGCAACCGCGCCACCATCCTTGGATCCATCTGTATATAAGGATTTATACGTATTATATTTATTTCTTAATTGACTAAATTCTTGTTTATACTGTATATCATTAGTTTCTGATTTTTTAAATGTGGTTAATGTTAAGTCAACTTCTGGCCTCACCAATTGCCAAGGAGGAGAAGAAAGAAGACGGGAAGGAGATATATTGTCCAGCTCAATGCGGGCAACAGAAATGAAAGGTTTAATTCTGAGCCGAGGAGGCGGAACAAGAGAAGGTTTCTTGGTGTATAAATCCTCATAGAGGGGATTGAAGATACAGTTATATGCAGGGTTAGATTTGTGAGAGTATAGTTTTGTAATATATTGTAAAGATAGTTTGGTACGGCGTTGTGGAAGAGATGGCTCATCTGCCTCGACATAGAGACTGTCAACAGGAGAAGTTCGAAAAGACCCAAGACAAAGTCTTAGACCTTGGTGGTGGACAGAATCAAGTAGTTTTAGGTTGCTTTTGCAGGCTCCACCATACACAATGGAGCCATAATCAAGCTTCGAACGGACCAGTGATCTATATAGATGCAAGAGGGTAGATTGATCCCCTCCCCATTTTGAATGAGACACGACTTTTAATAAATCGAGCGCCTTCAGGCATTTATTTTTTAGGGATTTGATATGGGGAAGAAATGTTAAATGGGAGTCAAAAATCAGACCCAAGAACTTGGCCTCCTTGACAACTTTGATGGGAAGGCCATTTAAAGTTAGTTCAGGGTCCTTATGAGGCTTATATTTTCTACAAAAGTGTATGCAATTTGTTTTTGACTTAGAAAATTTAAAGCCGTTTTCAAGCCACCATTTATTTATTTTATTTAAACACAACTGCAATTGCCGTTCAATAGAATGCATATTTTTACCACGACAGGAAACAATAAAATCATCCACAAATAACGATCCATCAACTGAATCGTTTAAAACTTTTGATAAACTATTTATCTTTATGCTAAATAGTGTGACAGACAAAATACTGCCTTGTGGGACACCCTGATCCTGATTGTAATGGTCAGACAGGGTAGAACCCACGCGGACTTGAAATTGTCTGTCCCTTAAAAAGTTGGCTATAAATTGAGGCAAACGGCCTCGCAATCCGAAGCCATGTAAATCTTTTAAAATGCCATATTTCCACGTTGTGTCATATGCCTTTTGAAGATAAAAAAAGATAGACACAGCGTGTTGTTTATTTATGAGAGCGTTTTTAACAAACGATTCCAAACGTACTAAGTGATCGACAGTACTTCTGTTTTTACGGAAACCACATTGTATATCTGTTATGAGGTTATTTGTTTCCAAGTACCAAACAAGTCGATTATTAATCATGCGTTCCATGGTTTTGCAAACACAGCTAGTGAGAGAAATTGGTCGATAATTCGAAGGATCCGTATGATCACGTCCAGGTTTAGGGATCGGGACAATTATAGCATCACGCCATGAAGAAGGAAACTCTCCAGAAGTCCAAATATCATCAAAGATATTCAAAAGGGTCTCTAAACATGAATCCGGTAAATGCTTCAGGAGTTGATAATGAATGTTATCAGCTCCTGTAGCAGTATCGTGAGCCTGGTCAAGAGCAGTATTGAGCTCATGAGTCGAAAACACCTCGTTATAATCTTCCCCATTATCTGAAGTAAAATTAATAGGCTTCTTTTCTTGCTGTTTTGATACTGTTGGAAGTGAGGTACATAATTTGAGGAAGAAGAATGTTGTGCCAGTGTTTCGCCAAGTTTATTAGCAATATCAGATTTATTAGTTAATAACTGATCACCGTCTTTGAGATGGTGAACACTAGATCTAGAGCCCTTACCTTTGATTTTCTGGATCATATTCCATACCTTAGATATCGGCGTACGTGAATTAATTTTCGATACATAGTTTCGCCAAGATTGACGTTTATTTTGTTTAAAAGTACGCCTTGCCTTAGCGTTGAAAATTTTAAATTTGTTCAAGTTATGGACCATAGGATGGCGACGGAAGTAATGTTCAGCCTTTTTCCGTGCCTTGCGAGCCTGTTTGCATTCAGCATTAAACCAAGGTTTTCGTATGTGACGATTTGCAGAGGACTTTGGGATACACTCGTCAGCTATGTTGTTTAGTTCATCAGAAAATAATTTTATTGCATCAGGAACATTAATAAAAAGGTCTGATTTAAGTTTGTCAGTACAGAGAGTTTCATATAAAGGCCAGTTAGCCTTTTAAAATTCCATCTTGATGATGGAGGAACGTCAGATGGGTTCACGGGTTTTAATAGTGTTGGGAAATGGTCACTTCCACAGAGGTCATCGTGGACAGACCATTCAAATTCACTCAATAGGTCGGAGTCTGTAATCGACAAATCCAGAGCAGAATATGTTCCTGTGCCAGGATGTAAATATGTCTTCGAACCGTCATTATAAATGCATAGATCATTATTTGAGATGAAATCCTCTAGTAATTTACCTTTGGTGTTTGTATTAGTACCACCTCATAGTGGGTTATGGCCATTTAAATCACCCACGATTAAACAGGGTTTAGGTAGTTGATCATAAAGAACTTGTAGGTCAGTTATCTGAACAGCAGATGAAGGAGGAATATACAATGAACAGAGAGTAAATGCAACTTGTAATGTAAGTCGCACTACCACGGCTTGAAGATTGGTTTTAATTGTGACTGGGCTATGGATAACATTATTCCTGACCAGAATAGATGATCCACCAGTAGCCCTATCGCCCTGAGGAGAAAAATAGTGGTATGCATTAAAATGACGTAGGTCAAAATTATCTGTCTGCTTTAGATAAGTTTCCTGAATGCAGAATACCGACGGATTAAAATCCTGGACTAATAGAAGTAAATCATTTAAATTAGTCCTGAGTCCTCTACAATTCCATTGAATTATGGGAGAAGACATTACTTTTTCCGCGGAGGATAGACTGGTGATCTACCCCTCACCTTCCTTGAGGGTGACAAGCTATGTGGCCTACCTTGAGTATGGTCGGACACATCCATGTCCTCAAGGGATCCAAACTTGTTATAAAGCTGGACCTGATTGTTTGATCCCTTTCGGGTTCTGTTATTTGGATTCATTTTGGACATGTCATTGTTAGGTTTGGATTTACCTTTCACAGTTGTGTCTGATTTAGAAGTTTGCTTCTGAGATGGAGATGTATCCTTCTCAGAAGATACCTTGGATTGAATGACACGTTTAGAGGAAGTCACAGTTTGAGAAGCGGAGGTGTCGTAGTTTTGAATTTTGAACTCGGTCTTTGTTGGTCAGCGTCATATCCGTGCTAGTTGGTTCACCAAGGGGTAAACGAACGGATATAAACATCACCTCTTCCTAAGTGAAGCTGACACAACGAAACCAACTACAACTAATGTATTTTATGTAAGACACAATTCGCTCAGACATTCTTGCTACACAGTAACACTGGCCCAGTTCAACGCTCAGCACCTGATAGAAGTGGAAACACACATGCAAATCCGCAAATGTCTTCTTTGCAAGGATTTGTGTGTTGTCGTTCATGTTGCATTGTTTTTGAATATATTTCTTTTTGACTTCATTTAATCTAAGATAACTGATTTTATATTTAGAATATAGGTCAGGTAGCACCGGTTAAAAAGATCGCAGATTAATTTTCACCTGCTTTGTTCTCAACAGTGATCGAGGACAAAAGCAGTATGGCATTTTCTATGAACATCCTAAAGTTGGTTTGCATTTTATATTCCTGTAATCAGCTATGCGAAGGTAAGTATGTAATTGGGGTACCATTGTTTTTAGATATTGGACCAACATAGTGAACAATGTAAATTATACAATCTGTAATTGTACATTTTATCATTGAAACTTATTTGAGTGGCATTTTAGAAGTTGGGACGTACAATATTGAACACACTTTATTGATAACAGCTTCTTTAGTGTGTGAGTGCGATGTTTCCATACAGATTGTTGTACCGTTGTCAAGCGGTGCCAATGACAACGGTACATTCCTGTTTGACAACGGTACAAGGATCTGTATGGAAACGTTGCACTCCACGAAATAACAACGTTGTCATCAATAAAGTTTGTTCAATATTATCATTGAAACTACTTGATTATTATTCCCTAGAGAGTGTTTGAATCTCAGTACGCTTAGTTGTAAATTGTTGATTTAAGGAACGCATTAATCAAGAACACACGATAAAAGTATCAACTCAACTACAAGCGTCGAATTGCTAGCGACAATAAACAGCTTTAAATTTCCATATCCGACTATGACGTCATGTTTGGGGATGTAGCATTATAATAGTGACGAGCTGTCCACGCATGCTTGCTGACGAAGAAGCTACATGTAAGTGTCATTCCTTCAGAGCTTGCCATGTATTCAGATACAAAATATGACGTGCAGTACAAAGATGTTTTGACATTTAAACAAAATCGACGTCCTAATAAAATATAGAAATGTCTAAGATGTCGACGCTAACAAATGAGGGTTCAGTCTACGAAGAGGTCAGATTATTTGTATTCCATTACAGCTCTCAAAGATACAAAAAGGAAGAACATTTTCTTTGGCTTTCTTTCCGGAATCTACATTTACTCCAACAAATGCTCTTCGAAACATTCTGTACTTCTCATCCCCTTTTGGCGGTGTTTGTACTGTGAACTACAACGACGGCACAAGACGTCAGACCACTGTGAATGTTGTCGCCAACGATGTAGTTAAACTGGCATTACCTGACGCAACACAACTACCAGCTGGAACAAGAATAGAACCAAAGGCCATTTATGTGAACTGCACAACGGCAATAGCTCTTTATGGACACAATAAGTACGCGGACTATGTGGAAACATCAGACTCATTCACAGTTCTTACTGATGATATGTTGTCAGCGGAATATATTGTTGCAAGTGTCGAAGACTGCAAATCTTGGCGTTGTGGCCACCCAAGATAACACTAAGGTTTCTGTGGTCCTTAATGCAACATGTCAATATGTATTTAACAGCGTCCGATACACAGCTGGAGACACTGTAAATGCCACACTGGGCTATGGTGACGTCTTTCAGATTGGTTTAGCATCAGATGCGAGCTCTGATAAGTGTGACTTAGGGGGAACCCAAATCTTTTCTAATCATCAAGTCTCAGTGTTTTCAGGGGCTGTGTATGTCCGCGGACCTATCTGTGACGCAACCCTTCATGGAAATCATCTGGTTAGTCAAGTTCCCCCAGAGAGCGCATTCTCAAACATCCAAATTATTCCCAAAGTGGAGACGAGTGACCTTGAGGCTATGACGTTTCGTGTATTGGCAAAGTATGACAATACAGTCGTGAATATAACAAAGGAAGAAGTAAGTGGAAATGTAGAGACATGGTCTACATTACTGAATACCGCCGACGTTAAAGAGTACTGTTCTCTATCGCCTGCCACCTTCATCATACAAAGCACTCGGCCAGTAATGTGTACTGAGCTTATTTATTTTAAAGGTCTTGGAGGCACATCGTTGTTTTGTGCCAGGAACGGTTCTTTATGACAACAACTACATTGTAAAGAGTTTAGATTTGGATGGGGTGAACAAGGAGAGTCCAATGATGACTATTGTATCTGAGGTGTCATCATTCATGGATGTTCGTGTAAATGGTCAACATCGGGATGACATCCAGTGGACTAACCTCTCAACGGCACCTTACACTGTCGAGGGTACTACAGATACACCCTCAAAGACCATATGTTGTCAACAGTTCATCGCCAATTCTAGTCAGACTTCACGAATCATTTGGCATGGAGTCATACAGCTACAATGCAGGATACCGTCTTCCGTCACTTGCAGAAACACGTAAGTCACTATACACGTAGCGGAATTAAGAACGTCTGGGGATTGTACTGCGCACTAAGGATGTTGAGGAAAACACTGTCGATCATGTTGTTGAAAAGACCAGATTTTGCAACTAACAGCCGGGTGTTTTGAATTGTTTTCAGCATTGAAATTAAATGTCTTCTCAATGGACTCGAGGTCTTCCAAAAATCACATAAGGGTCTGAAATGGATCAGTGTCATCTAAAGGTCAGGCGCTGGTTACATGTCAAGAAAATAGAAAGTAGATTGCATGAAAGGGCTATTTATCTGATATCAAAGTCCTGTTCAAGAAAGGATTGGTCTCTAGAGTTCTGTGCAATTATTGTAAAAGCATATAATCAATGGGCTCATACTTTTGCTTTATAGTAGTTGATAGCAACGAATGGAACTGTTTCAGTGGATGGTACTATCACCCTCAAATGCCTACCAGGAGGCTGGTTCATTACCATGGACTTCAGCGAATCAAACCTGGACCACATTCCCCTCCCCCAACTCTACATGACAAGGGACACGTGTGTCGGAACGATGCAGGGACAGCAGCTCATATTCAACATGTCCTACAACGACTGCCACACACAAACAAGTGTAGGTTTCAAAATATATATTTGCTACACCTAAGCGCAGGTAACTAAGATGGAATTACTGATATACTGGCGCCTCTGTTTCAAAAAAGGTTAAACCTTCATCAGACATTATAATAAATTACAACATTTAACCCTCGACTGTACTTCTATCCAAATAACCAAGAACTCGCCATTCGAAGTTACTACGTTTTCCTAACATTAATTGCTGATGTGACGTTAAGGTAACGGGGTTCTGGGCATTGTGTGGTATGTCAGCTATATTTCAGCGTGTCAGTTTCATATAGGCCGAAGAGAAACAGGTCTCTGCATTAAACCAGCGAATATGATACTGATAAACAAGTATGGCATACTTGAAACCGACCTCACATTCAAAGATGTCTGGCATGGCCAAGGAGTATTGCTGTACCTTAGACCTGGCCACTCTTGTGCCAGTGTGTGAGAAGGGGTTGCCTGGTGCATTGCAATCTTAGCCACCGTTACCCTGAACTCCTTACAACCATACCCCTGACCCTGTTCTTTTTCTCACCGACTGTCTGATAACGACAAAAGCGTTCAATCCAATGCCAGGCGTGCTGACAAGGAGATGCCAGTTTGAAACGTGTTGCTCACGTAGGGAAGATGAAGTAGAAACGGACTGATTCGAACAGAACATGCATAATTGCTACTGGTAACACACAATTCGACGTATTGTCTTTTATAGTGTCGATCCTTTGAGTTTTCCCGTTGTCGATTCTAATTCCTCTTATATTCCAATATGGCGACACGCCCCCGTCAAACAATTCTGTCATACGTGGGGACAATCGTCCTCAGAATATGACCCAAAGATAACTGATGGTGACACCGAGAAAGAATATTTATTTGCATGAAAACTCAAGACGACCCAACGCATTTGGAGACATGCACATCAACGTTGGACATCAGTCATTTATGTTGGTTCTTCGGTCGCAAAATTGGAGCTTATATGCAACCATGACATTATACATATCTGCATGTAAATTATTAAACCACTATTGCAACTTTTATATCAGACTGTTTGTGACGGAGTAATGTGTTGACACATGCGAGACCACTTTGTGGTGGACAGTTAAATCCTCTTCTACGAGTGACGTTTCCCTTCTCGCCTATCGTATTGCAAGATACATGTCTGTATGCGTCCAGAGCCCAGTTTCATGAACCGGTCGTATGGCTACAACGTTCGTAAGTGTATGTTATTTTGGCAGTCGTAGTGTTCGTAAAATGAGACCTAAGTATTGTGACATGTCATCATTCTAATGTGTATTGTGACAATTCCTTTTCATTGTTGTGTCATGTTTCCTTCTTCGTCTCTCGTTTGACAAAACACATGTAATAGAGCCCTGTTTCATAGTCATAACTGGCGACAAGTTTCGACTCTCATACCGTTAGCATTGCTCTGTAAAATGAAACCCAAGTCCTCTAGTGGTTCATCATTTAAGCATGCATTCGAAAATGGAACGATGTTCATGTTTCCCTTATTTCTATATTATTCAGGTGTCCAAAGGCATGGTTACCTTTTAGAACACGTTGATGTATGTACAACCAGTAACTGATTATTTGGTTCGAGATGTCATCTGGATTCATGATGTCAGCTGCTCCGAACCAGTGGATGGGACGGATTCCGTTCACATTTACCCAAACTTTAACACAACTGCCCACGGCTCAACAGCTGGACAGGTGCAAGGTTCCAGCGTCCATATATCCCTGTACCAAGACGCATCATTTATGCACCTTTCAAACGGCAATCTGATTCAGGCTGAGCTTGGAGCACCTGTGTATGTTCAAGTTACCTCGCCAGGGACTTCCAATACAATACTGGTGTTACGATCATGTGACGCCCACCTTTGACAGTGTTCCTGGGAAACAAGCATCTTATCCTCTCATCGCAGATGGGTGAGTGAGATGACAGAATCTGAAGGAAAGGATTTTGTTATGTGTCCTTCTTTACGTCTATTACCGCCATCTTCCACTGTCTTTCTACAATTGGAAAAAATTGATCTCCAACTTCAGACCACATTGTATATACACGAGTTCGTTTCTTATGTACTTCCACCTTCCGTAATATTACTTTTAAAATGTTGCCTGTAACTAACTCCAACAAGCAGTTTGTACTGTGGTCCAGTTCCATCGGCGCCGATGATAGGTAATCAACTGAATGATTCCGATCCACGTAAATAGTTCGCACCACAAGCAGATTTTACTGGGCGCCAAGTCGTACCAGGAATGTCCAATTTGGCACAGATGGATAGTCATAGTTGATATGGAATAGACTTACATTTAACCACCACTCATCGTTTGTACCAGACACATATAATGGTCCAAATTATACCATGTAAAGCCATATCTGGACATTTACGTACTTTAATGAATTATGAAAACATGAATCCAGTAATCATAAGAAATCTGTAGGTTGTTTTGATTCCCACTGTCAGTTGTTTAAAATGACATTGGGTAAATTCTGAATGTATTTCCAGGTGTGCTGTGGATGCTCGTACTCAGATCCTCGTGACGCGAAACTCCGTGACCAGGTTTAAGTTTGACATGTTTGACCTCCCTAATGAACAGGACGGCATCTATGTCACTTGTCACGTGACATTCTGTGACCAAATGGACTTCTCCAACAAGTGTCAACAGCAGTGTCACAGAAGTCCAAACATAGTTGGTTGATGTATAAAATGCTAACCATAAGCATTTATCGTTCGTGGAACGGATTTGAAATAGTTCTTGTTCTTTAATAAAAGTATCACTCACTAGATGTCTGAGGTTTTACAGAGCACAAGAAGGTGTAAGCTCAACAACTTCATGAACAAATTGCTGATACTATCACGATCTGTGCACGTACGTTCATTTGAACTAATGCTTTACCATTTAATTTTGCATTATATTTTTAACTGTTCACTCTCTTTAGATAGTGAGTGAGTTAAAATTTAACGTCACCCCGGCAATATTTCAGCCATATAGTGACAGGAAATGTTGTGCATACAGAAGAAATACAAGTAATTAAATTACCATTCATCGACGGTCTGTAAAATAACTAGGGTATCACAAAAGAGTTAAAACTAGCTAGTATTAATTCTAAAATAGAAAACTATTTTAGACAATACAATGGGCTAGTGATCACCAACGAACGAAGGTAGATGTACAGTGCCTTTGCTACCTACATGGACCCTAGCTGGATTTACACTATCCCTTCAGCCGCTGGCGATTGTGGGCAAATTTAGCCACAAATTAAAGTGACAAGAATACTACGAGTAAAAAAGTGGAAGATTAACATTTTACTTTGAATGTTTTGGGACTTACGTATCCTGTCAGGAGGACAATCATTTTACAGTACTTTAACCCCCCTTGAGGATACAGCCACTAACAATCTGAGTTACTAATTCAAACTTCCAATCATAAAATATTTGTCTATTTACAAATCGTTTAACAAATCTAATTCTTTTAAACTGCAATAATTAAATGAGAACTGATATTATTAAAACGATCCTTCATAGTTCGTGATTTAAAATAGTTATCCCTTGTGATGGATATTCAACACAGTCAAGCAAGACATGCTTGAACGTGATTAACAAAAGGGATACAAAACGGAGGATCCTCACCTTTCAGTAGATATTCATGAGTATATCTAGTGTGGCCAATACGACATCGTCGAATGATAACCTCTTCAAATCTGGACTGACAACCCAAGTAGGTGTAACCAATGTAAGGTTTTATTTCATGTAATTTATTGATGCCTGCCTGGGTGTCCCACTTCTTCTGCATCAGGTCACGGATATAGATTCTAATGCTAGCTTTGTAATCAGAGTATGGGATAAGAAGTGGTGTCACAGATTTATTGAGTGCTCTTTAGATAGAATTGCATGAGTCCATCACTTTACCTGTGATATCTATCTCCCGCCTGCTCTGTAATAGGGAAACGTAAAATATAATTAGAAATATGAAAACACGGATCAGAAAGTCTGATAGTCTTGTATGAGTCTGTCTTTAACTTTACCCGTGATATCTATCTCCCGCCTTCTCTGTAATAAGGAAACATTTAGTATAATTATAAACGTGAAAATACGGATCAGAAAGTCTGATAGACTTGCATGAGTCTGTCTGTAACTTTACCCGTTATATCTATCTTCCGCCTTCTCTGAAATAAGAAAACGTTTTTTACATCAGTAGTCACCGCAGCTGTGGAAGGGAATCCTCGAATCTAATAATACAAATGCTTGTACTGTTGCACTTTCATTTAGACTACAGGTCAATTTGAGATTTCATCATGTGCATGCTTCTTTACAACAATCAAAGGTTGCTGAAGAACAATGCTAATCGCGTTCTTAGAATGTCAGATTTCTCTCTTACTGTTCAGCTGAAGAATGACAACAGACACATTGTCACATTTTTCTTTGCTGAATGGAACGAAAGTAATTATATAGATTTCGTATAACGGAGGATATGGAACAACTCTCTTGCAACGTGTTTTTGCACAGTTCATTGTAATATGGAATAAAACACATGAAAAGTTCACAATAACATGATGAAACTGGGTGAATGTCGTTTAAAGTCACATACATTAGTCAAGGTATATCAAGGAAGACTGAAAGTAATAGCTCCTGGATCCATGTGACAGCTGGTTGTAGGTATGAACACCCTTCAAGTTCCAATGGCACATAGTCAACCATGTTCCGCACTCTCACCATTTGACGCTATATTACACAAGGTATGGATATTTTCGACCTAAAACCCGCTCTGGTGACAGGCTTTCCAGTTAAGTGTGTACATTATTTAAAATATGCTTGCTTACTTTTGTAAGAAGGTGTACATAAGTCGCTGTCCAGCATTCACATATCGTGTAAATAAACCTATTTGCTTTATGAGTGAGTGAGTGAATATTTATCGTCACATCGGCAATATTTCAGCCATAGCGTGTTGAGAACAATTTATTATCAGTAAAGATAAAAAAATAGAAGCCATAAAACTGTTAACGATGAACAGTAAAACTACTAGTGTATCACAGATAGAGATATAAAACTAGTATGAAACTAAACCTTATGCTATAATGCAAGTCAATACAATATAAAAACGGGCTATAGATCACCAGCACCTGAAGGTATATCACCATACTAGAGACCATGTGGACTTATAGTACTGACATGGACCCTAGACGGTTATACCATAACTTAAAACACAAAAATACCGCGTTTTAAAAATTCGGTTAGTTTTACCTTGAATGTTTAGGGACTTACAATACTTCAACCTCCTGTGAGGATACAGCCACTCACAATCTCAGCTGCTAATCAAACTGCCAATAATAAAATATGTATCAATTTACAAATCATTTATCAAAATTTATGTAACAATTCAATTTCTTTTAATAATGCAATAATTAAATGATAATTGACGTTAAAAAGATCCTGAACTGTTTTGACATTCAATTATATTTATCCCTTGTGATGGAAAAATCAATGCAGTCAAGCAGTACGTACTTGACTGTGATTCTTTCATCACAAGGGATGCAAAACGGAGGATCTTCACCTTTCAATAAATACTCATGTGTATATCTTGCATGACCAATGCGACATCGTCTCATGATGACCTCATCAATTCTTGACTGACATCCCAAGCAGATGTTTTATTGGTTTGTTGGTTTTATTTGATGTAATTTATTGATACCTACTTGGGCGTCCCACTCCTGCATCAGATCACGGATGTGCGCTCTAATCATAGATTTGTAATCAGAATATGGGATTAGAAGTGGTGTCACAGATTTGTTGAGTGCTGCCTTAGCAGCAAAATCAGCCATCCAAAAGAGGATGATGTCGTATTGGCCAGAAGCAAGTTCATTATATAACTCCATTATTTCAATTAAAAGTGGATGTTGAGAAGACACATTTTTAATAGCCCGAAGAAAAGAAGAGGAGTCTGAATATATTATGTATTGTTTATGTTTATGGTGTTTTTTAATATATCTTAGAGCAGTTAATATGGCGTTAACTTCTGCTGTAAAAATAGAGCTGTCGTCTGGTAATATGGAAGATATTGTTCTGGATCCCACTACAGTGGCACAAGCAACTGCGGGATCCCTCTGTAAATAAGGATTTTTATGTATTGTATTTACTTTTTAATTGATTAAATTCCTGTCTATATTGTAATCCATTAGTTTAAGATTTTATAAATGTTGTCAGTGATAATCAACTTGTGGCCTCACTAACTGCCATGGAGGTGAGGAAAGCATGCAGAAAGTACAAATATTATCCAACTCAACACCAGCAGCAAAAATGAAAGGTTTAATTCTTATTCCTTATTGGCGGAATAAGAGCAGACTTCCTGTTGTACAGATCCCCATAAAGAAGATTTAAAACACAGCTATATGCAGGGTTAGACTCATTGTGATATATTGTAAGGATAATCTATACGGCGTTGTTTTAGAGATGACTCATCGGCCTCTACATAAAGACTTTCAATAGGAGAAGGTCGGAAAGATCCAACACAAGTCTGAGACCTTGGTGGGGAACAGAATGTAATAATTTAAGATTACTTTTGCAAGGTCCACCATAAATGATAGAGCCATAATCGAATTTAGAACGGACGAGCGATCTGTATAAGTGACGGAGGGTTGACTGGTCCCCTCCCCACTTGGAGTTTGAAACAACCTTTGATAAATCAAGTGCCTTCAGACATTTATCCCTAAGAGCTTTAATATGTGGAAAGAAAGTAAGATGTTTGTCAAATATTAATCTAAGAAATGTAGCTTCCTTTACAATTTTAATTGGAGTGCCTGCTAGATGCAATTCTGGGTGTCTGTGCGGCTCACATTTTTAACAGAAATGAATGCAATTATTTTTAGTTTTTGAAAACTTAAAACCATTTTGTTCTGACTCTCAATCGTGTGCATATTCTAACCTCGACATGACAAATTAAAATCATCTACAAATAATCACCCATCAATGGATAAGCTGTTTATTTTTATACTGAAAAACAATACAGATAATATGCTACCTTGTGGTACACCTTGGTCTTGATCATACATATCGGGGATATGGTGGAACCCCACGTTCCTGGAACTGCCGATCTGTTAAAACCGAGATATAAATTGAGACACACACGGCCTCTCGAGACCCATTTCATGAAGATCTTTTAATATTCCATACTTCCAGGTCGTATCATACGCCTTTTCTAAATCGAAAACTAACTAAATGATCTATGGTACTTCTATTTTTTTTCTAAACTCACATTGAATATTTGATATAAGATTATTAGTTTCATTAGGCAAATTTACACATCAGTCGATTATTGACCATTCTCCCCATGGTCTTACATAAGCAGCTGGTAAGAGATTTTGGCCTGTAACTAGAAGGATCTGTATGAAGAAGAGGAATGCCATGAAAAGGGAAATTCCGAGTAGTCCATATATTGTCAAAGATACATAATAGTACTTTTAAGACAAGAATCAAGTAAATGTTTAAATAGGTGATAATGAATATTATCACCCCCTGTTTCTAATACCGTGTGCTTGCCCTAAAAGCAATGTGCAATTCATGTAATATTTGTTTGATGAAACACCAAGTACATACATATCACTGTCATTGCACGACACATGTCTCCATGAACCTTGGTCACAGCTCCACATGGTCCCTGAGTGTATAGGACAATATACAATACACTTAGGTTACAGCAAAGTGGTAAAAGTCTTAGAGAGTCCAGTCTGTTACTGCATAGATGACTACTATGACAGTTTCTTCGTTTTTGCATTGTGCCAGACATCGGAAATACGCTGCACTATGAGTTCACGCCTTATCACCTGATGTCTTTATTCGCTCACTCTTTACGTTTGCTACAGCTTAAACATAGTGAACTAGGGATCCATTAGTGATCCATGACTGCATTGTAATTCAAATGAAAATTATGACATTGGCACGATTTCTTCTTAACATGTTCTCGAAGCCATGACCAATTTACAAAGAATATATGCCTTATCTTTGTGAAATGAACAGCAGAGTGGACTAAGTGGTGAAAGGTTATCACCATGGCAGTTGCAAGCTGTTCCTGAATCGAGCACTGCAAAATGACGATTCATGTCTCAGCGATACCTTGATTGAACAGCCCATATTTGGTTCCCCGTCGTGTTCCGACCGTTTAAGCTCTTCAACAGAGCAATATGGTTTGATGTCACGGATTGGAAAGTTCATTCAGTAATTTGACTGAGTGTCAGTTTGATTTGGGAGGCTAAGCTGGAGATACTTCTGCCATACTTGTGATGCCATTGGAGGATGAGATGTTAGAAACATAGACAATAATAATCATGTAGGTGAATCTGTGATCGAGTTTTTGTTATCAGGATGTGTTTTGTCACATTGAACTCACACCTTGTATTGGACTTACGATATGTATTTTCGCCTGTTAAGAGTAAGCTGAGAAGTTACCTTCGTTTAGTTTTTGCTTCTGGTGTCTTTGGTGGGGTTCTATGAACCTCTGAGAAGATGGTGGTGTAGCATATAGCTTTTGTCAGACCAACTCTAGAACTGTAGAAGTGTATAATAGGTATATAAGGGATTGTTGCAGAGATGTATGACGGGGTACAACTTTAGATTTGCGCTCATCTGCCTGCCAACATTGACGTTTTAAGACCTACCACTCAAGAGCCCTCGTCTACACATTGAACTTTCAATAGCTATCAACCAACTTCAATGTAAGTATATATACAAGGATCAATACTTTGTTGACTAGAGACATTTAGTTAATATTTCCAGATTTGTGACCCAACTGTATTGTATCAGAAATCTGTACTGCCATTCATTGTAGCCTTAGGTTTATGTAGCCTTAGGTATTTATCGTCAATGGCATTTCACATAGGCGATACATTAGATGAAACAGAATAGAGATGTCAAAGATGTTGACGCTAACAAATGACGTTTTAGTCTACGAAGAAGTCTAGTGCATCTGTATTGCATTGCAGCTCTCAAAGATACAAAAGGCAGAACATTTTCTTTGGCTTTCTTTCCGGAATACATCAATGATCCAACAAATGCCCTTCGAAACCTTCTTTACTTCTCATCCCCCGTGACGGTGTGGACTACAATGACGGCACAAGACGTCAGACCACTGTGAATGTACTCACCAACGATGTAGTTAAACTGGCTTTACCCGACGCAACACAACTCCTGAAACAAGAAACAAGAATAGAACCTAAGGCCATTTATGTGAACTATACAACAGCAATTGCTCTGGACATGGATAACAATAAGTACCAAGCTATTAATGTGGATACATCAGACACATTCACAGTTCTTTCTGATGATACGTTGTCAACGGACTATTTTATTGCAAATGTCGAGAAGACTGCAAATCTTGGCGTTGTGGCCACTCAAGACAACACTGACGTTTCCGTGGCTCTTAACGCAACATGTCAATATGTATTTAACGGTGTCCGATACTCAGATGGAGACACTGTTAATGTCACACTGGGCTATGGTGACGTCTTTCAGATAGGTTTAGCATCGTCTGCGAGCTCTGATAAGTGTGACTTAGGGGGAACCCGAATCCTTTCTAATTATCAAGTCGCAGTGTTTTCAGGTGCTCTGTATAGCTACATGTCTAGCTGTTATGGAAATCCTTATGAGGGTCTTCTGGTTAGTCAAGTTCCCCCAGAGAGCGCATTCACAATAACTCAATTATTCCCAAAGTGGAGGGGAGTGACCTTGGGGCAATGGTGTTTCGTGTATTGGCAAAGTACGACAATACAGTCGTGAATATAACGAAGGAAGAAGTAAATGGAAATGTAGTGACATGGTCTACATCATTGAAATATCGTTCAAACAATATTGTTCCCTATCCAGCGCCAACTTCATCATACAAAGCACTCGACCAGTAATGTGAACCGAGTACATTTACTTCAAAAGTGATGGAGGCACATCGTTGTTTGTGCCAGGAACGGTTCTTTATGACAACAACTACATTGTAAAGAGTTTAGATTTGGATGGGGTGAACAAGGAGGGTCCAATGATTTCTATTGTATCTGAGATGTCATCATTCATGGATGTTCGTGTAAATGGTCAACATCGGGATGACATCCAGTGGACTAACCTCACAACGGCACCTTACACTGTCGGGGTACTACAGATACACCCTCAAAGACCATATGTTGTCAACAGTTCATCGCCGATTCTAGTCAGGCTTCACGAATCATTTGGCATGGTGTCATACAGCTACAATGCAGGATACCGTCTTCCGTCACTGACAGAATCATGTAAGTCACTATACACATAGTTTATTTAAATATGTCTTAGTGTGATTGCATTCAACACAAATGATGTTGGGGAAACACCACTTTTTATATCAAGTCGGAAGTTTTCAGCATTTGTCTCTTCTCAATGTATGACGTTGAAAATGCTCCGCCAACGTCGATGCATGTATCTGTAGTGAAATTCTATCCATCATTTGTACTTTATTTTGTAGTATAATATGTTGTATCGTTGAATTTTGACTGTTGTCGTTAATTCTAAATAACACACACGGATCTGAAAATAAAGATATGGATCAATATCAGCCAATCCAGCGCTGACTATTTGTCAAGAAAATAGGAAATAGATTGCATGAAAAGACTGTAGGAGCTGATTGTTAGTTTTAATATACCATACAAATCATGGTCATAAGATATTTAACTTTTCAATCAATAAAAACATAGTATATCTTACATTTCGATGCATGTGTTTGACCAAAGTTTAATTCAAACGGTTCGATGCAATCATAGTTTGTAATCTATGGGCTCATACCTTGTGATGCCATAATAGCTGGGAGTAACGCATGAACCGGTTATTCTGGAGAACACTTGTTTCAGTGTTTGGTGCTGTCACCCTCAAATGCCTACCAGGAGGGTGGTTCGTTACTGTGGACTTCATGGACTCAAACCTCGACATCAGTCTCCTCCCCCACATCTACATGACCAAGGACACGTGTGTTGGAACGATACAGGGACAGCATCTCATATTCAACATGTCGTACAACGACTGCCACACACAATCAAGTGTATGTATCAAAATTCATTTTTATTACTACACCTAAACGCAGTAACTGAAATGAAATTAATTAAATGATGGCGCTTCTGTTTAAATAGGGGATAAACTTTCACCAACCATTGCAACAGTTAAATCACTGTTGCACTACCATTCAAGTAACAAGAAAATCGTGATTCAACTTTTATTCGCAGTAATTACATTATAGAGATATCTATTTTCTGATGTGGATGTTAAAGGAAATGTTACTTAACCTCACTGATCCGACAGATGAAGTTCTGGGCATCGTGTATAAATGAATTGGATTAACCATGCTGGTATCAGTACACTAGCGATATTGCGGCGTGTCAGCTTTTTATTGGGGAAAGCTCGAAGTAAAACAGGTCTCAGTCGTTGAACAGTTTGGTGAAACCAGCGAGTATGGCACCGACACACAAGTAGGGCGTACCGGAATTCAAACTCTTATTTCTGGCGTGGCTAAGGATGGGGACAGTATTGCTGTACCTTAGACAACAGGACAAACCTTGCCCCAGTTGTAGGTGAAGGGAATGACTGGTGCCTTGTAACAATCATTGGTACCTTTATCGCAACGCCCCAACAACCCAACACATGCCCCTTACCTGTTCGCTAACTTGCTGTCAAAGAAAGACAAGAATCGTTTTTCCAGTTGTGGTGGTAATGAGTTGCCACTCTGAACCATGCGTGCTGCACACGTAGCACATCTACAATTGAAACGGACGAAAAAGAGCATTTATAATTGTCATAGGACATTTAAACAGATACTTGACGTATTATCTTTTGTAGTTTTGATCCTCATGCATTTTGAGTTTGATATCATCGACCGACTCGATCTGAATCCTATTTTTCGAATATGGCTTTAAATACTTCCGTCATGTAACTTTCACACAAGTGATCCGTATGCTTGGGTGAGTGCACTTAAATCTTATTAGGCACATCAAATAGCCCAGGAAAGCGGAAAAAGCCAAGAAGATCAAAATGTACTTGCCTAACCAGCGAGACATTCGCGTTGGAGGCTTGTTGTTAATGTTTCTCTTCGTTCGTGAGTGAGATGACATAGAATCTAAAGGAAAGGATTTTGCTATGTGTTCTTCACTTGTGTAAAGTAAACTATGTTTCTACACTTGGTAACTTAACCTCGTAACATTCATCATGCTGGTTAAGGCCTTCCGAAGACAAATTCAGTTTTTACATATGTTTTTTAATCCCTAGTCGTAGCAGGAATTTCCAAATGGGCAAGACATTTTGGGTGACACAGAAGAATAGCCGTAATAGTTTAATATATGTTGGACCACTCGGCGTGGGTACCAGACACATGCATATGTTATAGCAAGTAAAGCCATATCTCGACATCTATATGAAGTATAATATACTGAACCACAAAAGAAACGTCACTTTTCAAAACCAAATGCAAAATTTAGTTCTTGCAAAGTGGTGTTTTTATTTTGATTGTACCGTTGTCTTAACATGTTTTTCAATCCAAATTGACAGTTATTACCAACATCAGTGTGTTTTCTGATGAAAATCATATCGACCAAACGCACCGAAAAAGGCAGACATGGTAAAAGGTTCCGTATAACATTTCGTGAAAATGAAAATGCACGTGCATGTCGTGACAACCCTACCAATGAAAGCGAGTCCCAAACTAACCTGAAATCATTTTTGTTTTGACACAACCACCATGCCACGTCTTACGCGAAATCAGAGGAACCAAGTCGCGGGACGGTTGCAGTTGTCCAGACTGCACGGAGGGTAGCCAATCATTTCAATGTTCATGTTAGGATGGTATCAGGTCACTAACAGCATTCAAGACCGTCCACGCAGTGGGCGACCTTCAGTAACATCACAACGTCAAGAATGGCAGGCTGAGCGCAACCATCTGCAGAATCGCTTCCCAAAAGCGACGGAAACAGCACGGCAGACCATTTGGAC
Organism: Haliotis rubra; assembly: GCF_003918875.1. Taxonomy (NCBI): domain Eukaryota; kingdom Metazoa; phylum Mollusca; class Gastropoda; order Lepetellida; family Haliotidae; genus Haliotis; species Haliotis rubra. Next base: position 1,003,966 of record NW_025766990.1, on the reverse strand, counting down.
TCACAACAGACCCGTCAGTGCCGATACAGTGCGTGGACGTTTACCATATCGTAGTCCTGTCCTCACCGCTCATCACCGCCAAAACCGACCAAAATGGGCAACTCAGCATCGAAATTGAGGTTATCGACAATGGAGAACTGTGCTGGTATCTCATGAAAGCCGATATTGTGTTTCGACAGTCGATGGCAGAGTGCGAGTATGGCGAGGGTGTGGTGAAATGTTTTCCAATGAGTGTATTGTTGAAAGAGACTCGTGGGGTGGTCCAAGCATCATAGTGTGGGGTGCAATCGGTCTGAACCAGTTAGTTAATACCGTGGTGTTCCAGAATCTTGGTCCAGGATGAGGAAATAACGTAACAGCTGCTCGCTGTATTGATTAAGTCAAAAGACCCCACGTTGTACCACATTTTCTACGTTACAGAAATCACATCTTCCAGCAAGACAACGGTCGTGCCCACACTGCCAGAGCAACATTGGACTTCCTAAGATAGCATGGCATCCAAACCCTACAAAATCTTGCACTCAGTCCAAATTTAAGTCCAGTAGAACATCTTTGGGACGAGATTCAAAGAAGACTTAATGGCCTCCAACCAAGGCCGACAACTACGGCTAGACTCGATCAGGCATTTCGCAGAGTATGGACCAAAGTGCTCATGACCTTCTTTGACCGGCTAATTCATTCCATGTACAGACGATGCAACGCTTTCAGCAATGCAGATAGAGCCCGCACACGATACTGACTTTGGGGTATCTTAATGGTACCATTGATGATGTTGTTTGTGTGAACTCTAAATGTGTTTCCCGAAAATGTGTTAACCATAATTGTCAAGTTTGAACTCAGTCCTCCGGTTTGATTGTTTATAAGAGTGACTAAAAGTGTGTGCCTTTAAGAAACCACTATCGGTGCGACATTTCTTTTGTGGTTCAGTACATATAAACACGAATCACAAAGTCTGATTGATTGGTTTGATTCGAAATAGCTGTTGTTAAATAGGGCTTGGAAAATGTTTCCAAAATAGTTCTGAAGTACGAAGCAGATAAACATGGAAAGATAAACACAGCAAGTGTTTCCAAGTCAACGAATCCGAGCCAATCTGACAGCTATGTCAGACAGTTTCTGGAGTCTATAGAAACAACGGTGATGCCCTTGAAGCCTGACTATGCCTCTGGGAGTTCTGGGAGTTTTATCGATGTTGGAAGATGTAATGTAGACGTACATACTAAAGGTTGTAAAGATAGGAAGCTAAGTATTAAGGTTGATAAAGAGACAGAAGTAAATCCGTCATTGAAGAGGCTGATCAGAGAATCCACCCAGATGCTTCCACCAGATAACAAGGGTCACGTGTGTACGACCTTGACCTCAGCGAAACGTCGACGAACGTTTCCCGCAAAGATTGAAATTCAAAGGAAGGTGGTTGAATTTGTACAATCACAGGAGGTTTACAATACAGCGAATCCTGTTAGTGAAGACATCATGGTCCAGAGCGAGGCATTTCGCCTCCATAGCGGCAATAGAGTGGCCCGAACCCCACAACAGTTTGTCAGCAGACGGGAAGCCATGATATCTGAAGTATTAGAGAAGTTGGGACTGACAAGAGCAAACTGACTATCACATTTCTCCTTCTTTTCCACGTAAAATTCGAACGCAGAATTACGGGTGAAAAGTCACATACGTTTGTAGATCTGTGCTCAAATGAGATGTGGACAGTTTTCCATGTAAATGTAATTGTTTCTAACTAATGATGGGTGTATCAATTAAGGTTTGGTGTAAAACAATTTACATGTTCTGAACGCTCAATGCTTAATATATGCAATGGACATGTTCCATACACACGACCCGTGAAGATGCGGGTTAGAATTGATCTTCAGTAACCGATGCTAATCGTAAGAGGCGACTAACGGGATCGGATGGTCATGCTCGCTGACTTAGTTGATATGTCATCGTATCCCAATTGCTTAGATCGATGCTCATGCTGTTGATCACCGGATTGTCTGTTCCAGACTCGATTATTTACAGACTGCCACCACATAGCTGGAATATTGCTGACTACGGCGTACAACTTAACTCACTCACCCACTCACTCCATACACACCTTAGGACAGTATGTTGTGAACATGCCCTTTGATTTAGTAAAATATGTTCTCTGTTAGCGAGGCAGTGAAAGAGTTATCAGTATTGAAGTTACATTAAGCGTGTCTGTAAAGTTGATACATGGCATTTAATAAAATACAACGCCTGATTTTTAACAGAATATTGTGATACATAGTTTTCTATTATTACATTTTTTGTTCGGAATGACAAGATCACAGAAATATTTATTTTTCAACTACTTTCTTCTTTTCCAAGACGAACTATGATATAATGTATGCCTTAATGTTCGCAACATTCATAACATCTTCCTGCATTTCTCGTCTACTATCACATTGATTGGCCACAGCTTCATTTGTCTCTGATTAGAACGGTTCTTCCATAACCGTCGTAAATGAGTCTTTACTCCCAGGATCAACCTGTCAGGAGGAGTAGCCAGGTAGCTCTTCACGTGAACAACGAGGCACTGAGCAGCCCATGTTTGGTGTCCCCGTCGTTCCTAGTTTGCTGGAATATTGCTGAAGATGGTGAAACACCACACGCAAGTTGGAGGAGTAGCCTTCTGGCCAGGCACATCGAAGAAGTGGGATTGAACAGCCCATTTTTGTGTCCCTGTCATTCTTATTTTGCTGGAATATTGCTAAAGATCGCGAAACACCACAGGCAAGTTGGTGGAGCAACCTACTGTCTAGGCACATCAAAGAAGTGGGATTGAACAGCCCATTTTGGCATCCTTCGTTCCTATATTGCTGGAATATTGCTGAAGATGGCGAAACACCACAGACAAGTTGGTGGAGTAGCCTACTGGCCAGGTGCATTGAAGAAGTGGGATTAAACAGATTGGCTGTGTCCCCGTCGCGATACGCACCGTTTAAGCTCTTCAACAAGGCAATATGGTTTGATGTCACGGATTGGAAAATTTATTCAGTAATTTGCTTCCGTGTCAGCTTAATATGGGAGGCTGTGCCTAAGATACTTCTGCCACCCTGATGATGCCAAAGAAGGATGACAGAAGGAAACATAGACAATAATCATGTAGACGAATCTGTGGTTTGAAACGTGATTCTGTGATCGGGGTTTAAAATAGGATAAAATAAGGTTACTTATGATTTCTTCACAGTGTATTACAATTACAGCTCCCTAGATCAAAGGGACAGTTTTCAATACAATGAGTAACTGACTGACATGGTTTAAACTCCTCTTTGAATTCCAGCGATGTCATGAAGTGTTAGCTTGATGAGACAGGATGAAGGTTTCAGATCTTTACCACCATCATGGCGGTGGCACCGAAGGAGCACGGTAGAACCATCTTATTAAAACTATGAGTAAGTGAGTGGTATGTACAGCCGCGGTGACATATATCCTGGCTAAATCATGCACATAACAGTGTTTGACCAAAAGTACGACCACATGATGTTCCAAAAGTCAATGTATATAATAACAAATATACAAATCTTACACTTACGTTAACGCTATAGCACAAACGATCCGAGGGCTGAAATGAGTTTTTGTGCGCATATTTCAATTGTTTGTTTGTTGTTTAACGCCGCACTCAGCGATATTCCAGCTATATGGTGGCGGTCTGTAAAGTATCGATCTGGACCAGAGAATCCAGTGATCAACAGCGATCATCGGTCTACGCAATTTGGGATACGATGTGATACATGTGTCAACCAAGTCAGCGAGCCAGACCACCCGAACTGTTTCGTCGCCTCTTACGACAGGCATGGGTTACTGAAGACCAATTCTTACCCAAATACCCGTGAAGGTCCGGGTTAGAATGAGCCTTCAGTAACCCATGCTTGTCGTAAGAGTTGACTAACAGGATCGGGTGGTCAGGCTCGCTGGCTTGGTTGACACATGTCATCGGTTCCCAATTGCGCAGATCGATGCTCATGCTGTTGATCACTGGATTGTCTGGTCCAGACTCGATTATTTACAGACCGCCGCCATATAGCTGGAATATTGCTGAGTGTGGCGTAAAACTGAACTCACTCACTCACTCTTACCCAAATCGTCATGGAAAAATCAATTGTAGAGGTTCCTGTCAAGTCAGTCTGTCGAAACAAAGCCGAAATGAAATGAAGCTAAACAAACACCAACCAAGCATGTCAATTCGAACCGGGCTTTTCAACATGATGAATAAAAAATTAGCCTTTCGGCTATCAGGCCATGTTTGAAATGTAAATACAGACACAGTCTCTGTGTTGTCTGATTTTTATATTGCTGCTTTTCTTTGATAAGATAAGAACAAATTAAGGGCTTTACTCCGTATTTTCTCCCAATAATTGTGCACACAGTTCATTGTAATGAACATTGAGTGAATGTTGTTTTACGCAACAGGCAGTGTTCAAGGTACATCATAGCAGACTGGATAGTGGATAGGAAACTATATACATGCCGTTGTCATAGCTGCACACATGCCTCCATTGACCTGGGTCACAGTTTGCACGGTCTTGATTGTTCTCCTACATTCACGAATTCCTCGACGCACGTCTGTGGTAATGGCGTTCAGATCATATTGTAATTTGAGACTCGGTTGGTTCGAAGGCAAAATATTTCGCTGCTCAAAGATTCCCTTTCACATGCAATGATCTTATCGTTGGTTCCAAATTCGATTTGCTCATCAATTTTGTTTGTTCTTCACAAGCACCTTGGGTTTCACCAAAATGGTAAACGTCTAAACGAGTCCAGTATCCTATTGTATAGATGACTTCTGGGGAAGCTTTAGACAGCGTCTTTTTTCTAGCATGTTTGTCAGGCATCAAATATCCTGCACTCACAAATCACGCCTTGTCCACTATTGTCTTTATTCAGTCACTTCTATTTCTAATACTACTTCAACCTAAGGCGACATGGGGCATGATGCATGTACGCATTTCTAATAACAATTACACATGGATATAAAATTAGACATTTTAAATAGATTTTAAAAGTGCTTTAAACGTATGCTCAATTTACAACGAATATATGCCTTATCTTTTGTGAAATGAACAGGACGTGGACTGAGTGGCGAAAGGTTATCACCATGACATTTGCAAACTGTTCGTGAGCTAGCTTCTGATGTTGAATCTTTTCAAATTGGCGATTCATGTCTTTAACCTTGCCCATTCGCAAACTTGAAAAACTTGACTTTGTACATTTGTGTGATACACCTGCTATTGGCAAGGTGTTTGAACATAATTTGTCTCCCTTGTCTGTGTAAACGATTAAGCCGTCGAAATGCGTTGTGCAAAATTACGTCCCTCTGAAGTGCCAGTATCGTAAGATCGTAGTTTTGAATTTTGAACTCGGTCTTTGTTGGTCAGCGTTATATCCGTGCTAGTTGGTTCACCAAGGGGTAAACGAACGGATATAAACATCACCTCTTCCTAAGTGAAGCTGACACAACGAAACCAACTACAACTAATGTATTATATGTAAGACACAATTCGCTCAGAAATTCTTGCTACACAGTAACACTGTCCCAGTTCCACGCTCAGCACCTGATAGAAGTGAAAATACACATGCAAATCCGCAAATGTCTTCTTTACAAGGATTTGTGTGTTGTCGTTTATGCTGTATTGTAAATGAATATATTTCTTTTTAACTTCATTTAATCTAAGATAACTAATTTTATATTTAGAATGTAGGTCAAGTAGTCCAGCTTAAAAAGGATCTCAGATAAATTTCCACTTACTTTGTTCTCAACAGTGATCGAGGACGAAAGATGGCTGCTTTGATGAATATCCTAAAGTTGGTTTGCATTTTATGTTCCTGTAATCTGCTATGTGAAGGTAGGTGTGTAGTTACGGTACCACAGTTTTTAGATATTGGACCAACACTACATATATTGTACAATATACAATTATACAATATATAATGTACTTTCTATCATTGAAACTTGTTTGAGTGGCATTTAAGAAGTTGGGACGTACAATATTGAACACACTTTATGGATGACAACTTCTCTTTTTGTGTATGTGACGTTTCCATACAGATTGTTGTACCGTTGTCAAGCGGTGTCAATGACAACGGTACATTCCTGCTTGACAACGGTACAAGAATATGTATCGAAACGTCGCACTCACGAAATAACAACGTTGTCATCAATAAAGTTTGTTCAATATTATCATTGAGACTACTTGATTATTATTCCCTAAGAGAGTGCTTGAATCTCTGAAGGCGTCGTTGTAAATTGTTGATTTAAGGAACGCATTAATCAAGAACAAGCGATAGAAGTATCAACTCAACTACAAGCGTCGAATTGCTAGCGACAATAAACAGCTCCAAATTTCCATATCCGACTATGACGTCATGTTTTGGGGATTTGACATCATAATAGTGACGTGCTGTCCATGTATGCTTGTTGACGAAGACGCTACATGTAAGTGCCACTCCTTCAGAGCTTGCCGTGTACTCAGATACAGAAATATGACGTGCAGTTAATTTATGCAGTTACACCTACACTATGTACCCAGGTTCTGTGAGGGCACGCATGGTGTATTTATCGTCAAAAGAATTTCACATAAGCGATATATTCGATGAAATAGAATAGAGATGTCTAAAATATTGACGCTAACGAATGACGTTTTATTCTACGAAGACTCCAGGTTCATTTGTATTGCATTACAGCTCTCAATGATACAAAAGGAAGAACATTTTCTCTCGCTTTCTTTCCTGAATTCATCTATGCTCCAACAAATGCTCTTCGAAACATTCTGTACTTCTCATCCTCTCTTGGCGGTGTTTGTACTGTGAACTACAATGACGGCACAAGACGTCAGACCAGTGTGAATGTTGTCGCCAACGATGTAGTTAAACTGGAGCTATCTGACGCCACACAACTACCAGTTGGAACAAGAATAGATCCTAAGGCTATTTATGTGAACTGCACAACAGAAATAGCTCTTTATGGACACAATAAGTACCATGAGAGTGTGCAAACATCAGACACATTCACAGTTCTTTCTGATGATATGTTGTCAACGAATTATGTCGTTGCAAGTGTCGAGAAAAATGCAAATCTTGGCGTTGTGGCCACCCAAGATAACACTAAGGTTTTCGTAACTCTTAATGCAACATGTCAATATGTGTTTAACGGTGTCCGATACTCAGATGGAGACATTGTTAATGTCACACTGGGCTATGGTGACGTCTTTCAGATAGGTTTAGCTTCATATGCGAGCTCTGATACGTGTGACTTAGGGGGAACCCGAATCCGTTCTAATCATCAGGTCGCAGTGTTTTGCAGGGGCTTTGTATCTCGCAGCGCCTACCTGTGATGCACATCTTACTGGTCAACATCTGGTTAGACAGGTTCCCCCAGAGAGCGCATTCTCAAACACTCAAATTATTCCCAAAGTGGAGACGAGTGATCTAGGAGCAATGTCGTTTCGTGTATTGGCAAAGTATGACAATACAATCGTGAATATAACAAAGGAAGAAACAAGTGGAAATATAATAGCATGGTCTACATCACTGAATTCCACCGAGTTCAAACAGTACTGTTCCCTATCGAGCGCCAACTTCATCATACAAAGCACTCGACCAGTAATGAGTACCGAGAGCATTTACATCAAAAAAGGTGCAGGCACATCGTTGTTTGTGCCAGGAACGGCACTTTATGACAACAACTACATTGTAAAGAGTTTAGATTTGGATGGGGTGAACAGAGAGAGTCCAATGATTACTATTGTATCTGAGGTGTCATCATTCATGGATGTTCGTGTAAATGGTCAACATCGGGATGACATCCAGTGGACTAACCTCACAACGGCACCTTACACTGTCGGGGTACTACAGATACACCCTCAAAGACCATATGTTGTCAACAGTTCATCGCCGATTCTAGTCAGACTTCACGAATCATTTGGCATGGAGTCATACAGCTACAATGCAGGATACCGTCTTCCGTCACTGGCACAAACATGTAAGTCACTATACATGTCCGATTACTTAGGAAGGTATGGTTGATCTTTTTGCACAATAAGGATGTTGAGGAAAACATTGTCGCTCATGTTGTTGAGAAAGACCAGATGTTGTAACTAACATCCGGGTGTTTTGAACTGTTTTCAGCATTTGTTGGGCCAGTGCCAGTCAAGAAAATAGAAAAAAGAAACTTTTGAATCATTAAACATATATCATATATTACATTTCAGCGTACGTGTTTGACAAAGAACTGATATATAAGATTAGATGCAATTATAGCCTATAAGCTGTGCTTTCAAAATTGTCATGAATGAAACTGGTTTTTTTTCTGGCGAAAACATTTTTCAGTGGAAGGTGCTGTCACTCTTAAATGCCTACCCGGCGGTTGGTTCATTACCATAGACTTCATAGAATTGAACCTCGATATCAGTCTCCTTCCACACATCTACATGACCAAGGACACGTGTGTCGGAACGATGCAGGGAGAGCAGCTCATATTCAACATGTCTTACAACGACTGCCAGACACAAACAAGTGTAGGTTTCAGAATACATATTAGCGTCACCTAAACGCAGGTAACTGAGATGAAATTACTGAAATGATGGCGCCTCTATTTCAGACATCAGAACTAAACTTCCATCAACCATTGCAACAGTTAAACCAAGATTGTACTAATATCCAAATAGCAAAGAACTCGCCATTCGAAGTTAATACATTTTCATATTATTTATGTGCTGATGTAATGTTAAGGAAATGAAATTCTGGGCATAGTGTACGAGTGAGGGAGTTTGGTTTAACGCCGCTTTTAACAGGATGCCAGCTATTGCCGCGTGTCAGTTTCATATAGCCCGAAGTGAAACAGGTCTCTGCATTAAACATGTTGATGGAACCAGCGAGTATGGTACTAACGAACAGGTATGGCATTCAGGAATTCGACTCTCATACAGTATTGCTGTCCCGAAGACATGGCCATTTTTGCCCCAGTTGTGTGAGAAGGGATTGAGTGGTGTCTTGTGACACAATCTTAGGCACCTGTACCGTGAACTTCTTACAACCATATCCCTGCCCCTTTTCTGTTAGTTACTGACTGTCTGAGAAAGACAAAAGGATGATCCTCCCAATGCCAGTTGTGATGGCGATGGGTTGCAAGTCTAAAAGGCGTGTTGAGCACGTAGCGTAAATGAAATAGAAACGGGCTGACTCGATCAGAACATGCATAAAATCCATTCGTAGTTTGAACAGATACACACGATTCGACATATTACCTTTTACAGTATCGATCCTTAGCAAGCTTTGAGTTTTGTCATCTCGAACTTAGTCGATTCCAATCCTCTTATATTCCAATATGGCGACACGCCTCCGTCAAACACTTCTGTCAGAAACCTTAGCTGGCAACAAGCATATGCATGCCTGGCATGCCATATGCAATCGTGTGCAAGAAATGACCCAAGGATGACTGATGATGGCAAGAATAGTAAGTTTTCTAATAACCAAGTAATACCAAGAAGTTCGAAATGCAGTTGCATTTCAAGTGAGACATGCACGCTAAAGTTGGACGTCTGTCATATATGTTAGTCTTTCTGTCGCAAGAATTAGAAAGCTTATATGCAACCATGACATTAGACATATCTTCACGTAACGTATTAGGCCACTATTGCAACATTTATATTAGAATGTTTGTGATGGAGTAATGTCGTCTAAAATCGACGACGTGCGACCCAACATTTGTAGTTGACAGTTGGGGGAAATCCTCTTCGATGAGTGTCGCCTCCTTTTCCGCCTATCGTATTGCAAGACACATATCGGCAGACGTCCAGGAACCCGTTTAATAAAGCGGTCGTATCCCTATAACGGTCGTAAGTGTATGTTAAGGTATTGGGGTTTCGACAGCGAAACGCGGCCCAGGCCCTGATGTGTAACCATTTAGATATGTATTCTAAAATGGAACGATCTTCTTGTGTCTCTTATCTCTACATTATTCAGGTATCCAAAGGAATGGTTACGTTTAAGAATACCTTGGCGTATGCACTACCATGGACCGATCATTTGGTTCGAGATGTCATCTGGGTTCATGATGTCAGCTGCTCTGAACCAGTGGATGGGACGGACTCTGTTCACCTTTACCCTGATTTAAATACAACTGCACATGGCTCAACATCTGGACAGGTGCAAGGATCCAGCGTCCATATATCCCTGTACCAAGATGCATCATATATGCACCTTTTGAAGGGCAATTTGATTCACAATAAGATTGGAGCACCTGTGTACGTTGAAGTTGCCTCGCCAGGGACTTCCAATACAATAATGGTGTTACGATCATGTGACGCCCACCTTGACAGTGTTCCGGGGAAACAAGCATCTTATCCTCTCATTACAGATGGGTGAGTGAGGTGACTTTGCATCTGAAGAAAAGGTTTTTGATATGTGTCCTTCTTTTCTTAAAAAAACCCGTTACGTTCCTCTGCGCTCCTACAATTGGAAAATCACTCTTGTAACATTATTCCGTACAGGATGTAATCTTCGGAATACAAGTTGTTATATATTTAAATTTACTTCCGAGTTCGTGTTACTTGCAGCAGGTCAAGTTATTTTTAAACATCAAAATACGTGTAAATAACATTTGATTACGAAAAATCATAAGAAAATATGAAGTTTTTTACAATTGTTCAATCTGGCTTTGGAAACGTTCTTGTTATATTTCCAGGTGTGCCGTGGCTGCTCGTACTCAGATCCTCGTGACGAGGAACTCCGTGACCAGGTTTAAGTTTGACATGTTTGACATCCCCAATGAACAGGACGGCATCTACATCACTTGTCACGTGACATTCTGTGACCAGATGGACTTCTCCGACAAGTGTCAACAGCAGTGTCACTCAAGTCCAAACATAATTGGCTAAAACTTGTAATGCAAACCAAAAACGATAATGGTTCGTTACACAGATTTGAAACGGATTCTGTTGATTAATAAAACGGTCATTTGTCTTCGGGATTTTTAATTACACTTAAAAAAAAACCATAAACTCAACAACGTCATGAACAGTTCAGCAAATTACTGACACAATTGCGATATATACACTGATATATATCATTAAAGAACAGAAAAGGGTATTCCGTTTGGGGACATATTTTTGGGAACCGGGCTGTATGGTTATATATGGATTTAGAAAATGATTATTCCATGGCCATTCACAACGTGATGTGAATATGGCCCAACACGCCGATTTCGAACAGATGTTTTTCATTATGTGAATTCGAAATTTACACTGAAAGGCGTCATTGTATTGCTGTACATTTCAAGGATACAGACCAGATTGAAAGTTGTTCTGATAATGTTTTCAACTCAATGAAAGGTTCTTGACATGATTCGGCTCTCACGTCAGGAAGGGCTACTCACAACTGAAACCGCTAGAGTATCTACTCTGGCAGCCGGTCATAAAGATATACCTCTAGAGGGTCCACACAAAGACAAAATGGAGGTAAAATATATGTAACACATCCAATAGTTTCAGGCTGGAATTGGAATAAGATTGGATAAGATCCACAAAACTCCAGATGACTACAGACACAGCTACAGAAATGGGCACGAGAGGCGACCGTTACTGTCCGCTCTAAAACTGGCTCGTACTTTATGTTTTCAAAATTACCTACACTTACAAAGGCCTCATGTACGCCCTTGTTAGATTCTTATTTTCGGTCAAAAGCTAATTTTGATAAATAAACCTATTTTACTAATAATTAACCCAGAAGCCAACTTGATCAACTAGATCGGAAATATCCGATAATGGCCCAACAGATACCGTGTTGCCAAGGAACCTTCCTATTATAGGATACACATGAATATCAGTATATATCATATCTACTGAGAGAAATAAATAAAGGATCACAGGAAAATGCAAGCGTTCCTTATTATATTCCAGTTTTCATCGCCACAGTGCGATTCCAAACGGTGATGAAAACTGGAAAATATTAAAGGAACGCTTGAATTTTCGTGTGATCCTTTGTTTGTTTCTCTCAGTATATCATGGAATCAAACGTGAAGATCAGGGTTAGAAGAACCTATGATTTTCAGGAGCCCATGCTTGTCGTAATAGTTGAGGCGACTAACGGGGTCGGGTGGTCAGGCTCACGCTGAAGACCCGGGTTCGATTCCCCACATGGGTACAATGTGTGAAGCCCATTTCCGGTGTTCCCCGCCGTGATATAGCTGGAACATTGCTAAAAGCGACATAAACACCAATTAACTCAGTCCTGATTTGATGAGATATTGAGAGATGAAGATCACTGTTTCTTTATTTGAATTATTCACAGGCCCGGATGTGGTATTCCCTACGACGGATTCGGCCGGAACTGTCCGAAGTGGTGTGACCTGTGTTTTGGCTTTACTGCTGACCCTACTGGTCAAGTAGACATTCCAGGAAAACGATGAATTGGAACTTAACATTATATCAGATCTTTTTCAGGGGATGGGATTTTGTTACATGTTCATAAGATATTAAAACGAGCTTCCATTCATAAGAAGTTCATGTCTCGATACACCCGTGAAGATCCGGGTTAGAATTGGTCTTCAGTAGCCCATGCTTGTCGTAAAAGGCGACTAACGGGATCGGGCGGTCAGGCTCGCTGACTTAGTTGACACATTTTATCGTAGCCCAATAGCGTAGATCCATGTTCATGCTGTTGATCACTGGATTGCCTATTTCAGAATCGATATATAGCTGAGTTAAACAACAAACAAACACATAGAATCATTTGTATACATCCTTCGCACAGTCCTCTAGTTAATGTTGAACGATCACACTCCCTTTATTACATTAACAACATATATACTTGCTACATTGCTGAATTCTGGACATAGTCAGACTCAATAACCCATAATATTTTCCCCTCCGCTCCACCACTTACTATCACGGTAAGTCGTTAATGAAGCAAGGCTTATTTTTAACAAATTCATTTTAGAACCTCTGCCGCAATCCAATGTTCACGAAGAAATGAAAACGGAGGTGCGATACTTGTTTCCATATGTGAAGTTGTCCACGTGAGAGGAGAGTATCTATATCAACATTTGTCATATCGCGTGGTGTCATTATCATGGAGCATAGCGCGCACTTTCTCCCGAATGTAAACACTCCTCAGTGTATCAATAATTTTCTGTATGACTTCGTGAAGTATTCTTATACTGATAACGGTATTTCATAAGACTGCGTAATAATTCATTTTCAGTTTACGTGGAGGTCCGTCTTCACACATAAGAGTACAATAACCATAATATGTAACTGAAACATTCCTTATTAAGCTTTGCAGATCGGTTTTTGTGCAACCACACGACGTTAGTTTGTTAAATATTTGAAAATTGTCCAGTCCTGACATATAGATTTGTCGTCCAATGTCGATAAAGAAAAGCGTTGGTTGGTTGTTGTTTAACGCCGCACTCCAGCAGTATTCCAGCAATATGGCGGCGGTCTGTAAACAATCGAGTCTGGATCAGACAATCTAGTGATCAACAGCATGAGCATCGAAATCTACGCAAGATCAAGAAAAGGGAGACGCATGATAACATCATATTCTCGCAGTCAAGTCCGATGTCAAATAACGACGTTATTCAGACTCCGATGGGAAGAATACACCCAGAAAAGGTCGTATTTTGTCGAATGTATATATACAGGTCAAAACGACGTTTTCCTGTTTGCAGTGTTAGGTATTGATTCCATGGCGCTCAGACACACAGGATGTGTACAATACCTACAGCAATGTAATGATACTGCCTCTTTGTGTATAATTACAATTCGGAACTTACCTATCATTTTAGAGCTAAACAAGACTACAGGATTACCTGGATGCCCAGCCCGCCTGTTCCAAAACCGTAAACATTCCACCATGGCCATGCCTTGTATGAATGTTCGCAATGACGCCTTGCGTCGAATTCTAGGAGTTTACTGAAATTGTTTATGAACTTTTAATCATAGCAGGTTTCTGGCACTATACAGACACAATACTATCACAATTTCGTTTGATTAAATTGAAAAAAAGCTTATTCGTCTTGCACTACCTACAGTAAGCCTTCGGTTAAGACTCCAACTGCAAGTTTTTCTCTGCAGTGTTCTTGGGACATGTTTACATGTAACTGTCCCGGAAATCTACGGAAATAGTCATGTTTTCTGACAAAAAATGCAATATAATCAGCAGACATTTAATGCAGGGACAACACATTCCTAAAGCTCGTTAGACTTGATCTCATTATAACAATAGAAACATAATCTATTATGCATGCTTACAATCCCATTATCGTATGCCTAAGCATAGGTTGGTACACCACCAGGCTAAATACCTGCAATCACATCGTTTATGTTGTAGTGGTAGTTGTTCGTTTGTGCTCCAGATCACGACATGTATCCAGCTGTCTCGAAAAGCCACATATTGCAAGCTTGCGCACGTAATCAGACACTTTAGTTTGGCTGTCTTGGAACCTCAGCTTTTCAGATGTCAAAGCGTTCTCCAAGTTACGAATCGGACTGTAGAGAGATGCCAATTTACTTTTACTTGGGATCACCTTGGATGGATCGTCCAACGTTGTCCTCGACCTCAGAAAGGAATATTCTGGATTACTCCATCGTACTGTCTTTCTTGGAGCTTTCCTTTTGGATAATATGGATGAAGGAACACTCTTATTTCCACATGCTTCTTCAGTATTATCCTGTGATGAAGTACTAATGTCATTGTTCAGTACATTGTCAGAATTTTGATCTGAATCTTGTTGTAATTGTTGATGTATAGAACCATTATGAGATGCTTCCATCCGGTCACCCGACTCGTTATGTTTGGTATGATATTGTACATCCCGAACCAGGACAGGACTCGTCTCTGGTCGTTTATGGTCAATACCCTGTGCCTCTCCAATGGAACTTCTGAGGCTGCTATTTCTGTGCAAGGACAAATTCGTAGACTGCCTGGTAGGTGTAAGATGAACCGTCGAAGTTTGTCGGATAGGTGAAGAATATACCGTAGGTGATGAAGTGTCATCTCCAACCGGTGAACACCTCAGGCTACTTATATTCCCACCACGCCCCGACTGTATTGACCGAGGCATCTGCTTGTAGTTTCCCCAAACACCAAATTTCATGGGCACAAGATGAGGAAATCGTGAAGAACGTAACCTGAATCTCATCGCGTCACATCTAATCACCCGCGTTGAATGCTGTTTATGCATCCGGATGTCATCCAAATCAGAATTTAACTTACTCTGTATGACTCTGTTTTTCCTATATGCATCTCTCTCATTGTCGCTCCAGAACACAGCGGGTGGTGGAAGTCTCCTGTCCTCCTCGGCAAGATGGAACTGCGACTTCCTATCCCTTCTATCAGAGTCATGTCTCGAGAAGCTTCTGCTGCTGGAACTACTGGTAGAGTGCCTTGTTATGGCCAACATCTGCCTCGTCTCTGGCCATCTGCTGTGGTATCCATCGTCCATCCTTCTCAATGTGTGATGATGACGCTAATAATTATCCTTTCATTCAGTTCCAAGATGATGTGTATGTCGATCATTTATGGATCGTTATTCCACAAATATTGTCACATCCTCCACCTCCTCAGAATGCCCTCGTAATATTCGGCGTAACACCAAGCAGATATAGACAAAACTATATAGACAGAGAAATGTGTTCTACTGAATGCCATTTATCTTCGGCGTATATGAGACACGTATAATCGTCAGCTAGATTTCAAAATCTTTATCTTTTTAATTTACTACGACCCATGCGGAGAGTAAGGTATATTGACTAGACAAATGACTAAATGATCCAGCTAATGTGCCCTCTCTTGACAATAATCAATGAAGTCGATATCGATGATTAATAGTCACGGTTACAAAAAACAAAACAAACCAAGAAAACACAAACAAACCAAAACCAATGCAAAACATACAAGCTAAATATTACGGTCGGGAATATTTTTCAAATTTTAATATCTTTCTTCCATTTGCCACATTTATATTCTTACAGTACATGTAAAATTATAATATCAATTATAAAGATCAACATGAAGTGTAATGTAAACGAGAGAATGTTTTGACAGTGCACACAAAACAACACTGGAATATATTCTCAAAATGTTCTTAATATATTCTGTAAATGGCATAGGCGTTATGTTTGAGATGGAATCTTTGCCTAAACAGGAACATGTTTTTAATCTGCTTTAATCAGCAACTTCAGTAATTCACATAAGTATGTATTGTGACTTGCAAAACAAATTGCCTTGTTTGACTACAGATAATACCCGATGACAATTAATGATGACATGCATATATCTCTGAGGGATTCGTTCGGTGATTTACCTTCGCCACAACAAACAGGATCATATCAACCATTCACGGAAATATTTACAGAGGACAGTTCGCAATTCTGATTGAAGATTAACTGTTTATAAAGTTAATATCCAGCTCAGCGTGATCCCAAATATCGTGTGAACATTTGTCACCACGCAGTAGTCACACATGTGACAGCCAGAATGAATGTATTCCTTATCGTTGACTGATAATATTAGGATTGGTCGTTGGACCGAAGGTAGAGCGTCACCCAGGTATCAAGCCATGGCTTTCGCATGTTATCACTGCTGTGAGGTGTTGTCTCCTTACGCGCCTATTATCGTGGATTGAATGACATGTTGTGAGTGTTTTTGAGTTATCCGTTCAGGACGTTAATCCGATGTGACGCTTTTCGTATTATACATTCGTTCACTGTGTCAGCTTAGCATGCAGTCTCTAGTGGTAGCTTAAAACTTAAATCAATGCACGTCAAACATGTATTTGATTTCTAGATCCACGCTATATGCACTACAAAAAGTATGGGATGTTCCATTTCGGGGTGATATTACTTTGGAAACATGCTCTATGATTGTATATTGATCTAGACAGAGCGATCGACTTGGGGCTGGTTCAGTAATGGTGTGGGGTGGTTTCACTGTGACTGGCAGAATACCTTTACATGTCATTCACGGACGTGTCAATGGGCAGTACCACTGAAACAACATCCTGGAGGCAAATGTGGTGCTATCTGCGCACGGACGTGGACGTCGTTTTGTGTTTCAGAATGACAACGTAAGAGCACACACGGTTCGTATTGTTCTTGAGTACCTCCAACAGGGGAACATAATCACTTTACCATGGCCAGCACTTATATATGTCTGGGATATCAAAAATTATCAGCCACTCTCCACGAACTTGCCGCTGCCCTGAAGTAAAGAATGGGATGCAATTGGACCAATGAAACTAGACGTTTGATTAGGAGAAGTATACGTCGTCGAATTCCGGTTTCTCTTGAGAATAGAGGCGGATTCACACCATATTAATGATTAATGACTTTCATGGTAATGACGTGATGAACAGTGGGGCGCTTTGGCCGATCATCTAAAAGATCTATGGTAATCTGACGTGTAACGACTAATGCAAATCAAAACCTGATTACACGGTTAAACTATTATCTCGTTCAATGTATAAACTCAATAGATGTGACACCTTTTATTGATTATCCCTACGTTCTATTGATAGTAGATATATAATTCATCATACATCTCCACATGTGAAATATTCCTACCTGTAGTGCATTGCTTTTTTAATTAAAAAATGTCATGCAGACTTTAAGATTTACTTCAGTAAAATGAGGTAAAAATCCACAACGTATATTTTGATATTTGTATTTTATTGTGTGGCTACCTGTACCAACAGGAACTAATTCGGTGTTACAGTGCTAGATATGATGAGATAATGTGACATGCGATTCGATTGTTTTATCTCGTTACCAGGGGTGTGTGTGGGGTGTGTGTGGGTTAGCCTAGTGGGTGGTTAAAGCGTTGGCTCGTCACGCCGAAGACCCGGGTTCGAATCCCCACATGGGTACAATGTGTGAAGCCCATTTCTGGTGTCCCCCGCCGTGATGTTGCTGGAATATTGCTAGAAGCGGCGTAAAACCAAACTCAGTCCGTCAGTCAGTCGTTGCCAGGGCAACCAAGTCGCAGTAGTTCTCAGCAAATTGAAGGACATTTGCTTTAGACGATTAATGTTCGGAATCCCAGATTCGCCTTTGCCATGTGATTCTGGCTTGTCAGCATCATTGCCTGATAACGTATACCATAAGGGACTTCTTTGAGTGACCTTTAGAAGTTGGGATGATGAATAACGAGGAGAGTTCTATGGATATACAACTTGTTTATTATCAGTATGAGCGACGTTTCGGTGTAGCTACTAACGCCGTTATTAAATTGTTGTAGCTACACCGACGAAACGTCCCTCATATTAACAATTAAGAAGTTGTATATCCATAGAACTCTCCTCGTTGTTCATCACTCCAACCTCTAAAGGTCACTCAAAGAAGTCCCTTATGGTTGGATGCGTTTCAGTGTTTATTTTTATAGTTTTATAATCACATGTGAGTATGTGATTGAGAGCTAGGACTGACTGACTGACTGACTGAGTTTGGTTTTACGCCGCTTTTAGCAATATTCCAGCAATATCACGGTGGGGGACACCAGAAATGGGCTTCACACATTGTGCCCATGTGGGGATTCGAACCCGGGTCTTCGGAGGGACGAGCCAACGCGTTATCCATTATTGAGAGCTAGAAGATACACTGTCGTCTCTCTTCCACTTGAGGTATGGCATGGTTAGTTAAGCCAGGGTTCCATGTTGCAACGAATTACTCAAGCCAGACATCTACATTTACACATTTAAACCACCTGTTATCTAGTGGCAACCAGTGGAGGGTTACTGGAGACCTATTGTTCCGAATTATGGATTTGTATTGGCAGATATATCGCGCATGTCGTATCTCTTGGCACAAGTACATATGTGTGAAATGTAATTGGCTAGGAGGTTTTTCGTCACGTGTGACGGATATGAGTGTGATCCAACACATCTGCTTACTTTCACTTGTTCGTGTTTAGCGTAGTTTAAGTGCAGGTTATGTGCATTTGTTGAGTCAACATAATAGTAGTCCGGTCCAAACTTAGTCATTAGGCTGGAGGTGTAACGGATTGACAAATATTGACTTACCACTTGAGTAACATTTCGTGTCGAGTATATATTGCTACTGCCTTACTTCACTACCGATTTTGGCACATACACGAGTGTTCAAAGAGGCCTCCACATCAGAGAGCAGAGCATACTGTCATACCGAGTATCAAGACACCAGAAAGCACATGTAATAACACAAGACAGCACTTTTCGTTACACCAGTGACCACACATCATTACACCAGATAGCGCATTCCATTACTCCCGGGATCACACCCCATTACCCCAGGGAGTACACCCCATTCTCCCAGGGAACACGTGCCATCACTCCCGGGATCACACCCATTACCCCAAGGAACACACCCCATTACCCCACGGTGTACACCTCATTCTCCAAGGGAGTACATTCCTTCACACCAGGAACCACACCCGAATACCCTAGGGAACACATGTCATCATCACACCAGGGAGCACATTCCATGACCCTACGGAGCGCACCAATTACCACAGGGAGCACAATCTTTTAGCTCAGGGAACACTTGTCATCAAACAAGGGACCACACCCTATTACTCCAGGGAACACACACCATTACCCTATGGAGCACACTCCGTTAGCCCAGGGAACACATGCCATTACCCCAGGGAGCACACCCCATTACCCCAGGGAGCATTTGCCATATACCCAGAGAGCACACACCATTACCCCAGGGAGAATACCCAATTACCCGAAAGAGCACATGCCATTACCCCAGAGAGCACACCTCGTTACCACTGAGAGCACTTGCCATCACCCCAGAGAGCACACACCATTACCCAAGGGAACACCACCCATTACTCCAGAAAGCACAACCCATCACCCCAAAGAGCACACGTCAGTACCCCAGAGAGCACATGCTACCCCAGAAAGCACACCCCATTACCCCTTGACCACACCCCGTTACCTCATCGAGCACACTCCATTACCCCAGGGAGCACATCCCATTACCACCTGGAGCACACACCCATTACCCCCTGGTGCACACCCCATTACCCCAGGGAGCACACCCCAATACCCCCTGGAGCACATGCTACCCCAGAAAGCACACCCCATTACCCCCTGAAGCACATCCCATTACCCCCTGGAGCAAATCCCCCCATTACCCCCTGGAGCACATCCCATTACCCCCTGGAGCACATCCCATTACCCCCTGGAGCACATCCCATTACCCCCTGGAGCAAACCCCGTTACCCCAGAGAACACATCCCATTACGCCAGAGAGCACATGCCAACACCCAAAAAACACACCCCATTACCCCCTGGAGCACATCCCATTACCCCATGGAGCACACCCTATTACCCCAAGGAGCACACCTCGTTACGCCAGAGGTCACTCCCCATTACCCCAGAGAGCACACCCCATTAGCCCAGGGAACACATGCCATCACCCCAGAGATCACACCCCATTACACTAGAGAGCACACCCCATTAGCCCAGGGGGCACACCCCATTATTACCCCAGAGAGCGCATGCCATCACACCAGGGATCACACCCCATTCCCCTAGGGAACACACCCCATTACCCCAGGGGGCACATGCCATCACCCCAGCGAGTACACTCCATTACCCCAGGGAACACACCCCATTACGCCAGAGATCACACCCCATCACCCCAGCGAGCACACCCCATTAGCCCAGGGAGCACATGCCATCACCCCAGCGAGCACGCCCCATTAAGCCAGAGAGCACATCCCATTAGCCCCAGGGAACACATGCCATCACCCCAGTAAGCACGACCCATTAAGCCAGAGAGCACATCCCATTAGCCCCAGGGAACACATGCCATCACCCCAGCGAGCACGCCCCATTACGCCAGAGAGCACACCCCATTAGCCCAGGAAGCACTTGCCATCACCCCAGAGATCACGACCCATTACGCTAGAGAGCACACACCATTCGCCCAGGGGCACACCCGATCATTACCCCAGAGAGCGCATGCCATCACACCAGGGATCACACCCCATTCCCCTAGGGAACACACCCCATTACCCCAGGCGGTACATGCCATCACCCCAGCGAGCACACTCCATTACCCCAGGGAACACATCCCATTACCCCAAAGAGCACACCCACCCACCCCATCCCCTACCCCCGATTACTGCACAGAGCACATTTTATTACTCAGGGAGCACACCCCATTACCCCATAGAGCACACCCCATTACTGCGGTATAGTGTCTTAGTGGAACAGCACTAAGAAGCCATGGGACGGGCTACTAAAAGCACACACACAGGAACACAAACTCACTTTGCCGCACATTGAATATATATTTCAATTCAGGAGCTACCTATACCTAAGAGTCATTGTGACGTAACATGTACTGTATCATTCCGGTTAAACACTTACCTGACAAAACACATAAAGCGAGTACAAGAACGTGTTTTTAAACTTATGGAGGTGGCCACACAAGACATGCCCACTGACATACAGAGCACGGCAGCCGGTGTATCCTGACATTCCCGCTATGCTAATGTACACTAATGTCAACATGTTGTATCAGGGTGTACTGCGATCCCAGATAAGCCTCTGACAACGTACAGCCGAAGGCTGAGGGTCTACAGATGCCTCCTTCTCACCGATACAACTTATCTCTCACCCCACAGTGTGAGAAAAGACTTTTATCACAGCATATCATAAACCACCATAAAAGCGTCATATTATACGATAAGCATTTAGGATTGTCCATTAATAATCCCAATAAATCGGGTATTGCCGATGATGGAAGCTTATTTATAGGAAAATATTTGCCGAGTGTCAACATCTTGCTCTACCTTGATATCAACGACTGTTTCAGACTGTAATAAAATCTGGGCAATTTGATAACAATCCTCCTATAATCATGCACTTGACTTGACACTGCCAGTCCCATAGAGAGGTAGCGACATATCATTTTGTTGGCGTCTTGCAAAGTGACCTTTGACGTTGGACTTGAAATGCCAGCACAGGTAAGCAATACAGAAGCAAATTTAAAGCCCCTCTTAAAATATCAAGTACTCCGATAAAGAAGGTGTAAAGGCCACGGAATACACTTGTCCCTGCACTAAAGACGTATCACTTCAGACAAAATATTCATTTCGCTATGCTGATTGATACGAGGGTGGTATTGAGCGAATGATGTGTGCCTTCATGAGTACAGATCACTAAGAACCGTTCCACGGAGAATTCCATTCAAGGATTAAGTAACGTTTCACTATGTCAAAAAGAATGCCTAGGGGTAACACATTGAAAAACGGTGAAGTGTTAGCAAGGGCAAAAAATCGCCAGGAGGAAAGAACTCTTAATCTTCATCTGAAGCATCTTCAACAAGAACATCACTTCCTGGAGGACTCCCTGGTCAAGGAAAAGCAGTCTCTTCTCCACATCAGACGAAACACATTCAGAACATCCGGCAGAAGTCCAGTTGTTGATGATCTATATTGCCAGGGAAATGTGTCAATTTGTAAATCCCAACAAATCCTGTCCAAGCATTTCCGAAAACCCTGGGCTTTCACGTTCGCTGAGACATCCTACAACGCCGTATATAACGACCCATTTGACCCTTATATGTATCGACGACCAAGTGTCCAGGATTCCAGACCAATCTTGCCCAGGGTTGGTTGCAAGTCTGCACCATCTGGATCACGGCAGGGAGGGAAGAGTCTCACTGTGTCCCGTCCAATGACCTCCTGGGACCAGAGAAGCAATACAACATCACCAGTACAGAAACGCCATGCTTTTCGTTTGCAAACAGATAATGTGAGAGATGATCCTTCTGAAAGTGCAGACAGTAAGGAAGATGGTACAGATGTTGTTCAATACGAAACTCAACGATTACAGTCATCTGTAAGGACAAACACAGAGGATGGTGCTGCAGTTATAAGGAGGAATAGGAAGCAAAGATCACTTTCAGTGACAAAACCAAGCACACGGGGTGGTGATGCGGTTAAAATGCTGCATCGCAAACATAGATCACATTCAGTTGCAGGAATGGAATATCGAGCTAATCCTCCATCCGGGTTTGATGAAGTGGAATTCAACAACCAGGATCCTGTTTGTTCCACGGATTTAACCTCAGTCATTCGAGAAAAGGCTGTTCCCGAAACAGGTGTCCCGTCAACCATTGAACAGGTAAACAGTAATCAAACAAGCAACCCAAGTAAAAGTGAGTCTCATGATTCAAAGAAAGCTTCTGTCGCCATGAGTCCAAAATGTGATCTCGCAGGTGATAATAATGGAGATGTGACAATATGTGAGGAGGATGCGGATCCCTCAGCTGATACCAGTAAAGATGACAAGAGGTACATACTTTTTAAAGGAAAGAGGATCTACAACTATGTCAGGCCTCAGGATCGATATCGTCATGATCCTTTTAAGGAAGTTCGGCGAGAAAGTTTAGTCAGAAGGGTCTCTATAGAAAATCCTATATTTCTCAATGGATACCGGGAATCTAATTTCAATTTTGGAATTAATTTTCCAAAAGCAGCTCGTGAACGTGCTCTTCGACAAATGGTGGAAACAAACACCGTAACAACTGCAGAACGTAGAAGACTAGTTTTTCAAAATGCTTCATTGCAGCGAAGAGTTGAGAACTTCTGTCAATCGAGTGAGTGAGTTTAGTTTTACGCCGCTTTATCAATATTTTCAGCAATATTACGGCAGCGGAAATAAGAAATTGGCATCCATGTTGGGAATCGAACCAGTAGATTCACAATAGTTTTAACCCTCTTGAATATAATGTGTACTTTGGTGCTGATTATTATATATTAGCTAATAATGTTACTTGGTAATGTCATATGTAGTATGTAGATATTATCTAGTCGGCTTCACTACAGACGCATGGGTACGGACTGTTCTGGATTTACCCAAGATTTAGTTTTTAAGGTAATTAGAATGTTTATTCTCTTTAGAAAATGCGTATTTTTGTCTAGTTCTTTTCACAACTGTCCATCAATGCAATGTGTTTATACTCGCATTCTGATATTCATATAGGTAGAGAAAAACATGTATAAACATCTCACGTCTTAACATACTACTCAAAGATCAAGTTTTGATAGTAGCAACAACAAACAATGATTGAAATATCCCGATACACAGTGATTGGCTAAATCCTGTAGTACCTTAGTTCTATTGTAAAGGAACAGATGCCTGCACTTATGGGTTTTAAGGACCAGTGCTTGGAGGTATCGTGACTGAGTCATTGCACATCATTTCCAGACAACATTATTTAAAACATTTCCTACAGAAAATTGCACCAACTGAATACATCGAGGTGATTAGGCAATCTGACAATGGTATGGTCCAGCACTGGGTTCACGAGTTAGACCGCGACATTACTGCGGTTGAAGTACATGTGGCAATTAGTAAGTTGAAGTGTAATAAAGCAGCAGGTTACGATGGCATTATTAATGAATTCCTTAAGGCCGGAGAAGATATTTATCTCCAGTAATTGCTATGTTATTTAATGCTATTTAAACATCTTGTAAATAACCCTCTGAATGGAGAAAGGGCGTTATTGTCCCCATTCATAAAATAAGAAGTAAATTAGTTGCAGATAATTATTGAGGGATTACACTTCTTTCTTGTGTCAGCAAGTTGTTTACGAGTGTTCTAAATAACAGAGTTAAACAGTGGTGTGATAACTACTACCTCTTGGTAGAAGAACAGTTTGGTTTTAGAAAGAGTTATAGCACGGCTTATTGTATGTTTATTCTTCACGGATTGATAAATTTAGCCTTGAGTAAAGGGGTGAAATTATATTGTGTGTTTGTAGATTTTCGAAAGGCTTTTGACTATGTTGACAGGCAAGCTCTTTGGTTTAAATTGTATTCTTTGGGTATTAATTCTAAATTTCTATCATTAATCAAAAATATATACATGGATGTCTCCTCTTGTGTTAAACTTCCTGGAAATAGGTATTCAGAGTTCTTTTCATCAAGTATAGGTGTCAGGCAAGGGGAAAAATTATCGCCTATATTATTTTCATTGTTTATAAATGATATTGTGTCTGATTCTCTGCTTGCAATGATATTGGCATGGCAGTGTTTTGCATTAAGTTATTAATGTTATTATTTGCTGTTGATATGGTCTT
This sequence comes from Haliotis rubra, assembly GCF_003918875.1. Lineage (NCBI taxonomy): Eukaryota > Metazoa > Mollusca > Gastropoda > Lepetellida > Haliotidae > Haliotis > Haliotis rubra. The sequence goes on along the minus strand of NW_025766990.1, from coordinate 978,866 downwards.
GTTCAGTGAATCCATCGAAGGCTTACAACGTGGTCTTGTTTTTTACAGAGATATTGCGACAAATGGGCCATCAATCAATGTTAATACAGATAAAACTAAGGTTGTTATTTTCAGAAAAGGGGGTAGATTGTCCAAAAGAGAAATCTGGTATTATGGTGATCAGGTACTAGAAAATGTTAATAGTTTCAAATATTTGGGTATTGTCTTCTCAGCAACAGGTAGTTTTTCCCAGGCACAAAAGACTCTATCGGAGCAGGCTGTTGTTGTCCAATCCATATATGTCTCCTGCGCAGCAGTATCAATTGTTTAAAAGCTTAGTACTGCCAATTTTATGCTATGGTTGTGAAGTTTGGGGATTTATGGAAGCGCCAGCTATCGAAAGGGTCCACTTAAAGTTTATTAAGCAGGTTCTGAGTGTTAAAAGTTCAACACCATCAGCTTTTGTCTATGGTGAAATGGGCGTACTGCCATTGATTACTATTAGATCGTTACGCATTATGAAATATTGGATTAAGATTATCACCTGTGACGAAAACCGTATTTATCTCAAATTGATATTATAAACTATAGGGTAGCCTTGACACGACTACGATTATCTTCTCATTCACTTATGATTGAGAAAGGAAGAGGGGCTCGACCAAAATTAGCTTTAGAAAACCGATTATGTCCTTTTTGCAAAAATGACAGAGGTTTACAAACCAAGGTATTAACCTTCAACTTAGCCAAATTTGTTTATCATATATTTCAGGTAAAGCAAAACTATAATCTGAATTGTGGCCAATGACAACGGACTTATGTTCATTAAATGTGTCTTCACGCAATACCGTCTTTGGCTACCTCAACAGATGGTGAGAATGTTGATGCATTATCATTTAAAGTGGCAATCCTTTAAAACTTTGAGTAGTATACGTTTTGCTGCATGTCGAGACTGCGAAGATGTGATGATGGCAATGTCTGGATGTGATTAAAAATGATATATTATTCAGTGAGTGAGTGAGTTAATATTTATCGCCACATCGGCAATATTTCAGCCATTTCAGACGAGAAGAATTAATGATTATATCATAGATCAATAAAATTAGAAATTAAAATTCTTTTGACAGATATTCATTTAAAACTAGTATTTCAATCTAACATCTAAACGATTTGAATTAGAAATGACGAGACAATGTAAAAACAGGCTATAGATTGCCAACAACTGAAGGTAGATCACCATACTAGGGACCATGGCGACTTACAGTATTATATATACACTTTTATTCCTCCAATGGAGAGTACAAGGGAATGCGAGAAAAGTTAAGATAGTTTTAAGTTAACAAGAGAAGCGCATAGAATATTCATGCATTACAGGTCGCGTAGAGTCCGTTAACAACAGTCAGTGTGTACAGCTCAGTCTCCTCGCCAGAGAGCAGTACTGGGGGGGCGGCAGGAAAGTAGGCTGCACACCAGGTCCATATCAGTCTTGTTGTGAAGTTGCACGCTCAACTCCACCGGGCCCACGTTGATAATGTCACACCAGAGTTGGTCTCTGCAGCCAGCACAAGCTTCACACGCTGTTAGGACATGGATCAAGGGGTCTGCACAGTTCACACTACATTTATCACAAGGTCCATACACACGGTGAGGACGCCAAAGAGCACACAATTGTACTGTGAAGATGCATTGTTGTTTCAAGGAGGGGTATCTTTTGGCAAGTAGCCAAGCTGGGTGTGGCTCTATCGAGGGTGTAATGTCCTGAAGTGTCTGAGATCTGGATCTGATGTCATTCGTTGGTTCCAGGAGGACTTCTCGTATTCCATGACAGAGTCTTTTACAATCTTCTTCCAGGAGAGTTGACTCATGAAGATGCCGGAGGAGACAAAATTCTCGAGAAAGTGCCTCAGTTTGTATTTTTCAAGTACATGAACTATATCTGGTATAAATCCTGTTCTTGTCTTCAATATGCAGTTTCTAAACGCAAACAGGCGTGAGATAAAGAGTTTGAAGCAAAGTAGGTGCTTCTTACTGTTACACAAGGAGCCAAGAAAAAACAGCTTCTTTGTGTCAATATGTGATTCTGCCGAGTACCATCCAATCAGGGAGTTACATATGTCAGATCTAGTAGTTCTTGGGAGCCCCTGACACATCTTTAAACAGAATCGTTGTGCCCTTTCGACAGTGATAATGTCGCTCTTTTCAAACCTGACCACAATTCGCACCCAAACAAGGCTTTGGGTAGACACCTGAACTTGACAAGATTGGAGCTGGTAATTGGATTCAGCCCACTGTTGTGTAGGCCTGATTTCATCAGCATCATTGCAGCTGACTTCATCTTCGAACTTGCGTTTGATGTTCGAGTGTGGCTGCTAAGGTGTGAGTCGAGAAGAATGCCAAGATGCTTTGTGTTGTCCACTTCAGGTAACTTCTTTCCGTAAAGTTTGATATTGCACTTGGTTTTTTTTGCGGATTGAAGACCAATACGTTGCTTTTTGAAGGAGAGAATGTGAACTGCCATTTGGCACTGTAGTTCTGGCACTCTGTTACCATAGATTGTAGATGAGCTGTGATAGGGCTGATCAGTGAGATATCATCTGCCTGAGTTGGAGCAGCGAGGTGGAGATCCAGTACGAATGCTCCCTTCTTAAGATGTGATAGGTTTGTCAGAAGCTCGTTGATGTAAACCAAGTAGAGTTTAGCAGAAAGGACGCTACCTTGTCTCACCCACGGTCGAGTTTAAACCAGGATGAGTAAGTATTATTGGCAAGAACACAACTTTCCATTCCAGGTATGTGTTGCAGAAAATGCGCCACACACCTGGATGAATGTTCAACTCCTTCAACTTCCAGAGTAGCCCATCATGCCACACAGTGTCGAAGGCTTTACTACTGTCCAAGAACACCACTTTCAGAGAGTCATTCCGTTCCTTGTAGTGGTAGACTGTCTCCTGAAGGAGGAATGATGCATGAAGAGACGACGAGAGGCTTTTCTGGAAGCCGCATTGCAGAGGATCAGGAAATCCGTGGAGTCTTGGAATTGTGGGATCCGGTTCGCTATGACCTGTTCGAAAAGTTTTGACATAACAGGCAACAAAGTCACTCCTCTATATGAATCTGGGGACGTCCTTGGTTTGCCTCCGCCTTTGAAGATTGGGATGATGATACCTTTCTTCCACTGGGATGGGATAGAACCTGTAGTGATTATTCTGTTGAATAATTCAGAAAGATAATAATGAAGAGTTGAGCCTCCATGTTTCAAGTGTTCATAGTAGATTCCATCAAAACCACAGGCCTTGTTGTTTTTCAGAGATTTGCAAAGCTTGCTTACCTCAGACTGAGAGGTCAGAAGGCACTTGACGTCGATTATCTTGTTAGAGGTACAATGTTTTAGTTCAGCAACTCTGCCTTCTAGATGGTCTTTAAAGTTCTGGTCAAAGTGATCATCTACCCCTTTGCTGAATATAGTCTTCATGTGGTCAGCGAGTGCATGGCAGATTTCCAAGGAATCTGTGGTATGGTTCCCTGATACACTTATGGTTGAAATGTGTGATTTCTTGTTTCTGTTGTTGAGGAGAGCCCAGAATGTTTTCTGGTCAATGTCATATAGTTTATCAAGATTGTTGAAGTGCTCTGTTTCATAAAGTGCTGCAGCTTCTTTCATAGCAGCTCGAAATTTGTCTTTGGATTTCTTGTAGTCACGGAAGCTAGTGTAAGTCATGCCTCTAGGTCTCCCATCTAGAATCCATTTGTGTCTGTAAGATAACATCAGGTCGTGGAAGTCTTTCACTTGTTCCTTCCAGTATGGTCTTAGATAACGCCTGAAATGTCTCACTGGAAGACAGTCAGACGCAGCCATAGTGAGGGCCATAGTAATTATATCAGTAAGGTGTTCAATATCTTCCCTGTCACAGTCTAGAGCTGGCAGCTGCTTACCCCAGAGGGAGTTAGAGACTGCATGTGTGTAGTCCTTGATTGAGCCGTTCTGGAGGGCTTTGTTCCAAGCTGGTCTACGTATAGGAGGATTTGCAGCTGGTTGACTAGGTAGGTCAATTGCAAGAAGGCATACAACTGGGTGATGGTCGGAAACGTTGAGTGGATTATCATCAATCACTTCTGCCGAGTGGATGATATACATAAGCTCAGTTGGTACTACGATGTGGTCAATTGGTGTCTGGGGGCCTCCTGTATATGCATAGAAGGTATTCACTGGGCCTGTGCAGAAGCTCTGCATGTTGATAGAGATTAGTGAATTTTCTGACAAGAGCTCCCCGAGCATGCTAGCTCTTTGGTCAAGGTTAACGTTTGCTCTTGGGCCTGCAATCTTTGCATTAAAGTCGCCTAGGATGATTACCGGGCTCCTTTCAGACAAGGCAGAATATGCTTCTTGGAGTTCATCAAGGCACATTTTGTAGAGATCTATGGATCGATTCGAAGGGGGTAGGTAGATCGATAGGAGATAGAGTGGATGATGATTTGGAACAGAGAGTTCTAGGGCAGTGATTATCATAGATCAATAAAATTAGAAATTAAAATTCTTTTGACAGATATTCATTCATATAGGCATGCGATTATGGTACTTGCTGCAATAATAGATATACAATTGACATTATTAATAACAGGTGATTAAGAGGTGATAAGATACAAATTATGAGAGGATTTAATAATATATTTAAGATATGAAGTGATTAATAACGTTGTAAAGTGAAAGTCAGTAACGAAGGTAATAAACATGAAAGTAGGTCGTTAGGGCTGATGGGGGCAAGGTGAAGTGACTCATAGCTTAGGTAAGGTAAAACTACTATACTATCAAGACGGGCGGCGTGGCCGGGGACCTAGCTACCAGTTCTTGGTACTCTACAAGTCATATATGGCTAGGGAGAGAGAGACTCTGAGAGAATCCACCTCACGGTAGGGGAGAGTAGAATAGATAGATAGTCAGGTTATGGGTTATTGACCAATGGAAAAAATGGAAAAGGGTGTTGGTTGTGACGTAGGAACCCAGGTTTAAGCTGGAGCAAAGCTGAGAGACGAGAGAGTGGTACGAGACCTGAAGCCGAGAACGAGTGTGCTCCTAGGAACCCCAAGCCTGGGGTCTAGGGCGCATCAGCTCTCATCTGATTGTCACTTACTTTCGTACTAAGAAACAAACTCAAAGCACCAGCATTTCGACTGAGACTGAAGCTTTCCAGCTGAAGTCTCTTAATTATGTGACAAATAGAGTGGGTTGGGCCAGCAACGCAGTGTTAATAAAACTGTGGAACGAAGATCATCGTCTTGTGGTTGCTGGAGGAACTACGGTAAAGGTCCAAAGGGCCCTCGGGTACTGACACGGTACCTCTCGCACATCCAGAATTGTCAGGACCGAAGTTCGAGGGTATACCGTAGTTCCGGTAAAGAAACGCCCTCCAAGGTGTGGGATAACTGACAGGTAACACAACTACCTGTCAGGTAAAAGGGCGGAGTTAAATAAGGACCCTTTGGATAACAGTACATTTGCTTCCTGCGTGGACCCTAGCTGGATTTACACTCTCCCTTCAGCTGTTAGCAATTTTAGATAATCAAGCCATAATTTAAAAGAACATATATATTACGATTAAAAATAATAGTAGGTTTAAATTTACCTTGAAAACTTTGGGACTTACTACTCTCTCCGGAGGACGTATATATTATTTATCGATGATATTACTAAACTTAAATGGAATCCAAAACCAGAAACACTCTATCAACCCATGCACTCCGCTGTTTAAGTACACACAATGAATCTATTTAGTTTGCTGGACTATTGTAAGAAGCAATGTACACGCGTAATCATTTATTCGCTCCAAGTATTGATGTGATTTGAGGTGTTGGTACCAGAAAATATGGTTACTATTGCTTAATACATGTTTTCAGCCACGCAGAATTAAGTATATACATATATACATATACTCTCCCAAAGAAGAAACGCATCATGAACGGTTTTGCTCTGTTTTTGAGTCCTATGGTGTTTATGTTTTGAAACATCACAACAAAACGCACCGTCCGTAAAATACCCGTATTTAACAGCATGATTTTCAATTTCAGCGTGTAGTGTCACAGAATTCACAATTCACATGCAATGCACGTGAAAGTTTGGGATCAGATAGTCTCATTGATGGGTATAGAAGGTTGATCGCTGTCTGTCGATTATTCACTGTATTTGGAATATTGTTGACGAACGCAAAATGCCACGTCTAAGTGAAGCCAACCGTCATATCGCCATTGGTTGGCTTGAAGCTGGCCAGTCTCAACGTGCAGTTGCCCGACGCATTAATGTTCACCAAAGCACCATTTCACGGCTCTGGGAGAGAGATATGGCCGGCAGAATTCGGTAGCAGATGCCCCTCGTAGTGGGCGACCTCGAGCGACCACTGCGGCGCAGGATCGCTACATCCGGGTACATCACCTGCGTAATCGAACAGCTACGGCGACCAGTACCGCTCGACAAATACCCGGATTGAAGAGGCTGTCTGCACAGACCGTCAGTAACAGGTTGAGAGAAGCTGGTTTACGTGCCAGAAGACCTTATTTTGGCCCTGTACTTCGACAACAACATCGTCGACATCGAGTTCAATGGTGCACCAACGTTCAGGCCTGGAAGGGGCGGTGGGGTAGCCTAATGGTTAAAGCGTTGGCTCGTCACGCCGAAGACCCGGGTTCGAATCCCCACATGGGTACAATGTGTGAAGCCCATTTCTGGTGTCCCCGCCGTGATGTTGCTGGAATATTGCTGAAAGCGGCGTAAAACCAAACTCAGTCAGTCAGTCAGGCCTTGAACCTACCGAATTGGCGTAGAATCTGGTTCAGTGATGAATCACGATTTCTATTGGAACGACGCGATGGAAGAATGCGGGTGAACAGACGTCGACGTGAACGTTTCGCCTACGCTTGCGTTCCCCAGGTGGACAGATTCGGCCGGGAAAGTGTTATGATGTGGGGAGCGATCACCTGCCGTAGGAGAAGTGATTTGGTGATGATCCAGGGCAACCTGACAGCACAACGGTACTGTGACGAAATCCTACGCCCACACCTCCTTCCAATCATTGATCGCCAGAGGGAGTTGTTTCAACAGGACAATGCCAGGCTCCACACAGCACGTCACACTAGAGACTTCCTCCAGAACCACAACATCAATGTGCTCCCATGGCCCTCAAGATCACCGGACTTAAACCCGATCGAACATCTGTGGGATGCCCTGGACAGACGGGTGCGACGCCGTAACCCTCAGCCCCAGACACTTCAGCAACTCGCACAGGCACTACAGGCAGAGTGGGCTGCGATTGGGCAACACGAGATTCTGAGACTTATTCGTTCGATGCCGAGGTGATGCCGTGCAGTTCTGGATGCCCACGGTGGTCACACGACGTATTGACTTCAGCGCCACCACACGTGTCCATGTGACACTCAAACTGACTTTCCTCGAGTTGGTGCCAAAGACGGATAAGTCTTCATTCCCAGTGTGCAATTTCGCTATATTTCATTGACTCATAAAGCCTACAAGATGTTTCAAAATAAACATATAAATACAGTTGAAATTCCCATATGCGTTTCTTTTTTGGGAGAGCATACATACTAACATTTGTATAGCGCCGATATCCAGCTCAAAGGCGCTTTGTTTTTTCCCTCGATCACTGGATGTCAATCTCAACGGAACGTCGTTTTATCAATCTCAACTCCCTGGGGATCATACAACTCTTGCACTACAACTCTTGCCACTAGGCGCACCGAGTTAGTGTGGCTTTCACAGTTAGGTACCCATTCACAGCTGGGTGGACTGGGATATATAGTCACAGTACTTTGTCCAAGTTCACTGCACGTTGCTGTACCCGCATCTTGGTGTTTGCACGTATTCATGTGGCCACCATCTGGTCAAATACCAACGGATTCGTGGGTTCTTTTAAGTACACAGGGTTGTGTACTGTACACTAGGGGTTGTGACAACACTGAAAGAGTGTGCACACAAAGTTGACTCCAAGGATTTTACACCCGGTCACAGGTGGGCTCGATCCCGTCACCTCAAGCTCGCTGTATCACTAGCCTGGCGCTTTAGCCAGTTCACCCACCAAGTAGATGTTACTGTTCTAAAAGTAGACTGTATGGCGAAAATCATGAGTGAAGAATAAGATGTGATATGAGGACATTCACTCACTCACTCACTCAATTTGCCCAAACCAAGTTATATTGTGTCCACGACCTTCCGTTGTGATGGGTGGTTCCGGTACTGCGGAATCGATCCGCAATATGTGGTCAGGATTATTGTTATTGCAAATTTCTGTATGACTGAAAGACGCAATGGATTACTTGGCTAAACAATATAGAGGGACAGTCACAGTGGGCCACTATCACCCGTCTCGATTAAAGCTGATAAGCAGAGACAAGAACTGCTATGACACGGCTTTCCTAGAAAGGTTACAACGAGACAATGTCACTGTAATCAGATGGTAAGAAGCAGGGATACTTGTCACATGAGAGAGATGACTGTGAACATCAGGAAACGTAAACGATTTGATGTATGAAAATAGTAACAATGTACACACACAATGCTAAGAAACACCTCTGTGCAGCCTTATGCCGAAAAACAGATCATACTGAATCATATCACAACAATTCAGTGTGTCTTTCCTTTCCGTTTTACGTTTTACGTTTTTCTCTCTCTCTGTCTCGTTTTACGTCTCACATGTAACTTTCAAAGTGAGCACCTTTCTATCTCTAACCTGTCAGATTTTCAATAACCAAATGCTTTGCAAGCAAATCAAGTGCTTGATAGTATGATATCATACTATCAGCCATCTCTCTCTCTCTCTCTCTCTCTCTCTCTCTCTCTCTCTCTCTCTCTCTCTCTCTCTCTCTCTCTCACATAGAATGCTCGATTATTGCTCGATAACCAAACTCATTTTCTTGTGTTGAAATTAAGATTTTCTTTGAGTATTCTTCGTCACTTCCAAAACGACACGACGAATATTCCGTAGCTACGACCTTAGGTGTACTGAAAACAGGGAACATGTGTTAGGTACATGTAAGTTGTTGTAGCAAACGGTTCAAGGTTATCTTCAGACTAACAATATCGTTAGTGCATACCTATTTCTCAGTTCACACTCTAACAGGCAACATTGTAAAATACAAGCTCTTAAAGACAAACTAATTAATGCAATCGATAACAGTAAGAACCATTCACCAACTTCAGAAAAAAATAATCAAATCTAACGCACCTTAAAATAACCACGTTATTTATCCAATAAAGCATATTGCACTTCAAAGCTACTTTATCTTTGCAGGTAAAACATATATGTTAGTGTATAGATCACAGGGCGCGCACGTTTAGAAACACATCAATATTGGCATACCAGGTGTTTGGGCAAATGATAGTGCCGAGCACTCCAGTGTGGTACTCCATGGTTGTTTACATTAGGACCATATGAATTTTCTCACTCGTTTTATGGCTGATTTTGATTGAATTATATGTACTTATGTTCTACACATGTAAGTGTAAATGCTCATTTGGTGCTTTATCACATGTTGATAGCTTATTCAAACATGCACAACGTGTTTATTGCTTTGCTAGGGCATTAAAGGCAAGAGTAACGGCACTTATCTTCCAGACAGAAATAAAGTAAATCATAAATGGTTTAGGTTGAAGACGTCAGTATTCATATGAATCATTCCTTTACCATCCGTTGTAGTTTTTGTCCATTAATCTCCATTAATGCTGACAGTATATTTGATTTGGATTTAAATAGTTTCAGCTCGAATGAAAAAAAAAATGTCTGTTTTTTGCGCTATAATGCAAACACGTGGATTCCACCTATACGAGTTGGTTGTTGTTGGTTTGTTGTTTAACTAAGCAACATTCTAACTGTATGGAGGCGGTCGAAACCAGACAATCCAGTGATCAACAGCATGAGCATCGAACTATATTGACACTTCATGTTGTGCGAGTGTGTATGTGCAAGTGCTGTAGACTCAAAGCGAACCAACCCTTTACAGTCAGTTTGTAAATGTACCTGTGACAAGGAATGAAGGCATCTACAAACGTATGGCCCGTTAACCAGTAATGTTGTTTCATTTCACATTCTCTTTTTTGATTGCTAAGGAGGAGGTTTCACACAGTGACAATCATGAATCATTCCAGAGCTTGGAAGATTCATGGAGGTAAGAAAATCTGTTTTTCTTTCTTATAGCGCCTGTTGTTAAGGACTCAGTGAACATATACACCGTTTATAAGTAAATGTGCATGTCAAAATATTACCAAACTGAACCAACATGTTCATATCTGTACGACACACTCGTCAACCTTTGTCAATAAGGAAGCTCACCTGCGTTACATCTGCACTAAGCAACACAAAGTAAACAACTAACGTTGTGGTAGTAGCCTAAAGCGGCGTAAAACTAACCTCACTCACTCACGTAGTGAGTTGGGTATCTTGAGTTTGGGGTTGAAAGTCCTGTTAAACTGACTGCGGAATGCTGTCACTCCTAAGCTATAGAACGGGCTACTTCAAGCGCACGCACGCACACATTTGTGCATGCACGCATGTTGCAAGTGAAGTGAAATGTTTTTGAACGCGACATTGAGGCTTACTTATTTCAGGTATTTTACGTAAGCTTCGCGAGTTTGAAATCTCACAATCACTTCAACAAAGACATTCAAAACCTCGTGGCCGTTATTACAAATAGACACAGCGGTCAGACTGTACATACATTGTGGGCCGTGCTGTGGTCGTAACGAAACGATCAGACTGTACACACCTGACTTTAAATTGGGTCGATCTGACTTCAGTGGCCGCCCGAAATAGCTCCACACATACCCGTGAGATAAAAGGTAGGTTTCTGCACACGACTGTAAGGAGTGTAGGTGCATACCTGGCAGGTAATTGTGCACAAGGACATGATAAGTACACGCCCCTCTAGCTGACAACGTGCTTCACTGCCTCGGTCTCTACATTACTCGATTAACATGTGACGGTAGTGATGACCGAGCTTTCCTTGCAGGTAGGTCAAGGGACCTTTATGAAACATACGCGCCTCTTTGGGTCAGACAAAAATCTGTTCAACTCTGTAAAGGGCGTCGTGAGCACATCTTGAGCACAACGTAATCTTTATTGCTTAGGGTCTTTACACAAATCTGACCCTCAGCTAGTACAACTCGGAAATTACAACATAGGGCTAATTTTCAAACATGAACTAAATAACTAAATACTAGTATATGTCATCAACATAATATGGCTTGCACGCAGAAAGGCATCCAAGCTCTAGTGTGTACATTTAAATTCATATGCAAACATTGAGGACAGTTTATGAATTATAAAAATTACTTTAATATCGTGTTCAGGCATGAAGGCTAATATGTCCATGTTTAAGCAGAATAATAAACATTCAAATTATCATATAAATATAATACTACTATTAAAAACCATGAATAAAGGTGAAAATACACAGCAGTTCACCATATGGTATTTTCTGTGTTCGACTTACCCTCCTCACTGACTAATATTTCAATTATATCATGACATGGCAGCATACTTCTGAATGCCCAAAGTGATACAGGTATTTAGCGTTTTAACATTTGTCAAGAAACCAAAATGGGGACGGCTTCTTGATAACCTACGGCATCCGATTTATTCGATTTATTTAAAAAAAGAGAGTTTCTTACAAGCACTGAAAACATAACAATTTCAACAAAACAATTATAAAAGGGGCAACATACCTTTGCGATCTTTCATTTATTCAACGAACTTTTGCAGATCAATCAAATATTTTACTTAACATCTGTGCACCTTTTGTCGTATTTTCACGTGTACCTGCGTACGAAGCCTTGTATGATAATACTAAGGGAAATGTTGGCAATTATGTCAAACATTTACTGTAACTACTGGCGTGCCCGGTAATTTGGGTAAGTCATCTACTGGTTCGCTATTTGGCAGTCATCGCACTCAGCAATATACCAGCTATATGGCGACGGTCTTTAAATAATCGTGTCTGGGCCAGGCAATCCCGTGATCAACAGCATGAGCATCGATCTACGCAATTGGATTACGGTGAAATGTGTCAACCAAGTAAGCGAGCCTGACCACCCGATAGTCGCCTCTTACAGGTCGTCCAATGAGATATAATGGGCTCGTGTCCGCCGATGTTTGTCTTCCTTTATGCAAATAAAGAAATGAGCCCCGTTTATTACTCCCTGGAGTCTCTACTATGTGCCTACACACTGTGAGAGCTGCTACTTGCCTACACACTGTGAGAACTGCTACTTGCTTATTCAACACTTTGAGTGCTGCTACGTGCCTAAACATTTTGGCCCTAATAGCAAATTACAGTTACGATGTCAAGCGAGGAACACCTTGGTCGCATTTTATAACCGACGTATCAAGCCAAGACCCGCTTCCAGCAAGAATTAAACTATCGAGTAATCGTTAGACCATCTGTATTTAAAATGATCAGTTTATTTCAAAGTAAACATGTCTCGGATTTGATTAAATTGTCAACCTTTTGTCGTTCTAAATTATGCAATTTTAAATAGTCTTTATGTCGCCATTACTTACTTAATGTATTGACCTCTGTAGACCCTCATTATGCTATGTATGTAGCCTTGAGAGAAAATAAAGTTCAGTTCAAAGAATAAAGAGAGTTGATATCTCACTGTACTCGCTGTAACGGGGGCGGTAGGGTAGCCTAATGGTCAAAGTGTCCGCTCGTCACGCTGAAGACCCAGGTTCGATTCCCCACATGGGTACAATGTGTGAAGCCCATTTCTGGTGTCCCCGCCGTGATATTGCTGGAATATTGCTAAAAGTGGCGTAACACCATACTCACTTACTCACGCTGTAACCGTGATACTATTAGTTACACGGCTATATACCAGATTCATTCGGACCGTACCATTCCAAACTACCTGGCAGAAGGCCGTGTAATTACCATTTATTACCCATTAGATATTGTGCCAAATGCTAGAAAATGTCATTACATAGGTATCTTTAAATGAAACACGACACACTAGTATTATCCACCAACGGTATGGAACGCACAGCTTTTCCCATAATCGTCATCGTAGTCGAACATTATCAGTAGATATACTAAGGGATGTAACTCGTGTAGGCTTATAAATACGTTTTAAGTGACTTGTTATTTCAAATAATACCAACGCTTAGGATAAAGCTTTAACTTCAAGCCATTGCCAATTTATAGATATGTATTTATATTTTTTTGATAAATCAGTTTTTCGTGATGATAACAATTGAATTCTCCAAGTGCGTTACATATCAATGTCAAAGGTTGCAAACTGCAAGGTCTTCCTTACCGCCCGTTGGAACACGTTAAGATGGATCCATACTACCTGTGAAGTTAGTATGGTTTCATATACAATGGTTATTAACCAATCAAAAGTCTTCTAATTTATCTCAAGCGTAATGCATTGGTTATATGATGTGACAACACCGTGGCCGTACGTGAGTGATTAAGTAAGTGAGTTTAGTTTTACGCCGCATTTAGCAATATTCCAGTAATATCACAGCGGGGAACAAAATATGGGCTTCACGCATTGTACCCACGTGGGGAATATAACCCAGATCTTCAGGCTTCTCAACCGCACCGTGCGTACTAACGTTAGGAGAAACGAAGTGTAAACAATCTAATGGCGATTCGGTGTACATATGTTTATTTCATGTGTATATTTGACTGATGACTTAATGATGAAATAACGAATGTTCTTTTTATAATAACCATTGTGTTAATTATTCATCATACATGAACAATGCATTTTTTCAAATTGTCATTTTCTCACTCTGTTCAATTAACAAAAAACTAAAGAATGTTTTGTTCAATGTGCAGGTAAACATGGCCGACCAAGTATACAAAATAATAGTGCTCCATGACAACCCAAAGTGGTTTCCATTGGTCAAAGATGCATTGAAGGATTATGACGTCGTAGTTGACGAATGGGTTTCTGACGAAGTTGACATCGACCTCACGTCATCCCCACCAGAGAACACCATCTTCTACAACAGATGTAGTCCAACGTCACATACACGTGGTCACCCATTATCCCTGGAGCAGGCACGCGTCATCATCAAGTGGTTACGTCATCACAACGTAACAGTAGTGAATGGTCTCCCTGCTATAGACATCGAAGACAGCAAAGCCTTCCAGTACGTCATGGCCAAAGACTGTGGCTTAAATATCCCTCAGACTGTCTTCACTTCCAGACCGACAAAGGCACTAATTCAGAAACATTTCGGAACGGATGCACCCTTTGTTATCAAACCAGATAGAGGTGGACATGGTATTAATATACAGCTGTACCATAATGTCGCAGAATTTGAATCGGAAAAGGAGCTGCCTGGTTCGTATACTGGACTGTATTTGATTCAGAGTTATCTCCCCCCGACTTCCGGTGTTTACAGAGCAGAGTTCGTTGCGCAACAGTTTCTTTACGTCAGCAAAGCAACAATGTGCGATGGCTTTTCTTCCAACTACTGTCCTGATGATTTACCCAAAGACAGGTTCCAGATTCTGAAAGACCTTGAGGATCCTGTAATTGATAAGTGTACCAAATTGTTTCAAACTCCCGGGTTGGATAATGGCGCGGTGGAGTTTATTTATGGCCCAGACGGTGTTCCATACGTCATAGATATCAACTGTAACACTGTCTACAATTCTAAGGCGGAAATTGAAGCAGGAGTACCACAAGGCTGGAGGAAAGTTGCTGAAATGTTGGTCGAGAACATTTCGTATTTGAAGAAATCTAAATAACGTTTAAGCTAAGATGAACGCAATGACACATTAGGGCTGACATAGGTCGCAAATTGTGTAAAGGACCTGTACACAGAATATATTTTAAATTTTATTTTTAAATTTTATTCATTTTACATCTAAACCTATTTAGTGTTACCATATGCTTTATGTATACGGAATATATAGCGCCGTGTCGGGTATTACCGAACAGCTAACTCAATATCCCGCTAATTCCTTTTGTGTTTCATCATATGAATCAATAAGTACTATTACTAAAGAATCATTCATTGTAAATCATATTCCTGCATAAAGGCGAATGAATTGTGTCCAGCAAAAACATGTTGTTGATAGATATTTGACATCGTCTACCCTTTATTTCACTGTAGGCTCGCCCGAACACCCTTGTCAGGTCATTCTGAACAGTCATGTCGGGCAAACGGTGTGCCATAGAAATTCAGATGTGCCACAAATATCAGTGTTGTCGTTTTGTACAACATGTCAAACACTTTTCCTCGTTCCTGGTACTGATATTGTGCAAAGTCACGTATCAGGAACAAGGGAAAGGTGGTCCAGTATTTGCCACATTTATGGCAGTTACGCGTCTCTATATGCTAATACTTTGAGGAAGTACTTTTGTAAAGTTGATTTAAATTTCTTTGTTGGTTTGCAATATTCCAGATATATGACGGCGGTCTGTAAATATTCGAGTCTGAACCAGACAATCCGGTGATCAACAGCATGAGCATCGATCTACGCAATTGGGGTGCGATGGCATGTGCTATTTGTAAAGAATTCATGGACGTCAATATATAATGAAATTATGACAAAGAAACTAACGCAAACTACGCCCCATATTCCCATAAAGTAACAATATAACATTTGTTACAACTGTTATTTGACTGGTGACTTACAGATTGCTCAGGATAACCCTGATAATCGAGTGCTATTCAAGTCTGTATTATTACGTAAAGCAGCAAATATGATTTGTACTTACCCTGTATTTTGCGTAATGCAATAAATGGAAATATATTGTGAAAAAGACCGTTTTCTTTATTCTCATTCATTTTATAATTACGATTTATTGTTTTATTTTACGAACGATCGACTGACTGCACGTCATTTGTTTGCAGACACAACTTGTCAGCTTTTCAACAGTTGAAAACATACATTGGTGAAAATTTAGCAACATTTACAGTAACATTAATGCAGGTGTATTCACGATTCTTATATTTTTATTTAAAAATAACTTAATTACAACACGTTCCTTACTAAATTGCTCGTGGAATTACATGTACCTGTTTCTCTGTAGAGAAAAGATTCTAGTACTTTTGTTGGGTTGAATCTCATCCGGGGCTCAAACCCACACCCTTAGAGTCAAGCACCTAATCGCCAGCACACGACGCAAGCCATCTAACCCATTCAGTCACCGCGACTTCCACTGAGGAAGTGTAATCCCAAATATATTTTATGATTGCAACTACCTTCTTTTTAACTTCTTTGAGTGCCCTTTAGAAGTTGGGAAGTACAATATAGAACAAACTTTATGGATAACAACTTCTTTTTATTCGTGAGTGCGACGTTTCGATACAGATTCTTGTACCGTTGTCAAGCATAATGGAACATGAAGAAGGGTGAAGTATATATATGCTGGATGTAACAATGTAAAAAGAAACCAACATAATTAACATAATTGGCTAGGCAGAAAGCTGATGAAGCCAGAGAGTAGACAAAGGACAGGCGAGGAAGCCAGTGATGTACAAATAATAATGAGATGTTTATACAGCAAGGTTTATACAGTAGATTGGGCTTGGTGGGTGAGTGCATCATAAGCGGATGGAATTAAGTATCCTTGGTCTCGGTTGATGGTGGGCTTTTGGCGTTTGATGTTGATGGCTTCGGCGAGCTTGCGTTTAGTGAAGTCTGTTTGTTTGTTAGAGACTGGTGATGTCAGACCACTCTATTTGATGATTTTGGGTAACGAACAACAACCCAAAATGTGTCATCTACAAAATAAACTGTGATTGTGGGCAGAGCTACATAGGCGAAACGTCCCGACCCATCAACACCCGAGTGAAAGAACATCACACCTCTGTTACCAATTCCGATAGCAAATCAGCCATTTCCGACCACATCAAAGCAAGCCCCAATCATCAAATAGAAAAATTGGCATAAAACTACAATAATGGTTAGTAGTAGAATAGCCTTTTACTGAATGAAAGAGGAAATATACACTCCCGAAACGTCGTGTTATTCACAATAAAGACGTTGACATCCATAAATCTTGTTTTTCTTATATGGAGGTGGTCTGTAAATAATCGAGTCTGAACCAGACAATCCAGTGATAAACAGCATGAACATCGAACTATATTGACACTTCATGTTGTATGTGCAAGAGCTGTTGACTCCAAGCTCTAGTGTGTATATTTAAATTCATATGCAAACATTGAGGATAGTTCATGAATTATAGAAATTACTTTAATATCGTGTTCAGGCATGAAGGCTAATATTTCCATGTTTAAGCAGATTAATAAACATTCAAATTATCAAACAAACATTATACTACTATCAAAATCCATGAATAAACGTGAAACTACACAGCAGTTCGCCATATGGTATATTCTGTGTTCAACTTACACTCCTCACTGACTAATATTTCAATGAAATCATAACATGGCAGCATACTTCTGAATGCCCGAAGTGATACAGGTATTTAGCGTTTGAACATTTGTCAAGAAACCAAAATGGGATCCGATTTATTCGATTTATTTCAAACAAAAGAGTTTCTTACCAGCACTGAAACTTACCTTTGCGATCTTTCATCTATTCAACGATCTTTTTGCAAATCAATCAAATATTTTAATTAATATCTGTTCACCTTTTGTGGTATTCTCACGTGTACCTGCGTACGAAGCCTTGCATGATGTACACCCAGATACACAAATACTAAGGGAAATGTTGGCAATTATGTCAAACATTTAATGATAACTGTGAAACATTTACTGTAACTACTGGCGTGCCTTGGTAATTTTGGTAAGTCGTCAACTGGTTCGCTATTTGGCACTCATCGCACTCAGCAATATACCAGCTATATAGCGACGGTCTGTAAATAATCGTGTCTGGGCCAGGCAATCCCGTCATCAACAGCATGAGCATCGATCTACGCAACTGGATTACGATGAAATGTGTAAACCAAGTAAGCGAGCCTGACCACCCGATAGTCGCCTCTGACAGGTCGCCCACTGAGATATAATGGGCTGGTATTCTGTGCTGTTTGTCTTCCTTTATGGAAATAAAGAAATGAGCCCCGTTTATTACTCCTGGAGTCTCTACTACGTGCCTACACACTGTGAGAGCTGCTACTTGCATATTCAACACTTTGAGAGCTGCTACTTGCCTATTCAACACTGTGAGAGCTGCTACTTGCCTATTCAACACTGTGAGAGCTGCTACTTGCCTATTCAACACTTTGAGAGCTGCTACTTGCCTGTTCAAAACTTTGAGTGCTGCTACGTGCAGAAACACTTTGGCCCTAATAGCAAATTACAGTACGGTGTCAAGCGAGGAACATAACATTTTATGACCGATGTATCGAGCCAAGATCTGGTTCCAGCGAGAATTAAACTATCGAGTAATCGTCAGATCATCTGTATTTAAAATGATAAGTTTATTTCAAACTGAAAATGTCTCGGATTTGATTAAATTGTCAACCTTTGTCGCTCTATATTATGCAACTTTAAATAGTCTTTATGTCGCCATTACTTACTTGATGTATTGACCTCTGTAAACCCTTATTATGCTATGTATTAAGCCTTGAGAGAAAATAAAGTTTAGTTCAAGGAACAAAGATAGTTTATATCGCGCTGTACTCGCTGTAGGTAGGGTAGCCTCATGGTTAAAGCGTCCGTTCGTCACGCTGAATTCTAAGGCGGAAATTGAAGCAGGAGTACCACAAGGCTAGAGGAAAATTGCTGAAACGTTAGTTGCGAATATTTCGTATTTAAAGAACGCTAAATAACGTTTAAGAAGGGTTATGATCAGAGAAACACAATGACACGGTGAGGATGTAGGTCGCATATTTTGTGAAGCACCTGTACACAGAATATATTTTAAAATATATTTTTAAGTTTATTAATTCAAATTTTATACATTTTCAATTTAAACATATACTCAGTGTCATATGCTCTATGTATACGGATTATACATATCAACACCATATCCCGCTGATTCTTGTTGTGTTTCGTTATATGAAGCAATACGTAATATTAGCAAAGAGCCCCGCATTGTAAATCATATTTCCGCATAAAGGCGAATAAATCCTGTCCAGTAAATATGTTGCTGATAGATATTTGACATCATCTACCAATTTGTACTCTTATAGGCTCACCCGGACACCCATGTCAGGTCATTCTGAACAGTCATGTCGGGCAAACGGTGTGCCATAGAAATTTAGATGTGGCAAAAATATCAGTTTTGTCATTTGTACAACATGTCAAAAACTTTTCCTCGTTCCTGTTACTGATATTGCGCAAAGTCTGGTAACAGGAACATGGAAAGGTTGTCCAGTATTTTCTACATGTATGGTGGTAATGCGTCAGTTTATGCTAACAATTTGAGGAAGTATTTGTAAAGTTGGTTTGTTTGTTTGCTTTGCTTTCTGTTTAACGCCGCACTCAGCAATATTCCAGCTGTGTGTGACGGCAGTCTGTAAATAATCGAGTCTGCATCAGATAATCAATAGCATGAGCATCGACCTACGCAATTGGAATGCAATGACATGTGCTATTTGTGAAGAATTAATGGACGTCAATATAATGAAATTATAACAAGAATGTAAACGAACGCAAACTACGCCCCATTTCCAAATAAAGTAACAAGATAACATTTGTAAACAGTTTGCTCAGGTTAACCCTGATAATCGAGTGCTGTTCAAGCCTGTGTATGTAATGCAGCAAATATGATTTGTACTTCCCCTGTATTTTGAGTAATGCAATTCATGCAAATTTATTGTGAAAAACATCGTTTTATCTTTCTTTTCATTCATTTTTTTTAAAGATTTATTGTTTTCATTACGAACGATCGATTGACTGCACGTCATTTGTTTGAAAACACAGCTTTTCAGCTTTTCAACAGTTGAATACATACATTGGTGAAAAATTAAGCACATTTACAGTAACATTAATACAGGTGTATTCACGATTCTGATAGTTTTGGTTTACAAAATTACTAAATTGCAACACCTTCCTTACTAAATTACTTATGTAATTGCATGTACCTATTTCATCGTAGACAGTTGTGATAATAACCGAACTGCTGTCGTTTGTGAATATTCTATTTGCGGACCAAGCAAACACAATTATGAGAGACTAACACATATTTGACCTTGACTTCTGTATCCGAAATCTGAAAAAGTAAATAACATTATCGTGTCTGATACATGGCGATCAAGGTGAAAGAAAAGCACTCCCGTCAAATGAATACACAATGCCGTTTAGAAAGTGGTCAAATGTAACGTGTTATATTTGGGATTACGTTTTTCTCAGTAAAGAAAGATTCTAGTACTTCTGTTGGGTTGAGTCTCATCCGGGGTTCGAGCCCACAACCTTAGAGTGAGGCACTTAATCGCCAGCACACAGATGTCAGCCATCTAACCCATTCAGTCACCGCGACTTCTACTGAGAAAGTGTAATCCCAAATATATTTTATGTTTGCAACAACCTTTTTACCTAGATGCAATTTATGACTAATATCTACACCAAGATACATATATTCAGTAACTAATTTCACTGAAATGTCCTTGCAGAACCACTGAACGTAACTAGCGAGTCGTCTACCCCTTCTAAATACAACAATATTTGACTTATCAAGTATGACATTTAATTGCCATTCATTCGATTAATTCTCTAAAATTGATTCAGTAAACCCACCACATCGTCAGCAAACAGTAACATTAAAATCTCCAAAATATGAGAATATACCTATACAACATGTGTGCCTTTATAGCTTATTCCATTTCTAACTCACTGACAAAGGAGGAAAAAAGAATAGGACTCAACACACCTTCTTGTATAACACCAATGGGCAAACAAAATAGTCAGTAAATTCTCCCAAACAACGTACACAATCTTTTACGCACACACAGATACCTTATAACACAGACAATAATCCAATCCTGCCTATCATAAACACGCCCATAGTTTCTGTCGATTTACAGAGTCAATGGCTTTCTTAAAGACAATAAATGTTCCATATAATGTACGTTTCCTTCTTACCATATACATCTAAACAGTGGCATAAAAACTACAATTATGGTTAGCAGTAGAATAGCCTTTACTGAAACCAGTTTATGTTTCAGGAATTTATCTCTAGTATTTGCCACTTTGTCAGAATTTTGTTGAAGGTATATTTTGTTTGATTATCAGTAACCTATCCATATACCATTTGACAATTCCATACTGTCTCCTAAGTAATATGATAAAACACAGCACAACAAATTGTTCTTTTAAGCACTTTTTATTCACATTTCAATAGGCAGGTCACATTTAACAAGCTTTCATAAGCAGCAAGTGATTACATTGTTAACCAAATATGTAATTTTATAAGCGCTTAGGTATTTAGATCATAGGATAGTTAGAGAATTACGATATTATGTAAAATGATCATCTTAGTACAGTTGGGTAGTTAAGTAAAGGGAGTCTGTATGTGGACTGACTTAGTGGATGGGTGTATAAAGATATAGACAATTCGGTGGGTAAATCGATAGATAAGTCGAAAACTTGGATAACTGAATAACTGAATCTGTGTATGTTTATCTGGGCATGTAACTAATTAATAAATGAATAATAAAGCAATAACACATCAACAAGAAAAGAAATTAATACAAAAATAATTAATCGATAAAATCACCACCAAATACATCTACACATATCAATCAGTCAACAACCAACCAACCAGGTCACATCACATCACATCACATCACATCACATCAATATATCGGTGATTAATTGAATCTATGAATAAAGAACAGGCTAGCTATTCTCGAAACGTTCGTAGTCCTAAGAACTTCTTAATCACATTCTTAACACATTGGCTACGATCAGAGTTAAGAGTTCTTAGGGCTACGAACGTTTCGAGAATAAGGGCCCTGGATGTTATGGTGTGAATAAAATTAAGACCCTGCTGTTAATCTAAAACGTTTTATATATTGGGATAAAAGTCACATTAAACAAGCTTTCATAAGCAGCAAGGTATTACATTGTTAACCAAATATGTAACTTTATAAGCGCTTAGGTATTTAGATCATAGGGTAGTTAGAGAAATACGATATTATGTAAAATAATCATATTAGTACAGTTGGGTAGTTAAGTAAAGGGAGTCTGTATGTGGACTGACTTAGTGGATGGGTGTATAAAGATATAGACAATTCGGTGGGTAAATCGATAGATAAGTCGAAAACTTGGATAACTGAATAACTGAATCTGTGTATGTTTATCTGTGCATGTAACTAATAAATAAATGAATAATAGAAGCAATAACTACATCAACAAGAAAAGAAATTAATACAAAAAAATATAATTAATCGATAAAAAACACACCAAATACATCTAAACATATCAATCAGTCAACAACCAGCCAACCAGATCACATCACATCACATCACATCAATATGTCGGTGATTAATTGAATCTATGAATAAAGAACAGGCTAACTATTCTCGAAACGTTCGTAGTCCTAAGAACTTCTTAATCACATTCTTAACACATTGGCTACGATCAGAGTTCTTAGGGCTACGAACGTTTCGAGAATAAGGGCCCAGGATGTTAAGGTGTGAATAAAATTAAGACCCTGCTGTTAATCTTAAACGTTTTATATATTGGGATAAAAGTCACATTAAACAAGCTTTCATAAGCAGCAAGTGAGTATTACATTGTTAACCAAATATGTAACTGTATAAGCGCTTAGGTATTTAGATCAAAGGGTAGTTAGAAAATACGATAATGTGTAAAATAATCATATTAGTAGTCGAAAACTTGGATAACTGAATAAATGAATACTCAGTCAAATATTACAAAATCATAAGCAGTTTTTCTGTGCATGTTTATCTGTGCATGTAACTAAGTAATACATTAATAATAAAAGCAATAACTACATCAACAAGAATCACATCACATCACAACACATCACATCAATATGTCGGTGATTAATTGAATCTATAATTAAAGAACTGGATGTTATGGTGTGAATACAATTAAGACCCTGCTGTTAATCTAAAAGGGTTTTAAATATTGGGATAAAATAGTAGGTGGTAGAGCAAACACGTGTATAATTCTTCATTCTATACATATGGATTCAAATTAGCATTATAAAATTAGTTTTTCTACTTTGTATATATCAACAAGTTGGTATTTGTTTCTTATACCTAATATTAATATGTCTCTCTTTGCGGCCAGTGTGATGTGATTGGACCCGGTTGAGTCCTGGCCCCGATTTTCGAAACAAACTTAAGTCTGAGTTTTGACTTAAGTTTGAGTTTTCTCAAATCTGAGAAAATGCATTTCCTAGAATAAACTGAAATTGATATTAAACTCAAACATAGTAGACAATTTTAAGTTTGGTGGGTAGATTACTTAAGTTGTTCGGGCTTTTTATTTTAAAATGCAGTTGAGTCAAAAAATTCAACTGTTGCAAATTGTCAAACTCAGCTTGAAATTTGAGTAAAACTTAAGTTTGTTTCGAGAGAAATCGGGGCCAGGAGTGTTTAACATGTTCTCGTCCAAGAAATATACCAAAGACATTGTCTCTATTACATAAGTTATTCCAATGTAAAAAGGTTTGAATTGGAATTCCAGTAACATCACATCCTTTGTACAGTTTCTATACTAAGTAGGAGAGACAAAACCCTTTCCACATACATAAGAAATCGACTGTACAATTGTGATTATATCATGAGCAGATATTTGTTTCAGCAGTATTACAGTTGTATGGTGTTTGTAAACAAATCGGGTGTGAACCACACAATCCAGTGATTGTCACCATGCGATACGATGACAGAGCATGTGTTTATGAATCACTGTGATATACTAAAGGAATTGTTTTTATACAACTAAATGGAATGTCTGCACATATTTCCCACTTATTACATACAGCTGCAAAGTCATCAATTTTCAGTAGCGTAACGTAAAACCAGCAAAAGCTTTTTGTTAGCTAATCATTTCTAAGATGTTACCTCTTATTCCAGTTACAATTAAACATTTTAATTTCAACCCCCTAGTGAAACAGGTAGAACAACAAGTATTTTTATCATAATTTGTACCTCTTTGTTGTACCAGTTTTGTATAAACTGACATCCGTTGCGGAATTAAGCCATATTAGTTCACACAGCATACATGTGTCTAGCGTTGATATAGTGTTTTCTATAAGATATATTCCAAATATCAATTATTTTATTCCTGTAAGGATTATCAACCTGATTTTATTTATTTGATTAATGTTAGCCACTAGAGGATGTTTATATACTGAAAGGCAAAAGAAACGTCGGAATATTGGAAATCCAATTTAGGTATCAATGGAGTAGTTGAACCTATGTTTATTAAACATACGCCACTGAAATGCAGTATCAACTTTCATCAGAGAAGTTAACCCCTCTCCATTGTCTCAGTTTTGCCGCTGTTGTGCCAACTTGAGACGTTCCCGGCGGTGAAGTTGGGTGAATATGGGTCCCCTGGCAGGATGTCGACAAAACAGCTTCCTGGCTTGGAGACGTCGCCGAATGGTTCGGTCACTGACCGATCGCTGGTGGTTTCCTGTTGTCACCCGAGCTGTTTCTTTGGTCCCTGCGAATCGGTCTTGCAGGTGTTGATTGACGATATGACGGTCCTGGCGACGTCTTGCTACACGGGGTTGACCACTACATGGAAGGTCATCAGTGTTGTTGGTGGCGTTGTATCGCTTTCTAAGACGGTCTATCGTTTGTAGGCTGCAGTTGAAGTCATTAGCAATGACTCTAGCACGTTGACCAGCGTCTAGACGTCCAATGGCGTGTTGTCGTTGATCTCTCATTCACCTAGCCATGGCTGCTGTGTTCAGAAAACAATTGAACGATTGCCATTCAAGTCGGCATTTTATGCCTGAATGCATGCATGATGCACGTGCATCTCAATATCAATTTTGTGTTTGTGCTAACTCTTCCCTTTCCACAAACAAAAACATTTCTAACCTCAATCTCAAACAATACTTTATTGGGCAAAACAGGCTATACGACCATGATTTATGTTTCCTGAAATCTGACTTCGGGTGCATATCTTATAAAAAATAGGTTCCATTACTCCATTGATACTTAAATGTCATTTCCAATATTACGACGTTTCTTTTGCTGCTCAGTATATTTGAGTTCTTTGGACTTTCAATATTAGGTTTCGAAGGCTGCATCTTAAGTTTGATATTTTCATATAAACAACGCCCACCTTCTCTGTTTTCCTTTATCACGTTAGATCGTTGGCTTATAGCTCCTTTGTATTCCATATAAAATTGAAGAAAGTTCGGTTCAGGCTATATATGACTTCCAGCAAGGGTCTTTATTATTGTTACAAATTTACCTATCAAAGTTATTCTTCCCTTTCGCAGGTTTGTAAGTATTTTATTAATATATTCTAGTCTTGTCCTGATATTTTCAAACGTCTTTCAAGTGTGTGTTAAGTTTGATTGTTAATACTTCAAATTCTTCTGACCGCCAGTCAAAGTGAAAACTCATGACAAGTTTCGAGTACTATCACTACATTCTTGAAAACTGAGACGAATCAACATGATGCTACATGTATAAAATGTTTTCAAATGTCATTCCCATTGAGTGGAATGTAAACATCATCGGCGGTTCTTGTATCCAAAGGACCTCTAACATCGATGTTCTTGGTGGATTTGTATCTTTTATGCTGTCTAGTGGTAGATTTCTGTTGACACAGGATAAGACGAAGGGCTGCTACTCATATCGCAGTTGAAGCCTTCACACCAAGAGACATAAGTATGATTAAAGAAACGGCATGTGATATCACATACATTAAACATACACATAAATTCATACAATCATAGCAATTAAAATGTGTAGGAGCAGTAGTATAACTAGACGTCGTTAATAAAGGGTCAAATGATATATAGCACATGTAAAGAACAGTTTTTAGGAAATAATAGAACTGAGAGTGTCATCAAAATGTGGTGACAAACCTGACACATCGTGACATACAGACAAATAAATCAAGCAGCACCAGCAAACATCAGTTGTACTGACTACCCCCCAAAATGAAAATGACGGTCATTCAATATTTTGTGCATCCTCCTCGCGCGTCCAAGACACAGGTGCACCTTGTTCTCATGCTCCTTATCAAGTTCACAAAGAAAGCTTGCGGAATCGCATTCCATTCCTCTACTAGAGCTCTGCAGAGTCCTGGGAAATCCACTGGTGCTGGGTGACGTGTGTACACACGTCGACCGAGTTCATCCCAGGCATGCTCAATTGAGTGGAGGTCTGGCGAGCATGTTGGTAAAGAGGGTCGACCATAAAGGTCATGCATACCTTAATGAGAATGGTACGATACTTTTATGGATAACAATTTCTTTATTATATGATGATGCGACGTTTCGGTATAGATTTTTATACCGTTGTCAAGCAAGAGTAAAGTAATACAGCACAGGACCGACAAACATACTACAAACAAAAAGTATGGAGCATGCAGCTAAGCAAATGATTCAATATTCGTTGAGTTTGAGTGAAATGAAACATTGTCAAAAACAGCGAAAAGCAAGGGTGCTGACATACCAGCGCCATGTTTGATTCAAACGCCCAAACACAACGGCCTAGTGCATGTAGAAGACAGACTTCCCACGAACTAGGCCCATGTTTTTTGGGTCTTCGAGAGCAAGGTCTGTCCTGTACTCTACCAGTGGCCTGGAACCTCTCCCTCAGTCTGTGAGTGACAGAGGGAGACGCCTGAAGACGCCTTAAGACGTGGGCGCTTAAAGCCTAAAATTGATTCATTCCATTCCATTCTTTCGCAGGGCAGCGCCAATTCCGTTGAGATTTGTCGGCGATGGCTGACGGTGACGTATGCGCCGTCAAAAGATATTCCATATATGTTCGATTGGGGATAAGTCTGGACTGAGTGCTAGCCATATTAAGGTAGTTAATTTCCCCTATTGGAGGTACTTAGTAACGAACCTGTGTGCGTTTGCGTTGCCATCATGAAACACAGACCGACGTCCATGCTGTCGCGCAGATGACACAACGTATGTCTCCAGGATGTTGTCACGGTAGTACTTCCCTGCTCTGTTTAATGTTAGCACCAATTCCGTCTAAACTACACTATGTTGCGTTTGTCAAAGAAAGTCGAAAGTAAACCTTCGTTCATCCGAAAACATAACGTTTGCCCAAACACGATTAGTCCAGCGCTATCCCTCTTGAAAACAACGGCTCGCAGTAATGTGATAGTCCGTGGGATAACACGTAGATGTCAGGCACGCAGGTTCCATCTGTGAACCCGAACACGAATCCACTGTCCACTCACGTCAACGCATGTAGCTCGGTGAAGTGCACGACGTCCGTGTCCGTGTCACAACGCCAAGACAAGAAAGATAGATACGGATGACCGGCACAGGTTCGAGTCTACAGCCACCACTGCTCACTCTCTTCCAGGCTGTCAGCGTATCCACCCCGTCTCAGCCAGAGACTGCTTTGGTCAATCAATACAAGATATGACCGACCCATCCTGACGCAACATAGTTAAGAAAATCGTCAAAGTTGGTGCCGAAATCATGTCCTGTTAATTTCGGTTCTGGTGGAGGACTACTGTTCTTACAGCGAATCCAGATTTAACATTCCCTGTATTGACAGACATCAACACGCCTACACACGTCTTGTGAAGCGTTGTACTCAAGCGTGTGTCATGGAGAAGACCGATTCCGTAGTGATTTGGAAAGGGGTAAAATCACATTAGAGGAACAATTTAGTTGTTGTTAAGAGTAATTTGACAGATATGGGATGAAAGGATCAGATCCACTGAACCGTTTCGTAAAAGTCATGGCCAAGGATTGATGCCTTCCAACAGGATAAACCCTGTCTTCAAACTTCTTGAGTTTTGATGGCTTTTCTGCAACAGCGCACTGATTTAGTACACCATTGTCCTGCAAAATTCACCTGATGTCTCCCTTAGAGCCTGTGTGGCATGGAATGGTTGATGCCTTGATTTGACAGCAGAGTCGCCATTTCTTAAGCCTTTCGTGTTCGTTTGACAGACTGTGGGTCGGTGATGCACCGTTGTTCTCTCTGCATACACGTCATTGAGTTTGTGTCATTTGTACTTGGCTCCTGCACCGCATTTGCGCATTTGGGCTCGTAACGTAACTGTCATAAGCATGCCGTCTTCTTATCATCTCCATATTACCTGGAAGTCTACCTTAAAGTCGACATGGAAACATGTCATTTAGTTACATTATCAGATATAAAAAATGATTTTCTGTTCGCTGCTAGTATGTTAAGATACTTACATGCATCAATTTTGGGTTCACTTTGTCCAACATTGACTGAGCTCGCTTTAGCCTTTCTTGGGTTTGGCGCGTTCGTATTGCATGGACTCATTTCCTGATTTTTAAAAATGATTGACTCGGAATCTGAAACTGAAGCTGAAAAATACACCAAAACACGTAAAATACGATTAGCGTGATCTTACAATTGAAAGAAAATATTAATAAGCTTGTTATTCAAACTTACAGGGTTCCTGATAATGGATCTTACTGTCTCAGATTATCAATTTAACATCCTAAATAGATTTACATGGTTTACATGGCACGTGTTCATAGAGCCAAACAACTATGTTCAAGAAAGAGTGCATACCTCCTTTGCGTTTGCTGAGCTGATGGCAAAATTTCCCTTCTGAGGTGAAAGCACAACCTTCCTCGTCAACACGTGTGTATACGATGTATAAATATTCCTAATCAATAAAACAGGTTCCACAATGCATCTCTGATACTGTTCCTTGTTTCAGAGTGGTCCTCATATGCAAGACATCGATTAAAAGGATGGAGACTGATTCTTACCTGAAACTGACACGCTTCTCTCACTATTCAGCGAATCTTTGTCACCTGCTACCGGAAGACTTGACACAATGACTGGTCCAATATCCAACTTTGGATAGTGTTTCCTGAAAACGAAACCAGGTCATGCGAATATACAATCCCTACTTCCATGGATTAATTGTATAGGGTAGCAGATGTTTAGAGTTGTGCATTGTGCGCACACCAGGTATTACGTTTTACTGTAACACATTCAAGACTGGTTATGATACTAAATGCTAGGTAGCAATACGAGTGGGTGAGTGAGTTTAGTTTTACTTCGCACTCAGCAATATTGCAACTATATGGCGGCGGTCTGTAAATAATCGAGTCTGGACCAGACAATCCAGTGATCAACATCATGAGTATCGATCTGCACAATTGGGAACCGATGACATGAGTCAACCAAGTCAGGGAGCCTGACCACCCGATCCCGTTAGTCGCCTCTTACGACAAGCGTGGGTTACTGTAGATCAATATTCTAACCCGGACCTTTACGGATGGTAATAATACGAACTTGGGATGCGTGTTTATAGTGACCCTATGAAACCTATGAGACGTTTAGCACTGTACTGGTTTGCCTTTTTACCTCAAGACTGTAGATTCTAGAGCCACCCTGTTGTTCTGAAAGGTGATGGAGGGCTGGTAACAAACGCCTGCATCGTCAATCACATCGATCATCTGTTTAAATTCCAGTTCGCTCAACGTGCGTACAGTGCCTTCCTTTTCAGGTCCTGTGTCTATCAAAGATGCTGCTTTACA
The DNA here is from genome assembly GCF_003918875.1 of Haliotis rubra. Lineage (NCBI taxonomy): Eukaryota > Metazoa > Mollusca > Gastropoda > Lepetellida > Haliotidae > Haliotis > Haliotis rubra. The sequence goes on along the minus strand of NW_025766990.1, from coordinate 949,290 downwards.
TTCAGCGGCTGTCTGCAGGATTGATTTTGCTGCAGCTCTACTCCGTGATGCGTTCATTTCGTGGGATCCTGCTATGCTAAACAATGTTGCCCTGTCTTCAAACTCTTCAATTCTTTTCTTGATTTCACCTTGCTCTTCAACAACTCCACTTATGACACTGATATTTTCCTGCAGTGATGTCCGCATGATCTTTGTAATGTGCCTCGATAGAAGTGAATTGTACAAGGCATACTTCTCTGGTTTGTCATTCGTTCTCACAAAACTGAGAACAGTAACAGGTCTGTTGTGTGCAAATATGATGGTATCGCATATAAGCTGTTTGGGTACTTTGATTCTGTCATTGTCCACGTTCAGGCTGACAACAAGAGACCTCCCGATGTACACGAAAGACTGGTCATAACCCAAATCCTCCAAACCATCAATTATACACTGATGATTGTCTGATAAGTAGTTTGTCAGCTTCAGTGGGAAAAAGACACAGGCACCTGGAGAAAAAATAAATAATTATATTTACTATTAGTTCTAGCTTTTGCTGTCTATACCTCTCCTCCTTCTACAGAGGGTATCACTGCATAGATCTTTAAAAGTTGTCTGATCAGGGGTACTGCATTTAAGCCCTTAAGTTTTCAAAATGTTCTAAAAGGACATGTGTAGATCATGTATATCTTGGACGCGTCTTGACCAGTGACCTCATCCAATTCCATAGTTTTTCGAGTACTATATGTTCATGGGTTTGTTCAAATGCTACTCAGTCAATGTAATTTTCTTACGCTAGTGCAGCGTTTGGGGTCCGTTAGTCATTGGATCGATGCCTTTGGCCATAAGGTGCAAGGAGCAGAGATTCGAACCTACAGTTAGAAAGGCCGATGTCTCAGAGGAACACGGCCTGTTTCCTTTGGGCAACTGCAGTGAGTATCACTAATGATCCTTCTCTCAGGGAGATTATAATTGAATTCAGTTCGACTCCAGTTTCTGTAGGAGTCACATTTTCCCCAATATGTAAACATACCATCAATAAATATCTGTAAACGCAAATGTTGTGAAAGAATAAATACCTCTTTGTCTTGACTGCAATTTATCCAAGTAACTCGTATCAGGATTTTCGAAATGTGCATCCGCTTGCCCCTTTAGATCTGTAAACAATTGTTGTTTAAGATTTAAGTTGACTCCAGAACAATCCACGTGAAGGTACATGATTTTATATTAATGTTTCTCGAAGCAAAATGGAGAACCGTCTCTTATACAGTTGTTCTTCAGCATGGAAAAAGGTTTTCCCCAGCAGGAACTGACTGCATTTAAACTACAGTATGTGTGGGGTTCTTATCACTGCTGTCAGAGTCATTTGGCCTTCAGTGTATAAATAGTAGACATGCATATGACATCACTAACCATCGGCTCAATGCAAAGTAAAATCTGATACCCCGACATCAGCATCCTCCTAAGAGTATATATTTCTCAAAGAAATGAAGACATGTATTGCCCAGGTATTTACTGACTGACTAACTGAGTTTAGTTTTACGCCGCTTTTAGCAATATTCCAGCAATATCACGGCGGGGGACACCAGAAATGGGCTTAACACATTGTGCCCACCCAGGTATTTAAGATGGGACTGAAACCTTGACGCTGACTGTTTTATCGGGTTTATGGTTCTGTCAGTTAAGGACAGTAGCCAAACACGACATTCACCAGTCTTTAATGAGTTGTCATAAATTTGAATAAATTCAAATAAAGGGTCTAAAGGCCAACTAGGCCAGAATTCCGCAATTTCCGACCACATAATTAAGAACGACGACCATACAATCATGTGGGAAGGTACCACAGTCCTGTTCACCAACAACCGGCGTCAAAGGAAACTACGAGAGGTCCTTGACATCAGGAGATTCCAGCCAACGATGAACCACGATCAGGGTAAAATATCTGCCTACCGCTTGGGACATTGAGTTCATTTATCTGTACCACCATTCACCTGTAGCTTTGCCTTAGCTGGTTGCAGTAAGCAGCAAAACCTGCGGTAATAGTATCACACTGCAAATGCGAGAAGATTTGTTATAATTGCTGAGGCTTCCAGAAACGAAGTATGGGGAAATGTTTTACCTTTGAATGACACATCGCCGGGACTTTCATCAGATGATTCTGAACTCATGGGGTCCAGGTCAAAGGGACAGCAAGGCATGTCTTCTTCGTCCGATGGATAAGACAGGTAGGAATCTGAATCACTCATTGTAGTCAGGATCCAATCACTTTACACCATAAAAGAACTGGAATGTTTATGAAGCTGTTCAAAATGCCATACAATGCAACTAAGTCAAGGTGAACCTAGTAACACAGCAGGCAGTTGCCACAGCCACCAAATACCTTCGTTATATACCTGCCTATTTCAACCTCCAGGATCTCACTTTGTTCATCCACTGATCTTTAGCAATTTTTACAATTTTAGATTTATCATCTATTTTGTATGCAAGTGGACCATTGTCATAGAAAACTATGCCCTTTACATGTTTAACTGCAAGTTCAAGAACGGAATTTCCTGTCTTCAGATTGTGGAATTGGATTTCAATGATATTTTCCTCCTTTTGTCCGCTTTTGAATTTGTCATCAAAACTGTAAACAGTAACAGTGGTCAGTTTCTGCTTGAAGAGTTTTGTGATGTCCGTCTTTGAACCCTTCAAATGAATTCCATGAACATCTGGGACAACTTGTTTTTTCCACTCAGCTATTCCAACATAATATGAGCCACCACGTGGCACTTTGGACATACCTGATAGGTATTCCCGAAAACGTAGGTTATTCCAAACGTAGTCAACAAAGTTCTTATCAGACCGATTGTGTTTGTGTCCTTCACAATACGTACGAAAGGTGGGTTCAAAAAAGGCTTTAAGTTGAATGTGTCTGTCTTCCACCCAGTCTTGGCTTTTCAGGTGGAAAGGACGAGGCTCTGGCCTCACTGTGGCTTCACTCTCATCAAGTTGTCCTTTTGAAACAAATCTGGTCAGTTCAAACGTTGATGGAAACTCAATTCCATGATCTGAGCACACCTTGGTGTTGAGACTCACAGAGGAGACACACGATCCTTTGGCAACCGTTAAAATCAGGATATTATGTTGAAGACTGAGCCACTTTCGAGAGTAGGACTCCACAAATGAACAACCATCAGCAATCAAACTTTTCAAACTTTTGTCAACAAACTGGTCAAATTCTGATAGGTTGCTATTGTTATTTGTTCGGTCAGTAATGTGAATAAACAAAATACCACCCTCGGTATTGCGCAATGCAGACACACGCTTTTCAAACTCCCGAAGTACTAAACGCTTCTTATATTTATCCTTTTCGGTAAAAGTTGATTCTTTTGTATGGAACAAAATGATATTAGGTTCTGTGCACGATCTTTCAAAGGATTTATAAGCGGTCCAACAGATGCACTTGTCTTTCTCTGAAACACACAAATGATATATAGCGACCACTTGTAATATAATACTTAACGCTAAGGAAGTTAATTGTCAAGTCCTTTTTATGAATGATTAGTTCAATTTACGATGTAGTTTTCTAAACCCGGAAGGGTGTATACGCACTTAACTAGAACGTCAGTAATTTTGTGACAGCTCTGAGATATCACAACGCAGTCCTACTGAACATTTCAGTCACCCAGCTACTAACATCAAGTACATTAACTTGGTAAGAGATACCACTTAATCCCATGTTGTAATCAAATATGATACAAAACATGGAGACACTGGAGTCCTGGAGACTAAAAATAATATGGAATTGATTCCCTTTATAAACATAAGTCAAACACAGTCTTTTTTAAGCAAGGTTTCCTTTCTCTGTTGATTTTCCTTTCATACATATAAATATAAGTTCTCTTATGCCCATGCTTGAATAAATCAGACATGAAATTTCACTATTTGCTGAACATTTACATGAACGTATATCTGCCATACCTGTTCGGTCACTGAGAAGACAGGCCATACCCCGACCACTCCTACATGACGACTGGCATGTATACAGTTAAATTGTGCAGTTGGAAAGATTGTCTCACAGTTGCCTCACGAGACACATATGACGGCGTTGTTGATAGGACAGAAGTTGTAACAGATAGCAAATCTATATTGGGAAACAGATTGGAGCTTTGTAATCGTACGTATGAATCGATCTGGCTCACTACATGTCTGAATGTATTCAAAGCCGTTTTGTCACCAATCCAGTAATCGTGTGGCGGGTGTGTCACTCAACTGCCTTTTATATCTGCTTTTCTAACTTGTTCACTGAGCACTCGGAGTGAACTGATTGGGAGAAAATGAGACGATTCATAGTCAATCAAATCATGGCCTCCCATGGCCCATATACCCATTGCGAGTGTAAGATGTGTCATTTTTATTGCTTATCTTTTCTTCATGATTACAGTTATATTTTCTAAGTTAAACGATGATTTTGGTGGAAGAGGAACTCTCAAGGCACAGACAAAGCTAACTGGATCAGCTATCTTAGAAAAATATACGGAAATGAAATTTTCGTTCGGTAATAGCCGCTTGTTCTGTAAAACCAGTTCATGTGCACGAATACGTAGTGACAACTGTTTGAGTTGCAGATGCGTAATGAACACCTGTGCACTGTCCCCAATACTGTGCGGCAAGAATTGAACCCATATCCCATATGATCACCGGACTTTCAACTTAGTCAGCTTCGTATTTTTAAATGTAGATGATACACTCATCTGAATAGAGAAGGCGATAAGTTTGAACCTATCCATCATGGAGTCTTGAATGTTCGTAATCAACACCATGCCGCCACCATGGGAAGGGTAATCATCAACCACTGGGTCAAACAAACCCCACATTGACTGAAAAACAAATATCAAAATACATTGTGAAATCGATATCTGCCAAACATCACACTAAAGCTCACGTCAAATTAACTGTTTCAACTTTTAAACCTGATATCAGCTTGTCTTGCATTTGCCAATTTAACCATCAGGTTCATATGTACAAAAACAAGCTATAGACGGCCTGAGGATACACCTAAAAGATTTAAGATATCCAATCCTTACAAGTAGTTTCGCTTGCACATTACACAGAAATAGCCATATTTACGTCGAAGATAAGTGTTAGGTTTAGACCCATCCGTGGTTCGAACCCACACTCTCAGAGTCAGGCACCTAATCGCCGGCACAGAAAGTCAGCCGCCTACACCCGCTCAGCCACCGCGGTTTTCCCAAATTTGTAAGTCGGACAACTGGTAGTTTAGACAACGGACTTTGTGTACGCCTCTCATAAGTGCGGTTTAACATTCACATTCAAAGGCAATACTATATCTACATGACTTTATGTTCAGTTCGTATCCGTTACAGTGAAACAATGGGGTGATCTTATTAGGTAATACTATGACCTCTGGCAATGTAGAAGGGGAGGCCTGTTGAAGACATTTTCGATTACCCTTGGTGTACAGCTGTTGACTATCTGCCAAGTTAAACATCGTTACCACCCCACGTTCATTTTATTCAGAACACGCAAGCAGCTTAGTTGTGTGTTGAACATTTGACCTCGGATTCATTGTTGTAACTAGGATAGATTTCAACTGTTTTTGGGCGAAAAGAATGTTCCAGGCGTATATTGCTATCCTAAACATAGCGTACACACTATACGATCCTTTGTACATACACTGTATATGATTCAATGCTCAGGCAGCCCTAACAATTTACACCCAAAAAACTATATCGATGTTTGTCATGCTGGGCCCCGTTCCTCAAAGCGATCGTAGCGCTACGACAGTCGTAATTCTATGTTGAAGTATGGGAGTTACGATCACCTTAGCGCTACGATCGCTTTGAGGAACGGGGCACTGGAGTCAGGTATCATTTGGATAGGGCTTTCAGGAAGTGCGCATATGGTAATCCGTATGTCAAACACACACATTTCATTTGGATTTATGCGGTATCATGTATGTTTATTTTCCAAACTGACCTTACAAGACTTCATTAGCCATTGCTGGATTGTATAAACCCAGGTCCCCACAGCTGCTAAACACTATTCATGTAACAGACTCTATGACATTGCGTCAATTATGTTCGATAACTATGTTTAAGTTCAAGGACGATATCCTTGTCATTGGAACATCGTAGACTGAGTTAATGGGAGTCAGAGGTATGCCTCTTCTAAGTGACGATGCATATCTCCACAGTTTGAATCCTGACAGAATATTGTATGCGCAGACTGAGGCGGAAGATAAGAAAGTCTTGGCAATCAAGCCAGTATAGTTCCAACTTCTTCATGAAACATTTGTGATGTGCAGATGGATTCGGAATTCAATCCATAAAATTCTTCTTCAATTAATAACCTGTTCAAGGTCCGTAAAACATTACTTTTCGGACACCCTAAATCTGTATCTCTGACACAAAAGTTCTGTCAAATATTGAGGTGTCTCAGTTACCAGGTTTTTGTTCTAAGAGATTTCACATATCCAGAAGCCTCTGTGCTGATGTTAATAATAGATGGCTGTATACATATACTACAATTTCCTTCCTAGTTCACTGACCACCAGTAGAAACTATTAAGACAACTATGCCTCTGTGTGTTAAAGACCTGTATCCAGAGGTGTTTACATAAAAAAAAATGTGTTGGTAAGAAGTCACAAGTGAAGTCATTATATTAAATTTACATAACATGTATAGCTCGAGTTGTTGGCACTGCAACTATGGTGTTGTCTTTGTTTCTCACTGTGTCTCAAAAAGTAGAATCAGAACTTTTAGATTCATGCTGCGTGAGTGAAGCAATCACAGTTGACAGAAATGTACACTCCTACATGTACATGGCAACACCGAAAGGTATACTTCTACTAGTAACTAGCAAAGAACAATCTGAGAAATCAATGGACAAACTAGGAAGATAAAAGACTTCCGAATCCACGAAAAAGATCTGTGGAACATATTAAGAAATTTGAAAATCTCCCAGGGTATAATATTAATGAGAAATTTTAAAATATGCAAACAAAATCTTGAAAATCTGTAATGATTCCACCACGCTGATTCCACCCATGTATCCTAATGACCACGAAATTGAAGAAAATTATTTTTTGACGTTTTGTTATGCTATCACAGCAGATCCATAGAAATCCTTGTTCTTGATTAAAAGGATAATCGATTTGATTATTTGTTTACGACAGCACGATCAAGGCTCATGATACTGGCATGTTTCGTGTCATGATACATGTTTTTGTCACAAAATATGAGCCGCAGAGAAGCAGATATCCTGTGTTTAAGCTTCAGACATACAGGAAAGCTATTATGAAAGGTCAGTGCGTAGTTGAGTACCTATTCACTCACTGAAAATAGGAATCTGTAACTATCGAACAAAGGTATGATATGTTATTGAGTGAAACTGAATTGGCGGAATCAGTCTTGGGTAAAGCAATTGTTAAGAGGTAGAAGTTGTACTTCAGTAAAACACCTCGCTGGAAACACTGGATACATTTCAGGAAAAATGGCCAACAGAAGCCTCGTAATCATCTGGTGTCTGATTACGCTGTCAAGGTATTTCGGTCACTGACGGAATTGTCACGGTGTTCTTTTGGCGTCAGAATGTTGTCCGAAACATGGCAGAAGCATGTTTTTTGTGAAGCACCTTTGTCTTGTGTTTGGTCTCTGAAAGCAGTTTTGATTTGATTTCTTTTGATGTCTACTATGCGCAGTTGATTTCACTATTTAGAATTCGGACAGGCAATATCGGAACTGAATGATAAGCACTGTCACGTGATTTAAGAGGTAGTGACTTTAGTGTTACGCCGCTTTTAGCAATATTCCGGCAATATCACGGCCGTGATATAAGAAGTGTCTGGAATTTTCAAAGTTCTTTTTTCACCCTTCCAGGTTAAAGTCTGTAATATTTGATTAGTAACAAGCCTCCACACAGATGCGAATGTTTCAAAGATGATTCAGGTTAGGTCTTTTAAAGAGAAACTTACTGAAATCCACCTGCACCTTCTCTCAGTCAAAATAACGTGCTGGAGATAGCTGTATAATTATACATTGCACGTATTAAACAGTGTTTATTTTGAAAGTTCTTGGGAATATCAGTGTACATTTTCCAGAAATTACATTAACTGGATTTGTTTTCAAATAAGGTTTTCCTTAAAGTTTAACCTGTGTAAGATTAGAATTGAGAACGGTTAGTATTTACTAACACATCTGAATCTATTGTTGTTCTTTGCGGACAAAGGCCTCTGCTTTCCCACTTCTTTGTCTTCTAGGTGAACGAACCCTCTTGTTCGTCCAAAACTGCCAAACTGCTTCTGAAAGGAGATGTGTATAAGTGGAAAATATTTCCAGTTGGAAGTTACGAAAATAGTGGTTGTGTAATTTTTATGTATGTTTCTGATTCACAGGATTTACATTATTTGGATAATTTTATGTACATCATTTACTGAAGGGTTTGGAGTACACATACCTGTTTCAGGTCAAGATCAGTTAGTCATTTTCAGTTTTTCCAACACTGCCCCAATGGAATGCTGGAAATATAGAAATTAAGGGGAAAATCAGGAACTTTCTAAGTGATATTGTACTCTTGATAACAATAAGGCATGAAAATAGAAGAATAAATATCAATTTGCAAGGTGTAGATAGCTAATATCAAAAGAAGCAAAAATAACAAGTTCATATAATTTCAGGTTGACAATGTACATCAATGTATCCCCAAAATATCCTATTAAACGTTCTATATATTCAACTTTCTTTGCAAACTTCTTTTGTGGATCTAACAAAATCCTCATCTCTTCATTCAGAGTTGGGGCGGCGGGGTAGCCTAGTGGTTAAAGCGTTGGCTCGTCACGCCGAAGGCCCGGGTTCGATTCCCCACATGGGCACAATGTGTTAAGCCCATTTCTGGTGTCCCCCCGCCGTGATATTGCTGGAATATTGCTAAAAGCGGCGTAAAACTAAACTCAGTCAGTTAGTCATTCAGAGTTAAATATCTTATAGTTAAAAATCGACTTCGACCCCAAAATTACAATAAGGGACATGATGGATGTTATGGGTGTACTTTATAATATCAATGAATATTGCAAGAAAAAATATTATAAAACGTTTCTAAAAGCAGCATCCAACGAAAAGGTTCCATGATAAACAATTAACTCGTATAATACTAACTTGTAGCCTCGTCCATCACGTTCCATTCTTGACGAAAAGGCAGTCATATCTAAAAATACAAATGACGTAAATCATGTAAGGAATAATAATTTGTTTAACCTTCCCACGAACACTTAGAGTCATCATTGATTTTCAGTGAAGCCGTTCATATACTTTTCACAGCCATGTCTTTTCCCATGTACATCAAACGGAATTTGCTTTCGAGGATAGGCAAGGCTGGGTTTTCATTTTCACTGACAATCTGAGACATATTTAAGTTTTCGCTGAGAGGTATGATCAGACGACAATTATACATTCTTCAATATATTGTATCTTGTTGAATATTTTGTAAAAATGGTATCGAAAAGGAAAGACTTTTTTCTCATTTTATTCATTGTTCTATGATGTCTTCAAACCGATGACAACATGGGACTATGAACAGATAACAGAACACCCACGGTTTTACATTATGTGTCCAAATTCCAAATTCAGCTGCAATCAACATCACATGAAAACACATCGAACATAAGGAACAATACGTTTTCCACTTGGAAATACAGCATGCAATGCATGCGTTTTCACCATTTTGTGCAAATGTGATTTGCATGTTTTACATGCAAAGCTAAAAACGTGAATACCAAACGGGTATAAAACCAGAGCAAACGAGTCAGACTTCTTTAAGTGGCATTTTAGAAGTTGGAGAGTTAGATAAGGATGGACGTTATGGATGAACGATACAATTATCTGTATCGAAACATCGTACCACCTGTATAAAGAAGTTGTTCATCCATAAAGTTTGTCCTTACTGGGTTGTCAGACATTCGTTCTATAACCACCAAATGAATGGGTCGATTAACTTTACGACAACGAGAACGGTCGATCGGAATGATCGAAATGGGACCCTTTCACGCCCACGTTGCAAGAACGCATGGCTGTCATCGCGTCACCGTCACCAAACTCATGCAGAGATACCGTCAGACAGGACTGACGATCAAGCAGACCTCGAGTCACAACGCTCCAGGAGGACCAGTATCTACGCACGCTGCATCTCAGAAACTGCTTCCTGATGGTGACGTCATCAGCATCGAATGGCCTAAGTCACCGTGTACGCCGATACACCGTAGCCAGACGACTGAGGTCCTATGGAATCCGGGCTTGCAGACCTTTCCGGGGCCAGCAGTTGACAGCCGAACATCGTCGACGGAGACTTAGATGGATCCGGACGGTTCGACGCTGGAAGCGACGTGAGTGGCAGAAGGTGCTATTCTCTGATGAAAGCCGTTCCTCTCTGTTCATTTTGTTTTATGGATCAATCTTTTGTAGTTATTTCTTTTGCCCGTCAGTTTATTACCGAAAATCCCTATAAAAGATTCTTAAGTGTACAGTGGAAGCCTTTTGTCATGTACACTCCAGAGAAAGTACGGAGGAGGAAATGTAGATAAATACACAGAGAAAGGAAGTGAACAGATGAAATGAACCTGCCAAGACAGATAATTCTATTTCAGCTGTCCACAGGTCTTAACACTCGAAGAAAACATTTGTATATAAATAACTGTCATCTTTGCAGGAAGAACAATGTCTAAAAGTAAAGCAGATCTTTCATAGCAAACACTTCATCATATTTCGGAAACAAAAGTGGTAAACAAAAGACCTAAATTCGATTCCGACTTGGCTCCTAATGAAGTGTCCTTCCTCTCACTCACTCACAAATGCTTTAAACAACCTTTCGTGGGGTGAAACAACAATGGCCTTGTCAGCATCTCAAAGAAAGTAACTTGAGATATACACTTACTTTAAACTATATGTATACCAGTTTTCGACCTTCTCTTTTACTGATGGCTTTACAAAGTTGGGGGAGGGGGAGGGGGTGCCAGTAAAGCAAGTTAAAGCACGGAAACCGCTCTTATCATGGTTGAAATAATCTCATGAGAGTAGAGGACACTGGTGGCATGATAGTTTTAAATTTATTAGACCTGTCCTCAGAATGCGAACCCATTGACCATGAAGAAATAGTTCCATTTCTTAACTCTTATATGGAGTGACTGGAGTTTGACCATCAATTTCAATCAGTACAAGTGATCAATTTTAAATAAAAGAAGATCGAACCCACCTATTCACTCTTCTTAAACCAGTGAGATTTAGTAAAAGGAAACACACACTATTGTTTCGTCTTTACGCTGACATTACATAGTTGTTTTTGGATTCAGAGTATCGGAATGCGATACAAATATTAACTATATTCTTAATACGTTCATTTAGTCCTTTACTGCCTTTCAAAACGCGCATAGTATGGTAAGAGGTGACATGCATGTTAGTTCCCTTCCTGAGTACCACAATTCAAGAAATATCTAACTGATTTAACTGATCATAATGGTACTAGCCTCATGTGTTCTAACCTCTATAAAAGAAATTATGGACCCTAAATGTATCTATATATACATAGAAACCATTCGATTAACTCGTATTCAAATATCTAATGTTCTTAATTTCTGTATTACGTATTAGCTTTGGCAACCTGATAGGGTAGATTCAGGTGGGTAGCTATTATTCTTCCCTGTGTCAACGTCGAAAGAGTTTGTGTTGCTCACAACATATCCAACTCAACAATGAGGCAAAGCTAAATCCTCAAGCATTGTGTTCATGTAACGACGGTGTCATTCTTAACAGATCTTACACAGATATGACCCGGCGCACCTCGAATGGCTGCGCTGATGACTTCGTAACATGGCAACAGTCACAACAAAAGCAATGTTGTGGATTCTTTATGAGTTACTAAATGTCAACCCGTCGCACACGGTAAGAACGCAATAGTAATCAATACGAAATTCAAGGTGCAGCACATTGCCTTCCATTTGGAAGGTTTGAATATTATTTAGATAAACTGCGGGCAGAAATATAAAGATTTTCCTCGCATTGATGTATTGACTCAAGATTTGCAAGTTTTAACTGTGCCATTATGTAAAACTGGATGCTTTGGTCTATTTATATATATCGGTGGAAAACATTACCTTTGAAGTACATTACAGGAAAAATAATCAGCTCAGTTAAAACTTTGGAGAATGTGATGAAGATTTGTAAACCAAACCTATGTCTGACATGCTCAGGGTACTTTGATTCATATGTATTTTCCTGAAAAGACACGTACCTTCGTTGAGGAAGTAATCTATGAAAGTCTGTAATATTTGATTAGTGACAACCCTCCACATAGATGCGAATGCTTCAAGATGATTCAGGTTAGGTCTTTTAAAGAGAAACTTACTGAAATCCAACTGCACCATCTCCCAGTCAAAATAGCGTGCTCGAGATAGCTGTTCGTCTCGTTCCTCTTTTCACACCGTTTATCACGACTCTTGTTATCAGTCCGAAGTAAAATACGTCCACTTTCCAGAATAGTGCAAAAGGTTACTAATAATTAAGCAAACAAAATAGTGTTGATAAACAAACTCAACAACTTTCATCCAGGACATGCTCAGGACGTACATCATCACCCTGTGTTTGCTCTGGTTTTTTTTTATTTTTCTGTCTTCACGAGATAGCGAGGGAAAAGGGAACGTCTCTGGTGGTATAATGACTTTTAGTTTCTCTAATCGATACTGTCTTTATTCACCATTCGAAATTTTCATATCATATTTCTTTTATTAATTGTTCAAGGTCATTGCTGATTGAGTTATCACTGTACGGGTGGATATAACTTTTTCAGATCTACCTAACTAGTACAGAGTGCATAGCGAAATTGATATGCGACATTACATTACAGCTCAGGTGTTCTAGTAGCTTGGTTACTTGTGAATAGTGTTTACACAGACTGAGTGTGCAAGGTTTTCCTCTCCACCATAGAACGCCACAGGTACATGGCAACACCCACGTACGAAGGGTTAGATTGTTAAAGACTTTATAGGCGTTATTCATATCAGTTGTTAAGCATTGGTATGCAGCACAGCTAAAGTGACTGTACTATTGACTTTGAGACATGACTGTCAGCATAACATTAACAACGTAATTTGACTTGTGCAACCACCACAACACTCAAATGGCTTTGTATACTGCTCAACCCGTAACGATCGAGGTTAGATTTGGTCTTCAGTAATCCATGCTTGTCGTAAGAGGCGACTAACGGGATCAGGTTGTCAGGCTCGCTGGCTTGGTTGACACATGTCATCGGTTCCCAATTGCGCAGATCCATGCTCATTCTGTTGATCACTGGATTGTCTGGTCCAGACTCGATTATTTACAGACCCACGCCATATAGCTGGAATATTGCCGAGTGCGGCGTAAAACTAAACTCATTCACTAACTCGCTGGATACCGCTCAGTGCAGCACTGTTATGACGTCAAAGTTTCAAAACCGTAAACCTTGTGTAAAATGTTCTGTCTACAATGTAACCAAATTGTATAAAATTCAGTTTGAGATTACTGTATTTCTAGCACTGTCTAAAGTCAGGAAATCCAAAACAGATATGTCTAGCCACGTGTTCAATTAATTGTTCAATTATTTGGCTAAGGATGTGCAGAGTCATCACGTTGGTTCAACTCAGCGCCTTTACACAGGAGCGTGAAGTTATATTCGAACCATATTAGCGATTGGCCTTTCGAATGTTCGTAATCGACACCATGGGTGACGTGGCACGGGTAAGCATTAACCACTGGGCCAACCAAACCCCACATTTACTGTATAAAATAATAAAATAAATTGTGAAATTGGTATCTGCCAAACACCACACTAAAGCTCACATCAAATTATTTTTTCAACTTCGAAACCTAATATCAGCTTGTCTTGCGTATGCTATGTACGCACATGAAAGCATGATTGGTATGTTCAAAAACAAGTGAAAGACGACCTGAGGATACAGCTGAAAGGTTTAAGGTATTCAAGCCTTACAAGTAGAAATATTTCGCACTGATAATCATGTGATTTATGCCTAAGATAGGTGTTAGGTTTAGTGCCTGTACATGATGATGCGCTTTCTATTTTAAAGGCGATGTCCCTGCAAGTGAATGAGAGCATCAACGCAACCATGAGGCCACTACATTGTTAGGGACCGTCGTAATATATGGCTTGGGGCGTCATTGTAAATGCTTCCCCATAAATTTTAAGATATTGGACAACAATATATACGATATGTGAATACGCGGGTTTGGAACCGTATCTCACTGTATCCCAGCTGACACACAACATTATCACAACGTTGATGTTATGTCATTATATAACACTATTTCAATAGACTAAAGCATTTACACATATACATTGTCATAACATTGTGTATCGACTATTACAAAATGTTTCATAGTTTCTGAAACTTTGATGCGACATGAACTGTCTCTTTCCCGAACATCGTAAAAGCAAGAATGACATGAAATTATTCGAAATTTCCACAGAAAACGTAGAACATTATTTACCTATTGTGTTACACTTTGTGATTACCATACGATAAATATACTGAGGTCACAGTAACATAATTTCCATGTTTACTGACAACGTTAATATCACGTCACTCTGCAACGTCACGTCACAACGATGTGACAACGTAAATAGGAGTTCACAAACTAACGTTGTAACAACGAAAGCATAACGTTCTGACAATGTAAAATTGTTAGCTGGAATATAGGTATTTCAGTTTGGCGTGGAGAGGAATCTCAATGTAATGCCATTCGTAAACCAGTTTTCACTGGTAACTGCACTTTTAATAGCGCGCTTTCGAAACTGTTAGGAAGTGAGATTAAGCACTGATCGACTTTCCCAGAACTGAATCAGAGTCATTGTCGCTCATATATTCTGTGCATTGAGGTCGACAAGAGTCTCGGGATGAAAGAGACACCCCAAACCCCACACTCCTGAACAGATCAACATACACATCAACCATCGTGACATGACATGAAACCTAATCAGTTTGATAATGCTAATCAATCCAAAACAGGTAGTATCTAAAGCTGATCCTGGAACTGTCGATTCATCAAGTGAAAGACGTGCTTACTTCTCAGTGCAGTATTAGGACGATATGTAATGGCGGCTGAAATAGGACGCCGATGTGTGACTTGAATCGTCAGGTTCTATTAGTAGGATATGTCGATTATTCACAAAATGAAAATTAGGTGGCAGGACGATCTCTATTTGAATATTTATAACAGACGTTACTAGTCTAAGCCCTTCTGAATTTAACATTCAGATGTTTAAGGACAACGTTAACAATGACATAAAGAAAGATTTGATTCAAAGGCAATACTATACCCACTTGATTTTTCTAATTCAGTTCGTGAGCCGTTACTGTGAAATAATGGAGTAATGTTATCTTAAGGTAATATTATGTCCTCTGGCAATGTAGGAGGGGAGACCAGTTTGAGATTTTCCCCGGATTACCCTTCGTGTGCGCTGTACAGCTATTGACTATCTGCCAAGTTTAACATCGTGACCACCAGACGCGCACTATATTCAGCACATGCAAACAGCTTAAGTTGTGTGTTGAACATGTTCACCCTGGATTCACTGGGAATGTTTGGATAGTTTTCAACTGTCATTGGCGATACAAAATTTCCTGGTGTCTAAACACAATACGAAAGGTCCCTTGTGTGTCGCGTGCCAAACAACACGGCCCTTTCTATATGTATGAAATCAATGCTCACACAAGCCTTACAATTTAAAATTTCTTTCTGACGTTTATCGGGTTTGTCATGCTAGTGTCAGCTATCAGTTGGGTAGGGCATTCAGGTAATGAACATAATCCGTATACGTTTCTTATGGATTTATGTAGTGTCATGTATATATATATTTACTATACAGATCCTTACAATACTGCATTAGTCATTGCTGGGTCATGTTAACCCAGGTCCCCACAAATGGTACAATACACTGTTCTGTGAGCCTTTATAGGTAACTAAATCTGATCCTCATGAAAGAGGTATTATACACATCCATAGTATATTTGTATGTGTGTACATTACATGGCGTGATTTGATCTGCATTGTATGCGATGAACACTGCAGCATGTAATGGGAGTAACTGATAACTGTTGTGCACCGTGTGTCTGAAGTTTAAATTATTGGGTTCATGACGTAATAACTACACATACTTACATTGTTCACCGATTGCCTCCCGGTTTTATTCAAAAGAATGAAATTGTACATTAGGGGATTCGACCGAGGACAGTAAATGTACCGTCAGATCACATCATGAAGCCTTGTAGTTTTCATTTTCGAGAACCCCAAATCCCATGCTACTAAACACTATTCATATAACAGATCCTATGACGACCGCCTCCGTGGTGTAGTGGTTAGAGCGTCCGCCCGGAGAGCGGAAGGTCGCGGGTTCGATCCCCGGCAGCGTCATACCGAAAATATGATACTTGTTGGTCCCTGCCTGGCGCTTGGCTTTAATGGGTACAGCAAGGACTGGTCGGTGCAGAGTCAGTAAAATGTGTGTGAGTGGGGTATTCATGCTTAACTGCGGCATGGTATTTCAGTGAGCTAGCACTATAAAACCAGCTTAAGTCTGGGCTAGTGCAAGCAGCCACACATACACACGTATGCACATCGTCATATCAGCGAAGTATTCTCAAGTACGACGTTAAACCCCATTTCACCTCACCTCACCACGTCTCACCTCCTACGACATTGCATCAATTATGCTCGATGACTGAGGTAAAGCTTAAGGACGACATCCGAGTCACTGGAACATCCTGATGGAAGTCAGGAGCATGCTTCTTCAGATCAAAGGCTCATGATACTGTTAGTTGTCACAAAATCTGAAGTGTAGCAAAGGAACGGTTTTCAAAGATTTACTTGGAGAAGCAGATGCACTGCGTATAAGCTTCAGACATACAGGAAAGGTAAGATGAAGGGTCAATTACCGTGAATGCGGCGTTGAGTAACAACTCACTCACTGGAAATCTGTAACTATCGAACAAAGATATATGTTATTGAGTGAAACTGAATTGGCGGAATCAGTCTTGGGAAAAGCAACCGTTAAGAAGTATAAGTTGTAACACCTCCCTGGAAACACTGTGACTATATAACACTGTGAAAAATGGCCGACAGAAGTCTCGTAATCATCTGATGTCTGAATACTATCAAGGTCTGCTTTCGTACACGGAAGAAGTTGTCGTGTGTTTTGGGGGGGGTTTGGGTTTTTTTTTGATCGGTCAGAATGTTGTCCAAAACATAGCAGGAGCATGTTTTTTTTCGTGATGCACTTTTTGCTGGTGTTAGGTCAAGGAAACAGATTTGATTTGATTTCTTTTGATATATACTATGCGATGTTGATTACAACACATTCTCTGAACATCGTGACTATTTGCAATTAAATACCTGCCTTATTAATGGAAATACTTCTTCATTGTTGCCGACTTGGATGCTATTTGCAAATTCGCCCCTGTGTATCGCTAGGTCACATAAAGTCTATCTGGAGTCGTATAGGCCCGTGACTGCAGATATGACTATGCATTTTAACTCACTCATTCACTCACTCACTCACTCATAAATACTGTGAACATCCTTTCAAGTCTGGTATCAAACTGTTTTTGTTGACACCTTGCCATGCTCTCTGTTGACTCCACTTTCTCTCTCAGGCCCTGTTCTGGCAAACTCACAAAATCAACATAATTGTGAAAGGAAGTCTGACAGATATGCAATTAAATATTGAAAATATACAAAAATACAACGATCAACTCATGGTAGCTTTCGAAGCTCTGGGATAGATTCATGAGTGTTACGAAACGTGTCCATACTTGCTTTTTGTTTCAGCGTAGATTAATTTATTACATGTACTTGAATTAGTGAGATCATTATTGTTAGACACACATTCATCTATTGTTGATTTTTTACTTTTCAGAATTTCCTACTAGCAGTCAACTGATGTGCATGAGAGAAATCCTTTTTCTTCTGATTTATGACTACATGGGGATGAATCAACTCTAATGCATGATGTCAAGCCCGCAGAAACAAATATTTAGCTTAGTTTTAATATCAACGCATATCAGTCAAATACATCTGAAGTTGTAGGGCATGCTGGATCATAAAAAAAGTCATCTATTTGTTAATGAAATCTACAAAATTCTTTGGAATCGCTGCACATTCGTTGGAATCATCATGAATGACACTATTGTTCCTTCCAATAGATCTCATTCACAGACTAGGTTAGGTGTTTGTCTCACTAAGAAAACTGTTTGGTGTGTTTCAATTACAAGGTGCTCTTCATGTGTGGTGATTATGATCTTGTAGTAAATAATAGCTTACACCCATTTGGATGTGTGTTTTTTTTGCATTCCTGTCAGCTCGACAGTCATTTGATGTCTCACAGGATTCACTCGCTGATGGGTTCAGTCCACTCGACAAAAGCGTGATATATTTATGTGTGTAATTTAAAATGCGCCAAGAAAATGAACTCGATCTTCGGGTGATGTGCTCCATTATTAGTCTCCATTTTGAATTTGTAAGGGACCTTATTGATAGGAATTTAACGTTAGGCCTGAACAAAGATTTGTCGAGACAGATTGCGCAGTTGAAATGGATAGGTTCTAGATATGCATGCCATGTCGCTTTGATGTTGACGTGCCCCCTTTGAATGACGCATAATATTATCTGGCTGAATGCGTCGTTAGATAGCAAACACATACTCTACACGCAAGTTGAGTGGCGAATGGGTGCTACCTGTGGAACGGAACATATTTATCTCCTTAACGAACACCTACGATTTATCCAGCACTATTGTACCAACAATATTATTCCCAATGGAATCATTTTTCGGTTGATAATCTACAACAAATAGAACTGATTATTTTCTTCAATCTTCAACCACGGATGTAATGTATGAAGATACAAAGTAGTTAGCCGTACGAGGTACGCTTTCAAACCTAACACGATGAGACGTTGGATTCTTACCTGACCTCCGCCATTCCTCCTGTAACGCCACTGCAAGTTCTCCAAGCGTCTGCGGTACTCGTTGACGTTGACGTACACGTCGATCCAGCTGATCCCAAAGATGTTCTATGGGGTTCATGTCTGGGGACCTGGACGGCCATGGCAAGATATTAATGTTCTCATTGGCTAGGTAGGCCATTGTCACACGTGCCGTATGGGGTCGGGCGTTATCTTGCTGTAAGATCTATCCTACCGGTGTATGATATAGCACCCCACATCATAACACTACCGACACCGAAGCGATCGATCTGTCGTACGCAGTTGGGCGCGTAACGTTCATTCCTACCTCGGTACACATGTTGTCTTCCATCATGGCGTTGCAGGAGAAAACGTGATTCATCACTGAACCATATTCTCCTCCAGTTAGCCAGATTCCAGGGCTGTACGGTGGTGCACCAACGGAAACGTCGACGTAGATGTAGACGGCGCAACACAGGCCCAACCATAGGGCGTCTCGCTCGAAGTCCCGCCTCTCTCGGATTGCGGATTGTTTGGTCGGATACTCGACGTCCTGCTGTATCCGTGGCTGTGGCTTGCCGATGACGTAGGTGGAACACCTGGATGTACCTATCCTGAGCAGGATTGGTCACTCGTGGTCGTCCACTTCTTGGGCAATCTCGCGTCAAATTGAATGCTGTATAGCGGACCCATAGCCGATGTTGTGCTTTGGTGGACCTTATAATGACGTGCAACGGCAGACTGGCTTTCCCCAGCATCCAGACGTCCAATAGCAAAGTTCCAGTCAGCGGCATTCAGTCTTGGCATTTTGCGTCGTTCATTCCTCATCAATATTTGTGATACAATGGAGTAAATGTATCGGGCTTTTATAGCCTTGTCTCTACTGATGAATTCCACTCATTTCACGTGCATTGTGATCAACATGTGCGTTGCCCGCGAATTTCATGCATGTTCTTCACAATTGCTGACAACAGTAACATTATTTTTTTCTGGTTGTGTTTGCGCGACATAACCATAAAATCACATACATCACATCATTCAAACATAAACATAGTCTTTAGATCGATTTCCGATATGAAAATGAAATAGAAAAATCTCAATCCCCTATGCGTTTCTTTTGTTTGAAGAGTGTATATTCCTTTTTTCAGAATTCAACTAGGCTTACAGATTATTTGAAAGTTCAGTACAGGAGCCAAACGTAACTCACATCCACATAAGTGCAGAAGTGCTGACACAACCTGCAAAACCAAAGAAATCCAAAAAAGATCCCCACAAAGTCAAACGCAAACGGAACATTTTAGAAAATTTTCAGAAAATCGTCTCGGCTCTCCGTATTTCCAAGGGGGGTGCGTTCTTATTCATCTCCGTAATAGAAAAGATACAAATTTCAGGTTATCAGCATTTGATGAATTTGCAGATAGAAGTCTGAAATGTTTGATTGGTGACGGGTCCCTCTACACAGATGTCTACAGGCGAAAATGGTTAAGAGAATACTCCAAGTTTGAGAAATACATCAACATCATTGTCCTTACTGTTAGTGCAGGCACCGGCGTTGCAACAGTAGAACCAAACACAAAGGTAGGATCTGATCACGAAGTCGTGGACCCGTACTTCTTTGAACTACTTACTCTTCTTGGAAAATCTGACAAAACGTCACAAACTGAACCTCGAGTAATCGCAAGCAATGCATTATTCGAGAGTCGCAGTTTACAGCTGAAATAATTTCCAGAAGATCAAGGAAGTCTTCTCGAAGATGGAAAAGAATCTGAACTTGCTGACTTTATATGGAATACCCAACGTTTTAAATACTACCTGAGCTCATTTTCCAAACTGTACGAGGGTGGATCTTACTACTCGGGAGTTGCCGAGGCAAAAGCGTCTTCAAATCCAACTGTCAAAGGGATTCATTTCCAAGGAAAAGAAGACAAACTGAAAGAAATTTAAATAAAAGTTAGAGAGTGTTGTGATTCTTAGTAGGGATGGTGCAGCTCAGACAGAAAGTTCTTGCGAAAACCTCATTCAAATCCATCTGCACCCATTGAGTGACAGTGACAACAAAGTGCTGGAGATAGCTGTACGTTTTGTTCCTGGAATACTATTTTATGACAATGGACCTGAAGCCTACAACATCGTATCCAACGACATAAGAAAAATGACGTTCGGTGAATGGTGCGAAAGATTGATGGCCATGTGTCGACAATAAATTGTGTAAATTCGGTTGAAACGTGGTTTATATCTCTTTCTGTACAATGTCGTCTGATGACAGTGATTCAAGTTTATCCTCATTATCTGATGCCGATATCACGTACTCCCCATGCGAGTTGGAATATATGAGTTCCACTTCAGATGATGACGACAGTTGCATGCATGAACAAGAACCTAAATATACTTTCGTGAAAGGTACAGCTATTTGAACTTCTCTACTGCTTACAATTTTTAAAATTTCACACACCACATTTTGCAGATGTGTCATTGTGGTTTCAGCGAGGCTGATTACTATCTGACGTTTGGGTTCCACATTAATTTTAATTAATACATGTTCAACAGTTGATGACAGTATGTTAAGACTAATTATACAATGTTCTGCCTGATATGTAAGTAAAGCATACGATCTTAAAAGTAATAAGTAAATACAACAACTTAATACTGTACTGTAGCTAATTAAATGTTATCTGGTTGGTTTGTAATTGCAGCCAAGGAGACTTCAGAGGTCAAACAGCTGTACGGTTCTTTCAATCTTGACGCAATCAAGGAACTTGAAACATATTTCAATGGCCTCACAAGGACAGACGGTGAGCATTTAACGTATATTTAGGTGTATGTCTATTTCTAGAATGAGGTTACAGAAGTACTTCAGAAGTCAGAACAAACCATCTCCATTCATCGTTCTTGCATGCCAAGCCTTGGGCAACATGACAGATGGAGAGCTATAAGAATGCTTTAGTCTCGCAGTGTGACGTCCCTATAAAGAAACACAATCTGACACTTATATATCTATATCATATCCATTGAAATTTGCTCTGATATTTTTGTCATGTGATGGATCAAGTTCATAGCCTTAAACACGTTTGTTTTACGCCTTACCTAGGAAAACATTCTTGTATGTCAGTGACCCTGGTACAAAAGTTACTAGACTCATATTTGCTCCCAGTGTCAGACACTCACATTACGCGGGCTAGTAGGATACCACTCGGTACAAATCATTTTTCACTTTTCATATTTCTTTTTTCATAAGTTCTTGGGTGGCGTTTGTTGAGAGAGACCAAGTTCACATATTTATTGTGGTTGCTGTAAGCATATGCTTTTCTGTTTTTCACTTTCCTTTCACACGATAAACGATATAAAGACCAGAAGTGGATTTCACGGCGTTCATGGTGTAGTGACAATAATACGTTGTTTTTGCTTTCACGCAGGCAAAATGAGATTATTTCCCAAGTCAATGGAACAGTTTGTAGCAAAACAACATCCAAAGATTTTGGAACATTTGAAGAATCTTGACTTTAAAGACGTATTTGTGTACTTAGGAAGTACATTTGTCGTTACTTTAAACATACACAATGAGAGGATACAAATTCCTAGAAGGTTCATCTGTGATGCGTTAGTGTTTAGCAGCAACAAAGCCGTTTTGGTACTTAGCTTTGTCAAACGTCAAACAGAAATGGTCAGGAGACTTGATATGTATAACAACTTTGTTGCCCGAGGTGTGACGGAAGCTCTGAGAACATTTCTGAATGACATCAGTGTTGTTAGAGGTGTCATAGAAGAGGGGACCAATCTTAGCTCTTGTCTTCCTGAGATGGAGAAACAGACAATGTTTTTCCATCCCAGCTCAATCTCCATGGATCAGGACAAACGGGATGCAGCTGTCAAAGCAATTCTTAAGTCTGTTGCAGTTACCCAGGCAGCAATTGTTTACACGCCATCTGCGTATGGTGCCAGTGGAAAAGGATTATGCTTCTTAAACCTCAGCGAATTTGATTTTTTATCAGAGTTCATAGACATTAATAACACCACCTTCATGCATACCATTAAAGGACAGAAGGACATTATAGCACTTGAGACAGCAAGCAGGATATCCAGAAGAGGCAAGACAGCTATTCATGTACAACACACTGGTCATAATGAAGCATTGAAGGCTCACAGGTAAATACCGTCGTCATCACAATGTCTTAATTAACATGACCAGCATTATTCATTTAGACAATGAGACACCTGATGTGTTTTGTATGAGCATAAATGCATAAATGTTGCAGGTTCAGAATTCAAATAAAGGTTCTGGTGTCATTTTACTGAATACAATTTATCTGATACAGGGACAAACATCCGAATTTAGATGTCTTCACAGCTGGAACTGATATTGATTGTGAGAAGTATGAACACATTTTTGCTGAGAAAATGAGTTATATCAAAGGGAATAAAATGAGTGGCGGAAATATTTGCATCATTTCATCTTCAAAATCAGGTGAGCAATTCATTAAAAAATAAAGAAAATGGGTGTATATGAACATCAGAAAGCATGTGAACGTTTACATTAATTATTGTCATATAGTCTGGTAATTTGCAAACCGTGTTCATGCTCACCGTTTGTAGTTTTCCTAAAATATTAAACTTGTTCTCTAGGCATTCTTTGGATCGGCGCATTAAGGAAACCAGTAAATCAAAACCGAAATAATTATCATGTCGTCATGTGTAAAAGTGTTTCAGATTCAGAGTAAATTTCAAAGTTTAAATGGGCAATAATAATTGCAACATATGAACATTTAAATCAATATTTATGTAATTGGGTGATTATTAAGTGTAAATGCATCGTCCATGGTCACAATTTGCAATTTTGATAAAATGATAAACTTTCTCTTTTGGCCATGGGCATAACCAATATGAAACCGAGACAGCTTTTTATAGCATTTTATACCGTTGATAGTGTATCAGATTTACTGTGTACTTGAAAGTATTTCTTTTTCCTTTTCCTTGTGAAAAATACAGGTACCTCTGTGCACCATTCGAACGTTAACATTGACTTGTGACAGTCAGATATGAAGATCTTTCGTAGCGGATGATCTCCAACGATGCTTAATTGTTACAGTTGTTTTTTATCTTCGAATATGTTGCGTTAATGTTTTGCTAACCTGTGCATTTGATATACTGTAAATTTCAAGCTAACAAGCAGTTTGTTTATTTTGATGTAACAGATTCCATACCTTTGAAGAAATTTACTAAGAGTCATTCCAGTAAATCTTTTCTTCAACGATTGTTCGGAAAGAGAGCTACTGTGAAAGTAAGTTGTAAGGTGCATGAATGGTGTACCGGCGGAGAACATGAAAGTGCATTAGCATTAAAAGTACAACAAACTGAGTTACATATCATGATGCTATCATCATAGGCGCTATCATCATAGGCGCACATGTTGCCTTGGCCAATACTGTCTTTCCGGAATGTAGTCATACCAACATCCCTTTGCTCATGGTTTCACGATCATACTCTGTTGTAAATGATGTAAAGTTGTAAATGTCCAGAATCTATATCTATAACAGTGTTCTCTCCAGTTTCATTAACAGTCTACGCGCTAGTAAAAGTGACCAGACCCAACCCACTCTTTTCATGACTTATTTTAAAAGTTCTTATCTTTTTAGATATCTCAAGGGCCTGTTGGACGGGGTAAGTAATATATAATCAGGTCGTAATATGTTGCTCCCTCTACACATAAAATAAAACAATAGTTCAACGTAATTGTGCAGTATTCACGCGTGATTGACTAAACATTCATGGTAACGGGAGAATGTATCATGTCACCACTTACATTTTGTATCTGTGATACGACCTTTAGACAGCATGGCATACCAATCAAACAATCACCTAAGTATTTATGCCAGACAGGAGTATGCCAATGGAAGGTGAATGAGGACAACGTTCCGATATGTGTATTCTTCTTTACTTTTACACCACACGAGATAGCTCTTTGAAATAATTACAGAATTCCAATTCATGCTGGGAGTTCTCTTATACTGTATAAATTGGGGGATTTTGTTGTTTCACTTCAGCCACATCTTAATCACGACAGCCTGAAAATAACCAAGTCTCAACAAGACCTTATCTTTTTTAATACATCTGTATCCACGGTTATGTGGATATTCACGAAGCGCATGCCAGAATATTTTCTTTCCAGATCGGTAGTTCCTGTCGATGCCGAATTTGTCAACTACTACCACAGAGGAATTACCATCTGGGGAGCTGTATCAAGATGACGGAGTACTAGTATGTCTTGTCTTTAATTTTCCCTTATGAAGATGTATAGTTGGTGACACTTTTTTCAAAACACAACGAAGTCATGTCTTGCAGTGCCTTATTATACAATTTATATTTATCGTTCATTGTTTATTATTTATATTTGTTTATAACAATGCGTTTGTATTTAGAAAACAAACTCAAACAAAACAGTTTCCTTTTGAAAATCTTTTGTGCTGTTAAGGAGACAATGTTTCTTGTTGAGGTCATATTATTGATTAAAATGGCTATTGCTTACTGGTCCGAGTACCTATATCCTGTCGTCTGTGCTGGACCAGAAACGTCTTTTAATAAGCTCTATTATTACAGGGAATCACCCTCGTTGCCCATAAACGACTGAATGAACCAGAGGTTAAAAGAAGTTCAGTCTTAACAACAGTTACGACTGCAGCCAAATTATCAACGCAACCTCATTCCTTTCTGCCAAGTGCCGAGGACACTGAAGTGAGAAAATGTAAGTATTAAAGTATACCTACATCAAGGCACGCTACGGGGGCAATTTTTCCATTTATTGTTAATGACAACATACTAAGGCTTCTCATTCTCATTTTTTTTATTCTACGGTAGTGTTTCAATATTTAATGGCACTGTTATTTGCAAGTAGACAGGATACAACTTCAGATGGATACCCATTGCTCAGTTTGCTCAACAGCAACTCTGCACTACCAATTACGGAGCCTTCGACAACTGGGTCACGACTATGACCGATTTATGATAATGTTATTAATGTTTGATCATGAGCCAATATGGTTCAATTTACCAAAGTACCTAGATTCTTACACGTGTCTTGGGGTATTACGGTGTCTGATCCTAATAAAATGTTGCATTTCGGTACCTTAATAGAACTGAAACTCAGGTGCATTTATACAATGAAAGATAGCTTAAGGTGGCAGTAAAAGAATATAATCATTTTATTTACTTATTTTTGTTTTAGGTGCACCAGATGTCCAGATCAAGGTAGGTTTTCGATAAAACCTTGTTTTGTGACATTAACCTATATGCATTTCTGTTTTTGAAATGTTGCTAAACACGTAAATGACTTTAATAGTTTGGTTCCCATACAGTTTGCTCTCTCACTGGAGGCCGAATTATGCTCACTGTTGTTTTAAATGACACTCATTCTTGTCATACCTGCGTTTATGTCCAATGTTGATCACGCTGTGAAGCTCCCCACTGTATCTCTGGGAAAATGCTGATAACCATATTTGCCGATTTCATTACAGAGACAAAGTTCGACGGCATCAGAATCAGACCGAGAATATGACCAGGATAGTTTCACAACTGACATTTCCTATGGTGGAGGATCTATAGGAAGAGTGCCTTCCGTTTCACGAACTTCTTCTTCAAGTGGTTATGTCAGTAACTGTGAAAGTCCACGAAGATCCGATAAATGCCCAGAAAGACAGGATGTCAACATGGATTCTTAACAAATCCATCTAAGAGCAATTATTTCAAGTAATTTCAATTGTAAAGAGGTGATAATTCACACGTCTATAGACAAAGAGTTCGCCAACACAACAGCAGCCTGTATTGTTGTGTTTCTGTATGCAAATAAAGAAATGAGCCCCGTTTATTACTCCCTGGAGTCTCTACTACGTGCCTACACGCAGTGAGAGCTGCTACTTGCCTATTCAACACTTTGAGTGCTGCAACGTGCCAAAACACTTTGGCCCTAATAGCAAATTACAGTACGATGTCACTCGAGGAAACATCTTGGTCGCATTTTATAACCGATTATCAAGACAAAATCTGGTTCCAGCGAGAATTAAACTATCGAGTAATCGTCAGACCATCTGTATTTAAAAGTAAAAATGTCTCGGATTTGATTAAATTGTCAATTTTGTCGCCCTATATTATACAAATTTAAATAGTCTTCATGTTGCCATTACTTACTTGATGTATTGACCTCTGTAAGCCCTCATTATGTTATGTATGTAGCCTTGAGAGAAAATAAGATCAGTTCAAAGAATAGAGAGAGTTTATATCTCGCTCTACTCGCTGTACTCCCTTTAATTAGGGTAGCCTAATTATCAAGCGACCGCTCGTCACGCTGCACCACACAAAATGACTGTATTGCCCACATTTACTAACGTTAGGTAATATACGTTTCATCCGGCGGCCATATGTACAACGTTTGAAATCTACGTATCATCTGGCTGTCAGATTTACACACGTTTAAAAGGGTGTTTAAATTAACGTACACTCAACTCTGTACTTACATGTATTTCACAGGTGTGTAAATCTGGCCATTGTTTTCATGTGTTTTCTAGCATGTGTAACATATGTAAATGCTGTGATTGTAGGACATGCATTTTAATACCTTTGAAATCTCGTATGACCAGGGTTAGGTTTGCCATATACTTAGTACACGCGTAAATGGTTGGTAATGGATAAATAGTGTTACAAGATTTACACTATTTTAACATGTATTTCAATGGTTCTGTAATGTAACTTTCGCATATGGTTCGTTAGCGCGTCGGACCACGCCATAATGCACGGGGGTCATTAGAAACACATGGCGAAGTGATACCCATGACTGAGCACCGCTATCAACGTGCCTGCCTTTCTTGACATACACATGATGTCTGTTTAAAAGGTTCAAATATTGGGTTTGTGGGCTAGAGCGATATGTATGTTAGGGAGTGTGTGTGTGTGTGTACATGTGTGTGAGGGGGAGGGGTGTTTGATGGGGCAGGCCTAGGGTGGGGTGATGGCGGAGGGTACTGATAAGCCTTTCTGCAGCTGGCCAGTAGGTAATACCGTTTATACTTTTTGCAATGGAAATTACATTACACTTTAAATAACTGATCTTAGGTACACTTCTTATATATAACATGCAAGGAGAGACTGCTTATTGCAATAAAACACAGACAGATGTGTTCACACAGACATGAACCGGTAGGTCCCCAATTTTAGTGCACACCTGTATAAGTTATCAGACTGATCATAGCCGCACAAATTTTATTATCTATTCTTTTAAAAATGATGATTACAATGTATTAATGATTCCCGGTGTAAATTACTGTTGTAAATGTGTAAACATGCATAAACGTACTTGGTATAGCCTCTCTTTTATTCGGAATCTAGATATTATCCCATACGGCCTTTTTCTAAAATGTCAGTTCCCCGACGGAATATACATAAGTGTACACCTATTTTGATTCCAGTTTTAGGGTAGATTATAGAAAATTCTTGTGATTACAATTAGTTCATAAGCTTAGGTAACTACGCAGTTTCGATAATTACTGGAAGTTTACCACCTCACATCATTTGTTACTCATGCGTTTTCATTTTTGCTTTTTGCTCTCTGATTTGTTATACATTACATAATTATTGTAATCATTTTGGCATCCCGATATCATGGAATAAATGTTTACTTATTAATCTATCAAAGTGCCAAAACTTATTGTCTGTATGTGTTACTGTTATTGAGTGAAACTGTTAAATGTACCTTCGTACAGAATTTCCAGGACATAGAAACTGAAAAAAATTGCTAAATAAATGGAAAACTAAATTTGATAAAAATTGCAAACAATTATTATTCATATACCAGTTTTAAAGTATCAGTGTGCAGATGTTCAATGGATATTAAGACCAAGTAAATTGGAAGATTCACAGACTAACAGTATTTCTTTACAGTATTTCCTTACAGACATATATGGAAAATTATTTTTACGGGTATGGAACGAATGGGGTAAAACATCTGCAAAGCATCTGAGTCAGCTGAGATTATCCTTTAAAAACATCATATGTACATTTAACAATTACTTATCATTAATTGCAACCAAAGCATTACATAAATGCCATATTTCCAGACAGCATGACATCACCTTTGGCCGGAGTTCCAAATATTTGACATCGAAACCTGTCAGTTAACGCAAAGGAAATAACCCTTGCGTTTTACAATGATGCCTTAATCATAGTCACAATGAAGCATAGGTTGCCATGTGTTTTGCAATATGACTGAGTCAGTGAAATACTAATATTTACCAAATAAAATTAATTGTAATGAAGCCTTTCTTTAAGCAGTGACTTAACGCCATACATAGCTAGACTTGCTTAGATCATTAAAAAAAAAAAAAAAGGGAAAAAAAAACACACAATAAAAACCTAACAACTTCATGCAAGGCATCATAGATATTTCACAAACATAGTACAGGACCCTTCCCCTCATCAGCGTATTGTCTCACCACTTGCAAATTAAGCGTTCGCAGATGTAAGGCGTTAGCACTACAGTAAGGGCAGGGCGGAAGGGGAAATAATATAGTTCTGTGACTGTGAGACACTCTGGGAAAATATGTGGAAAACCAAATATTTTGGACAATAGACCATTGTTTGGGTATTTTAATTGTAAATATGATTCAAATATCTTAGCCTAAATTTCTATATCCTTACATGTAATTCAAAAGTATAACAGCGCGAGTATTCATTTTGTCTTTTGTCTTCTACCCGACCTTACTAGACTAACAACTAGTCTCTGAAATGAGCATATTTTACAGAAAAAAAGGTCATAGTAAAAAGGAAAAATATAATAAAAAAGGAGCCCTGTGACATTCTCCTGAAGCTGTGGAAATCTAGACTTGCCACATTTTCTAGACTTGCGTGGGCTTGGATATATTTGCTTCAGGGTCTGTATGACAGACTACGTCCCTACATACGCTCAATCACATGTGTCTCCAGGTCACGGAGAATCATTGGTGCAGGGACCCGTATTGCAATTCTCGCGCGTTTGCATGTGTTGTTGACGCTGCATGGACGCATTGAAACATAACTATTTGATTATGATTCACAAACATATGCTCATGATATGGTCGGAATCATGCCACGGATTAGCAGATATTTATCATGAAAACAGGTTTTTATGTAGGTGGCTTGAAACTTGCTTTTACAAAGGCCAATAGATTCGATCACAATACTTTTCGTTTAACAACTTCTTTTCTCTTAACATGCTGACCTCAAAACTGATTTAAATTCTAATCGCTGATTAAAGAGTAAGACAATAAATAGTATGTCAAATTATCGTTACCATGACAACCCTGTGATATTTTACCTTATGTAAGAGAGCTATAAATACGATGCTGGGTGTGGCAGTACTACTGCAGTTGATAGTGTCTGTCGTAAATTTTAATAAGTTGCTTCAACGCTATCACTAATCACTGGGTATCTATACAACTATATGTGTGATGGAGAAGCACTTGCGTCGCTAGTACATCGCGCACTACCCTTTCTCTTTTGATCTTCTCAAGCGACTGTTACAAGTTCGAAGAATCCTGGTCAAAGTTGAAAAGTATTAAGACTATTCCCTAATATTCTGTAACATACACATTGTACCTAAAATGGGTAGAGCTTCCGTTCGGGGGAATATCCGAAGGACAGCGATACATTTATCTCCAATGTTGTAGAAGGCACTCCACTTACTTAGGAAAACAATAACTTAATGAGATATTGCATTCATGTCGGAATCAATATTTTCGGCCCCAATCAGATGTGAACTTGAACATGCCAGGTCTGCGTCTTTGTCAGACTTAAGGTCTGCGAGTTGTTTAGCAGCACTTGGGCGTAATAGTCATGTAGGCCTGCTCCAACCAAGGGACTTCTCCGACGGGTAAAGGTACAGCAATGCAACATCACATTTACTTGTGTGACATTTGCTTTCGCAATCTGAGTTCATCGATCGTCAATTTAAACAGGACAATCAAGACGAATTTAAGAACGGCACGGAGGTCCAACATGCCTGTGGTATACTCAGAGAACGCCCCCGCCTGTGCTATCGGGTCATAATCGCTACACGAAAAACACTATTTTTCATTTCATGTCTCACAGAATATATAATTTGATATGTGTTATCATATATGTGTTAATGAAACAAATGTGGACAAAGTTCATGTATAGCGTTATTACAGCAAAGGCTGACCGGAAGGAGAAAAATACATGGTTCAGGGACTGTGAGAGTAATAAGAAAGATCACATGCAGTGCAATCATATTCCAATTATGTACCACCGAACAATAGTTAGTAGTGAGCTGAATAGACTTAAGAAATTACGAGTTGGTACTGTGGCATATTTGGCTGAGCTCTAAGAGAGATAAAGTGCTATTCTATTGGGACAGCTAGGGACACTTGAGAGGACAAAGAGGCACCTCATCGCCCTTTGTTCACCGCTGAACCTTTTAATCCCTCGAAACAAGCACCTCACAAGATTTGTCAACACCGCAGACAAGACGTAACTGATACTGGTAGCAAGAGCGAGTGCAGCTTAATCAGGATTGTTAGCTTGCGTAATACTGCTTTCTTTGTCAGGCTCTTTTTGTAATAAGAATAATGAGGTCACGTTGATGTGTAGCACCATAAATACTCGGATGATATACTCCAGTAGAAAAACTATATAACTATACATAAATTATGTGCATCGGGGACTGATTGTTTGCGTGTCTGGGGATTTAAGTCGACCATTTCAGATTAATGTCTATTAATATATTGCTCATCTCCTACGTGAAGTTTGTACAAGAGGTGGTGCGCGTGTAAACGTATGAAGTAATATCCGCTACATGTTCAACACGAATGGCGTTAAGATTAGCTTCACACTATCATCTGCGACTGACTATATTCGATATTCATTGCGCGATCAAAGGTAACAAGAGTTTTTAAAACTCCCAGCGTTGTTGAGTGAGTGACTCAACATGGATTTATGCATAAACAACATACAGGGCATTCATTAGATTCATGTTCCGTCATGTTCAGATATAACCACAAAGGAAAGACCAGCACGAACAAACACAGGCGTTCACTACACGCTCTCGCTTTATGAGATATACGACGACCGATGGTTGTTGTCACAACATGTATTCAGTGAGTGTTCAATAGCAAAACCAGTCAGTAGTTTACAAACTAAATAAAAAAAGGAAGGTTTCTTTTTATCCACTATTATGTAATACATTTAGCATGCGATAAGTTGTAGAAACGGTACACTTCAAAGAGTAAATAAACACAAGAACTTCCATTTGTTTTCCGTTGTCAGATCACATAATGCCAATGTCATCGCTGAGCGTGGGACGTGGAGTGACTGAAAAGCAAATCAGCTTGGAATACATTCCGTGTTTCAAAAACAGCTATTTAACATGCAAGACTAGTGTAAATCGCATAATGCCAATGTCATCGCTGAGCGTGGGAAGACCAGCACGAACAAACACAGGCATTCACTACACGCTCTCGCTTTATGAGATATACGACGACCGATGGTTGTTGTCACAACATGTATTCAGTGAGTGTTCAATAGCAAAACCAGTCAGTAGTTTACAAACTAAATAAAAAAAGGAAGGTTTCTTTTTATCCACTATTATGTAATACATTTAGCATGTGATAAGTTGTAGAAACGGTACACTTCAAAGAGTAAATAAACACAAGAACTTCCATTTGTTTTCCGTTGTCAGATCGCATAATGCCAATGTCATCGCTGAGCGTGGGACGTGAAGTGACTGAAAAGCAAATCAGCTTGGAATACATTCTGTGTTTCAAAGACAGCTATTTAACATGAAGGACTAGTGTAAATTTTGCAGTAATGATTTTTAATTACGATCGAAATGGGCCGACCAATATGAATAATATCTCAAATCTATTGCATGCCTATGAGTATGAAAGTCAAGTACATGCAATGCCTTGCAAATGGTATTGTTAAAGCGTTCGCTCGTCACGCCGAAAACCCGGGTTCGATTCCTCCAATGGGTACAATGTGTGAAGCCCATTTTAGGTGTCCCCCGTCGTGATATTGCCGGAATATTGCTTAAAGCGGGTAAAACTAAACTCACTGACTCACGCCATTATAACCGACAGCCCCGACTATCTTGCCTTCGCCCATGTCCGTGTATGAACCATACAGAGACACGTACAAATTGCATTTCTAGCATTGCCATCGAAAAACATAGTTTTATTGCTTCCTTTTTTGAAACAGTTTCTGAAGAGAGAATACAATAGAACCATTCTGATTAACACATATAAGATTCAGATTTTAGATTCGCAAATCGTAATCGAGACGGGAAGCTATATGAGGACGTTAGGAGAACGCATAACTTTTCAGTTGACACGAATTATTATCAGTGAAGATCTTACCGGACCCGAGCAGCGCTAGCTCGAAGGGCCCGCCAGCTTGTCTTGGATGAGAAAGTTGAGGCATCATGGCTGACCAGTGGGGTCATGCATCTTCATAAAGATGCTGGACGGGACGGCGAGAAAGGTGGCCAACAGCACTTCGATGAAGTGTGCGAGTCTACTAAACTCAAGGTTTAGATTAGTCTGAGTCAAGACAAATGAATACTATTACAGTCATGAGATAACTTGTACGAGATACCCATAATGCTCTTGCACGATCTCATGAACAGTAGGGGCGGTGGGGTAGCCTAGTGGTTAAAGCGTTGGCTCGTCACGCCGAAGACCCGGGTTCGATTCCCCACATGGGCACAATGTGTTAAGCCCATTTCTGGTGTCCCCCGCCGTGATATTGCTGGAATATTGCTAAAAGTGGCGTAAAACTAAACTCAGTCAGTCAGTCAGTCAGTCATGAACAGTAACTGTCGATGGTCATCATGACTCCATGCTTTACATCAGTGTAACATCAGTCTAACTGTACATAAAACTGTGTTGTTTACAGTAACATTGCGGTTTTGCAGAGCTTCACATGTGATATAAATGAACAATTCATATGATTTAGATAAATATGATAATATGCGCTCAAGAAGTTGTCAACGCCTCCCTTCACGTCTTCAGTCAGTGACACGCACCGCCAGATGTGAACGGTGAACGCGCTGCGAATGTTGTGAAGCACGTGAGTGTGTGGGATGCACGAGCAGTGTGTCCGTGCTCTACATGCTATGTAACGGGTCCGTCTACTACAGACAGACAACACGTGAGGTGTGGTGAAATTGGGTTTTACGTCGTGCTTGAGAATATTTCGCTCACATGACGACGTGCATGCGTGTGTATGTGTAGGTGCGGCTGCTTGTACTAGCCCAGACTGAAGCTGGTTTTATTGTGCTAGCCCACTGAGGTACCATGCCGCAGTAAAGGATGAATACCCCGCTCAGACACATTATACTGACTCCGAGGCGACCAGTCCTTGTTGTGCCCATTAATGCCGAGCGCCAGGCAGGGACCAACAAGTACCGTATTTTAACGTCTTTTGGTATGACGCGATCGGGGATCGAACCCGCGACCTTCCGCTCTCCGGGCGGAGGCTCTAACCACTACACCACGGAGGCGGTCAGACAACACCTACTTACAATAGATATTGCATTCATGTCGGAATCAATATTTTCGGCCCCAATCAGATGTGAACATGATAGGTCTGCGTCTATGTCAGACTTAAGGTCTGCGAGTTGTTTAGCAGCACTGGGGCGTAATAGTGATATAGGCCTGCTCCAAACAACGGAATACAAAGAAACCATTTTTCATTTCATGTCTCACAGAATATATAATTTGATATGGCATTGTTTGTTGTCGCATACTTTTGCGCTAGTGAAACAAATGTGGACAACTTAAAGCTGCATGGCGTTATTACAGCAAAGGATGAGCGGAAGGAGAAATAACATGGTTCAGGCACTGTAAGACTATTAAGAAAGGTCACATCATATTCCCATTATGTACCACCGAACAATAGTATACAGTAGTGAGCTGAATAAACTTAAGAAATTACGAGTTGGTACTGTGGCATATTTGGCTGAGCTCTAAGAGAGATTAAGTGCTATTCTGTTGGGACAGCTGGGACACTTGCAAGGACAAAGGGGCAGCTCTTCGCCCTTTGTTCACCGCTGAACCTTTTAATCCCTCGAAACAAGCACCTCACAAGATTTGTCAACACCGCAGACAAGACGTAACTGATACTTGTAGTAAGAGCGAGTGCAGCTTAATAAGCCATGTTAGCTTGCGTAATACTGCTTTCTTAGTCAGGCTCTTTTGATGATAAGAATATTGAGGTCATGTGAACGTTGATTTCAAACGTACTAAAATGTGTGAAAATGAAATTACATGAACCAAGTAATTCACAAGATGGAAACAAATGATCATCTTGCTTGAGCACAGGTAACATGAAGGTGTATGAACCGTTCATATA
Source organism: Haliotis rubra (assembly GCF_003918875.1). Taxonomy (NCBI): domain Eukaryota; kingdom Metazoa; phylum Mollusca; class Gastropoda; order Lepetellida; family Haliotidae; genus Haliotis; species Haliotis rubra. The sequence goes on along the minus strand of NW_025766990.1, from coordinate 913,927 downwards.
CATACCCCTGATATCCGGTATGATACATACATATCTAAGGTCTGTAAACATTTGAAAATTTGAAAACTTACATGTGTTTCCCCACCTCAGTAAATTTATATGTTTCCAACCTGAGTAAACTTAGAACGAAATCGGAAATCTCACCACCCATTAAAATTCAAAGGAATGCATCGGAAATACTGTATGATCATGTATTTACTGGGTTATCTGTTTTGCAATTCATGTTTGGAAATACCTGACAATCCGGTCATGGCATACATGAACGAGGTACTTGTGCATACGAAAATGTACGATGAGCATATGTTTCAAAGGTATAGATTCATATGAAATATATGCCCAAAGTTAGGAAATATCTGAAAACATACGTAAATCCGGTCATGGCATGTATTTCCTACTGTATTTACTTTTATTTCAATGGTTTACTATCCGGCTTTTGGTCCTGTGCTGAAGACCCGGGTTCGATTCCCCACATGGGTACAATGTGTGAAGCCCATTTCCGGTGTCCCGCGCCGTGATATTGCTGGAATGTTGCTCAAAAGTGGCGTAAACCATACGCACTCACTCACGCTGTAACCGTGATACTATTAGTTACACGCCTATATACCAGATTCATTCGGACCATTCCAAACTACCTGGCAGAATGCCGTGTAATTACCATTTATTACCCATTAGATATTGTATGTGCCACATGCTAGAAATGTCATTACATAGGTATCTTTAAATGAAACCCGACACACTATTACCCAACAACGGTATGGAACGCACAGCTTTTCCCATAATCGTCATCGTATTCGAACATTATCAGTATATATACTAACACCACACAAAATGACTGTATTGCCCAAATTTACTAACGTTAATATACGTTTCATCCGGCGGCCATATGAACAACGTTGGAAATCTACGTGTCATCTGGCTGTCAGATTTACGCACGTTTAAAAGGGTGTTAAAAGTAACGAACACTCAGGTGTGTAAATCTGGCCATTGTTTTCATGTGTTTTCTAGCATGTGTAACATATGTAAATGCTGTGATTGTAGGGCATGCATTTTAATGCCTTTGAAATCTCGTATGACCAGGGTTAGGTTTGCCATATATTTAGTACACGCGTAAATGGTTTGTAATTGATAAATATAGTGTTACAAGAATAACACTACTTTAACATGTATTTCAATGGTTCTGTAATGTAACCGTCACATCGGGCTCGTTAGCGCGTCGGACCACGCAATAATGCACGGAGATAATTAGAAACACATGGCGAAGTGATACCCATGACTGAGCACCACTATTAACGTGCCTGCCTTTCTTGACATACACATGATGTCTGTTTCAAAGGTTCAAATATTGGGTCTATGGGCTAGAGCGATATGTATGTTAGGAAGTGTGTCAGAGGGAGGGGTGTTTGATTGGGCAGGCCTAGGGTGGGATGATGGCGGTGGCGTACTGATAAGCCTTTCTGCAGCTGGCCAGTAGGTAATACCGTTTATACTGTTTGTAATGAAAATTACATTACAGTTTAAAAAACTGATCTTAGGTACACTTCTTATATATAACATGCAAGGAGAGACTGCTAATTGCAATAAAACACAGACAGGTGTGTTCACACAGACATGAACCGGAGGTCCTTAATTTTAGTGCACACTTGTATGAGTTATCAGACTGATCATAGCTGCACAAATCTTATTATCTATTCTTTCCAAAATGATGATTACAATGTATTAATAATTCCCGGTGTAAACTACTGTTTTAAATGTGTAAATGTGCACATACGTACATGGTATAACCTCTTTTGTATTCGGAATCTAGATATTATCCCATACGGCCTTTTTCTAAAATGTCAGTTCCCCGACGGAATATACATAAGTGTACACCTATTTTGGTTCCAGTTCTAGGGTAGATTGTAGAAAATTCTTGTGATTACAATTAGTTCATAAGCCAAGGTTACTACGCAGTTTCAATAATTACTGGAAGTTTACCACCTGACAGCATTTGTTACTCAACAAAATTGGGGGTTAAATACACTTTGAAAATTAGAAATGGTACATTTGTATGCCTGTAAAAAGTTTTTGGGTGTTAAACAAAACACTCCAAATATCATGATCTATGGAGAATGTGGCAGGTTTCCTTTACATATTCACTCTTATTGTAAAGTAAATCGGTATTGGATAAGGTTAATACACATGCCAACCTATCGCTTACCAAAGAAATGTTATAATATGATGCTTTTACATGATATAAATGGACACAAAAACTGGATGACTGAGATAAAGCAATTATTATTTTCTACTGGATTTGGAGATATTTGGCATAACCAAGAAAATGGAATATATCCGGAATTCATCAAATCATTTACTCAAAGAATGAAAGATATGTATTTTCAAAACTGGCAAAAAAATTTATCTATGTCAAGCAAATGTGACACTTACCTAATGTTTAAAAATAATATCCATACCGAATTCTATCTATTATGTTTAAATGTAAAAAAGTATAGAGTAAGTTTAGCACGATTCCGATGCTCATCTCATGAACTTCTAATAGAGTAAGGTAGATATGTAAATATGGATAGAGAACATAGAACTTGTAAATCGTGCAATACAAATGCAATTGAAGACGAGTATCATTTTCTTCTTGTATGCCCTAACTAAAGTAGTCTTCGAAGCAAATATATATAAGAGAAAAATATTATGTCCATCCAAACAGGCTTAAGTTTTCACTTCTGCTGAACAGTTCAAATCCTAAAGAAATTGAAAATCCTGTCCATGTATATTTTCTACTCATTTGTACATAGAAAACATATTGTTCCTTGAACGTGTATAATGCAATGTATATGGTGTACTATAGGCCTGAGGCCTTTTCAGTACAGGAATAAATAAAGATACTCATGCGTTTTCATTTTTGCTTTTTGCTCTCTGATTTGTTATACATTACATAATTATGTTAATCATTTTGGCATCCCGATATCATGGAATAAATGTTTACTTATTAATCTATCAAAGTGCAAAGTGCCGAAACTTATTGTCTGTGTGCGTTACTGTTATTGAGTGAAACTGTTAAATGTACCTTCGTACAGAATTTCCAGGACATAGAAACTGAAAATTGCTAAATAAATGGAAAACTAAATTTGGTACAGATTGCAGACAATTATTATTCATATACCAGTTTTAAAGTATCAGTGTGCAGATGTTCAATGAAAAAAAGACCAAGTAATTTGGAAGATTCACAGACTAACAGTATTTCTTTACATATTTTCTCACAGACATATATGGAAAATTATTTTTACTGGTATGGAACGAGTGGGGAAAAACATCTGCAAAGCATCTGAGATTATCCTTTAAAAACATCATATGTACATTTAACAATTACTTATCATTAATTGCAATCAAAGCATGACATAAAGGCTATTTTCAGACAGCATGACATCACCTTTGGCCGGAGTTCCAAATATTTTACACCGAAACCTGTCAGTTAACGCAAAGGAAATAACCCTTGTGTTTTACAATGATGCCTTAATCATCGTTCACAATGAAGTATAGGTTGCCATATTATTTCCAATATGACAATATGACTGAGTCAGTGAAATACTAATATTTACCAAATAAAATTGTAATGAAGCCTTTCTTCAAGCAGTGACTTAACGCCATACATAGCTAGACTTGCTTAGATCATTAAAAAAAGAAAACAAAACAAACAAAATCACACAAAAAAACTAACAACTTCATGTAAGGCATCATAGATATTTCACGAACATGGTACAGGACCCTTCCTCTAATAAGCGTATTGCCTCACTACTTGCGAATTAAGCGTTGGCAGATGTAAGGCGTTAGCATTACATTAAGGGCTGGGCGGAAGGGGAAATAATATCGTTCTGTGACTGTGAGACAGACTGGGAAAATATGTGGAAAACCAAAAATTTGGACAATAGACCCCTGTTTGGGTATTTTAATTGTAAATATGATTCAAATATCTTAGCCTAAATTTCTATAGCCTTACATATAATTCAAAAGTATAACAGCACGAGTATTCATTTTGTCTTTTGTCTTCTACCCGTCCCTACTAGACTAACAACTAGTCTCTGAAATGAGCATATTTTACAGAAAAAAAGGTCATAGTAAAAAGGAAAAATATAATAAAAAGGAGCCCTGAGACATTCTCCTGAAGCTGTGGAAATCTAGACTTGCCACATTTTCTAGACTTGCGTGGGCTTGGATATATTTGCTTCAGGGTCCGTACGACAGACTACGTCCCTACATACGCTCAATCACAAGTGTCTCCAGGTCACGGAGAATCATTGGTGCAGGGACCCGTATTGCAATTCTCGTGCGTTTGCATGTGTTGTTGACGCTGCATGGACGCCTTGTAGCATCACTATTTGATTATGATTCACAAACATATGCTCATGATATGGTCGGAATCATGCCACGGATTAGCAGATATTTATCATGAAAACAGGTTTTCATGTAGTTGGCTTGAAACTTGCTTTTACAAAGGCCAATAGATTCGATCACAATACTTTTCGTTTAACAGCTTCTTTTCTCTTAACATGCTGACCTCAAAACTGATTTAAATTCTAATCGCTGATTAAAGAGTAAGACAATAAATAGTATGTCAAATTATCGTTACCATGACAACCCTGTGATATGTTACCTTATGTCAGAGAGCTATAAATACGATGCTGGGTGTGGCAGTACTACTGCAGTTGATAGTGTCTGTCGTAAATTTTAATAAGTTGCTTCAACGCTATCACTAATCACTTGGTATCTATACAATTATATGTGTGGCGGAGAAGAACTTGCGTCACTAGTTTTCTCAATAATCTGAATACATGTATGTAGCGTGAAACTGGCAGATACCTATAGAAGAAAGTGTTTGCCCTACCTGTAACAACCATGCCCCGTGTCTATAAAAGGGATATAATATGGGGATGAATGACATGTACCTTTATCCTGGCCCGTTTATGATGATACATACTGCGATCTTTCACAATAATCTCTCTGGCTATCAGATTGAGGGTACTTTTAAATCATAAGCGGTATTTCAATTATTGTATTTACACAGTAACATTCTTCGAACGTTCTCCATATATACGTTCGTAAGATACATCGCGCACTACCCCTTTCTCTTTTGATTATCTGAAGCGACTGTTACAAGTTCGAAGAACCCTGGTCAAATTGAAAAGTCTTAAGACTATTCCCTATTACTCTGTTACATACACATAGTACCTAAAATGGGTAGAGCTTCCGTTCGAGGGAATATTAGAAGGACAGCGATACATTTATCTCCCATGTTGTAGAAGGCACTCCACTTACTTAGGAATAAAATAACTTAATGAGATATTGCATTCATGTCGGAATCAATATTTTCGGCCCCAATCAGATGTGAACTGAACATGCGAGGTCTGCGTCTATGTCAGACTTAAGGTCTGCGAGTTGTTTAGCAGCACTGGGGAGTAATAGTCATAAAGGCCTGCTCCAAACAACGGAATATATATCTTTTGAGAAGGACTTCTCCGACGGGTAAAGGTACAGCAATGCAACATCACATTTACTTGTGTGACATTTGCTTTCGCAATCTGGGTTCATCGGTCGTCAATTTAAACAGGACAATCAAGACGAATTTGAAAAGACACGGACGTCTAACATGCCTGTGGTATACTCAGAGAACGCCCCCGCCTGTACTATCGGGTCTTAATCGCTACACGAAAAAAAACTAGTTTTCATTTCATGTCTCACAGAATATATAAGTTGATATGGCATTGTTTGTTGTCGCATACTTTTGCGCTAGTGAAACAAATGAGGACAACTTAAAGCTGATGTATGGCGTTATTACAGCAAACGCTGAGCGGAAGGAGAAATAACATGGTTTTGGCACTGTGAGATTATTAAGAAAGGTCACATGCAGTGCAATAATTTTCCAATTATGTACTGCCAAAAAGTATTTTAATTAAAGTAGTAAGCTGAATAGGCTTAAGAAATTACGAGTTGGCATATTTGGCTGAGCTCTAAGAGAGATAAAGTGCTATTCTATTGGGACAGCTAGGGATACTTGAGAGGACAAAGAGGCACCTTATCGCCCTTTGTTCATAACTGAACCTTTTAATCCCTCAAAACAAGATTTCCAACACCACAGACAAGGCGTAACTGATACTGGTAGCAAGAGCGAGTGCAGCTGAATAAGGCGTGTTAGCTTGCGTAATACTGCTTTCTTTGTCAGGCTCTTTTGGAAATAATAATAATGAGGTCACGTGGATGTTCAGCACCATAAATACTAGGATGATATACTCCAGTAGAAAAACTATGTAACTATACATAACTTATATGCATCGGGGACTGATTGTTTGCGTGTCTGGGGATTTAAGTCGACCATTTCAGATTAATGTCTAATACTATTAATATATCGCTCATCTCCTACGTATATACGAGATATTAAGTACTACGTAAGAGAAAATATGTCCTATGTCCTACGTAGGAGAAAATATGTCTTTCGTAGGAGATATTAAGTGCTACGTAGGAGATATTAAGTCCTACGTAGGAGATCGTGAGACCAAACATTTTTTCACCGTGGCCGTAATACGCTTCCGTAGTAATAAACCCGAACTTGAAACTCTACATGTTACTGTAAGAGACATTTCTAGTTATCATGAACATAGAACCGTTCATAGAGAACGGTTCTCTGTCAAGTTTGTACAGGAGGTGGTGCGCGTGTAAACGTATGAAGTAATATCCGCTACATGTTCAACACGAATGGCGTTATGAATTAGCTTTGCACTATTATCTGCGACTGAATATCTTCGATATTCATTGCGCGATCAAAGGTAACAAGAGTTTTTAAAACTCCCAGCGTTGTTGAGTGTGTGACTCAACATGGATTTATGCATAAACACCATACAGGGCATTGATTAGATTCATGTTCCCGTCATGTTCAGATATTACCACAAAGGCAAGACCAGCACGAACAAACACAGGCGTTCACTACACGCTCTCGCTCGACGACAGATGGTTGTCACAACATGTAATCAGTGAGTGTTCAATAGCAAAACCAGTCAGTAGTTTTCAAACTAAATAAAAAATGGCCAGGGTTCTTTTTATCCACTATTATGCATCATTTAGCATGTGATACGTTGTAGAAACGGTACACTTCAAAGAGTAAATAAACACAAGAACTTCCATTTGTTTTCCGTTGTCAGATCACATAATGCCAATGTCAACGCTGGGCGTGGGACGGGAAGGGACTGAAAAGCAAATCAGCGCGGAATACATTCTGTGTTTCAAAGACAGCTATTTAACATGCTAGACTAGTGTAAATCGCATAATGCTAATGTCATCGCTGGGCGTGGGACGTGAAATGACTGAAAAGCAAATCAGCTTGGAATACATTCTGTGTTTCAAAGACAGCTATTTAACATGAAGGACTAGTGTAAATTTTACAGTAATGACTTTTTAATTACGATGGAAATGGGTCGACCAATATGAATAATATCTCAAATCTATTATATGCCTATGAGTATGAAAGTCAAGTATATGCAAGGCCTTGCAAATGGTATTATTGATAAACATAACTTGACAAACGTTCAGCCATTATAGGGGCGATGGGGTAGCCAGGTGGTTAAAGCGTTCGCTCGTCAAGCCGAAAACCCGGGTTCGATTCCCCCAATTGGTACAATGTGTGAAGCCCATTGTATGTGTCCCCGCCGTGATATTGCCGGAATATTGCTAAAAGCGGGTAAAACTAAACTCACCCACTCACTCCATTATAACCGACACTGTCCATGTATTTCATGCAGCCCCGGCTATTTTGCCGTTGCCCATGTCCGTGTATGAACCATACAGAGACACATACAAATTGCATCTTACAATAATGTCAGTAAAAGTTGTTATCCGGCCTCATGTAAGAATGTCGAGTTTTGACTGGTTCACGTGACTCTGATAAAATATTATGTACACCCGTCACGATCCGCGAGCAGGCAGTAAAAGAGTCATATTATCCCGCCACGCCTCGGTGACCACGCGAAGTGAGAAAAGCGTGCATCGCCAAGCCTTTAGTAACGTGCGCTGCATTGAGGTCAATCGATCGGCTGTTGTCGACTTGACATCGCACATAAATAAAACCAAGTAGATTCGATGCGTATTGTTTTCTTTTGATTTAATAAAATCATTCGGCTAGATAAATGCGTTATCACATGGTGTCGAGGGAAATATGGGGTTTTATCAGTCCCTCGTAAGGTTGTATACAACCTTACTTGGGACTGATTTCCCTCGACACCATGTCATAACTTATAATATCACCTACCTGCGTTTTCGTGCAAGGTTAAGGAGTTACAATGCCTTTAAGGAGATATGCAAATAAACGATAAGAAGGAATCTCGTAGCCTGCTGTTACTCTGTAATCAACGAGTGAGTGAGTATGGCTTGCGCCAATTTTAGCAATATTCCAGCGATATCGCGGGGCGGAGGTGGCCTCACACATTATGCAAATGTAGGAAACTAAACCCGGATCCACGAGCGAATGCTTTAACCACAAGGCAAGCAAACCAACCCGCCATGATCAACGAAGACACGTGACCAGGACAACCCTCATTCCTATGGTTGTTTTCATATATGGACACAGCAGATAATTTCATACATGATTTCATTCAGAAAGTGAAATATGTGTATATATAAAATTTTATTTTCTAGCATTGCCATTGAAAAGCATAGTTTTATTGCTTCCTTTTTAAAACTGTTTCTGAAGAGAGAATACAAAACAACCATTCTGAATAACACATATCAGATTCAGATTTAAGATTCACAAATCGTAATCGAGACGGGAAGCTATATGAGGACGTTAGGAGAACTCATAACTTGTCAGTTGACACGAATTATTATCAGTGAAGATCTTACCGGACCCCGAGCAGCGCAAGCTCGAAGGGCCCGCCAACTGGTCTTGTATAAGAAAGTTGAGGCGTCATGAGTGACCAGCGGGGTCATGCATCCTCATTAAGATGGGGGACAGGCCTGCGAGAAAGGTGGCCAACAGCACTTCGATGAAGTGTGCGAGTCTACTAAACTCAAGGTTTAGATTAGTCTGAGTCAAGACAAATGAATACTATTACAGTCATGAGATAACTTGTTTGAAATACCCATAATGCCATTGCACGATCTCATGAACAGTCACTGTCGATAGTCATCATGACTACATGCTTTACATATGTTAACATCAGTATAACTGTGCAGAAAAATGTGTTGTTTACAGTAACATTGCGCTTTTGCAGAGATTCACATGGGACGTAAATGAACAATTTATATGATTTAGATATAACATGATAATATGTCAACGCCTCCCTTCACGTCTTCAGTCAGTGACACTCACCGCTAGATGTTAACGGTGCAACGCGCTGCGAATGTGTGAAGCACGCGTACGTGAGTGTGTGGGATGCACGAGCAGTGTGTCCGTGCTCTACATGCTATGTAACGGGTCTGTCTACTACATACAGACAACAGGTACTTATAATAGATCGTCCATACAGGTAAACTGTTAGCTTCCTCCGATGATAACGAGTCCCAGTGTACCAACTTGATTTGTATGCATACTATGACTTTTGCTTGCTTGGTTCCTCATTTCATTAAAATGCACATACGAATACACATTTGCTTGCATCTCTAACCAGGTGTAATCTTGAATACGAGTGGACGTTGCTTGGCATAGCATTGAATACGTGCATAATACATTGTGTAGTATATGTGCAACATATACAGTAGTGCAGTGTACATATTACAGTAAGGGCTGGACAGAAGGGGAAATAATATCGTTCTGTGACTGTGAGACAGACTGGGACAAGATATGGAAATCCAAAAATTTGGACAACAGACCATTGTTTGGATCTTTTAATTGTAAATATAATTCAAATAGCTTAACTTAGATTCCGATATCTTTCGAATGTACATTTGGTTGAAACTGGAAAAGAACGAATGTTTACATATAAGTATAACAGCGCGAGTATTCATTTTGTCTTTTGTCTTCTACCCGTCCCTACTAGACTAACAACTAGTCTCTGAAATGAGCATATTTTACAGAAAAAAGTTCATAGTAAAATGGAAAAATATAATAAAAAGGAGCCCTGAGACATTCTCCTGAAGCTGTGGAAATCTAGACTTGCCACATTTTCTAGACTTGCGTGGGCTTGGATATATTTGCTTCAGGGTCTGTATAACAGACTACGTCCCTACATACGCTCAATCACAAGTGTCTCCAGGTCACGGAGAATCATTGGTGCAGGGGCCCGTATTGCAATTCTCGTGCGTTTGCATGTGTTTGTTGACGCTGCATGGACGCCTTGTAACATCACTATTTGATTATGATTCACAAACACATGCTCATGATATGGTCGGAATCATGCCACGGATTAGCAGATATTTATCATGAAAACAGTTTTTTTTGTAGTTGGCTTGAAACTCGCTTTTACAAAGGCCTATAGGTTCGATCACATTAATATTCCTATTACAGCTTCTTTTCTCTTAACATGCTCACGTCAAAACTTATTTGAATTCTAATCGCAGATAAAAGAATAAGACAATAAATAGTATGCCAAATTATCGTTGCCATGAAAACCCTGTGATATTTCACAGTATGTAAGAGAGTAATAAATACGATGCTAGGTATGGAGTTACTACTATACTGCGCTCTACAAATGTCCATATTATTATCATTATTACTGCAGATGATAGTGTATGCCGTAATTTTCAATAAGTTGCTGCAGCGCTATTCCCTAATCACTGGGCTTCTATACAATTATATGTGTGATGGAGAACACACGTCGCTACTTTTCTCAATACTCTGAATACATGTATGTAGCGGCAGATACCTATAGAAGAAAGTGTTTGCCCTATCTGTAACAACCATGTCCCGTGTCTATAAAGGGGATATAATTGGGAGTGGGAATAAGGTGGGAATGAATGACGTGTACTTTTATCTGGGCCCTTTTATGATGATACATATTGCGATCTTTCACAATAATCTCACTGGCTATCAGATAGAGGGTACTTTTCAAACAAAGCCGGTATTTCTATTATTTTATTTATACAGCAACATTCTTCGAAATTTCCCCATATACGTCTGCCAGATACATCACAAAATACCCCTTTCTCTCTTGATCTTCTCAAACGACGGTTGCAAGTTCGAAGAATCCTGGTCAAAGTAGAAAAGTCTTAAGACTATTCCTTACAAATCTGTAACATACACGTTGTACCGTAAATGGGTAGAGCTTCTGTTCGGGTGAATATCAGAAGGACAACGATACCATTATCTCCAATGTTGTAGAAAGCACTCCACTTACTTAGGAAAACAATAACCCACTGAGTTATTTTATTCTTGTCGGAATCAATATTTTCGGCACCTGTCAGATCAGAACTTGAACATGCAAGGTCTGCGACTATGTCAGGTTAAAGGTCTGCAAGATGTCTAGCAACACTGGGGCGTAATAGTCATAGGCCTGCTCCAAACAACGGAATATATATCTTGTGAGAACGACTTCTCCGACGGGGAACATTACAGCAATGCAACATCACATTTACTTGTGTGACATTTGCTTTCGGAATCTGGGTTTATGGATCGTCAATTTAAACAGGACAATCAAGACGAATTTCACAAAAGGCACGGATGTCCAACATGCCTATGGTATACTCAGAGAACGCACCCGCCTGTGCTATCCGGTAATAATCGCTACACGATAAAAACTATTTTTCATTTCATGTCTCACAGAATATATAATTTGATATGACATTGTTTGTTACCGTATACGTTTGTGTTAATGAAACTAATGTGGACAACTTTAAGTTCATGTGTGGCGTTATTACAGCAAAGGCTGAAGGAGAAATAACATGGTTCAGGCACTGTGACTATTGCTGAAGGGGTCGTTGTCGGCACAGGTACTTCAGATATGTACCCCAGGTACGTTTCTGTATACAGTAATGTACCCTAAACAAGATCAAAATACAGAAACGTACCCGGCACCTTACACGGACGATGAGTCCATATTTCGCAACCTAAAATCGAAACCGTATGTAGTAGTTCCCGTTCAACTGATTGCAAATGGTATTGTGCTCTACGAAATATTCGTTACCGTGGATGGTCGTTTCTTATAGAACGCAATCAAATGCATCTAATACCACTGTATGTTCCAATCAAGAAAACAACACACTGCGGACTGGAATCGTCCAAGGGTACGTTTCTGTATTCCGAATTTGGCTAGGGTACATTTCTGTATACAGAAACGTAGCTTGGGTACACATCTGTAGTACCCGTGCCGACAACAACCCCTTTTGCGTAACTATTAAAAAAGGTACATTGCAGTGCAATAATATTCCAATTATGTTCTGCCAAAAACTATTTTACAGTATTGATGCGCGAGATGAAGAGACTTAAGAAATTACTAGTTGGTTCGTGTAGCGTATTTGGCCGTGTTCCAAGAGAGATAACGTGCTATTCTGCAAGGACATGTACAGCTAGGGACACTTGCAAGGACAAAGGGGCAGCTCATCGCCCGTTTGTTCACCACTCACAAAATTTGCCAACACCGCAGACAAAGCGTAACTGATACTGGTAGCAAGAGCGAGTGCAGTTTAATAAGCCATGGTAACTTGCGTAATACTGCTTTCTTAGTCAGGCTCTTTTGATGATACGAAAAATGAGGTCACGTGAACGTTGATTTCAAACGTACTAAAATGTGTGAAAATGAAATCACATGAACCAAGTAATTCACAAGATGGAAACAAATGTTCACGTTGCTTGAGCACAGGTAACATGAAGGTGTATGCATGAACCGTTCATATACATACCCCTGAAATCCGGTATGATACATACATATCTAAGGTCTGTAAACATTTGAAAATTTGAAAATTTACATGTGCTTCCCCACCTAAGTACATTTATATGTTTCCAACCTGAGTAAACTTAGAACGAAATCGGAAATTTCAGCACCCATTGAAATTCAAAGGAATGCATCGGAAATACTGTATGATCATGTATTTACTTGGATATCTGTTTTGCAATTCATGTTTGGAAATACCGGACAATCCGGTCATGGCATACATGAACCATGTACTTGTGCATACGAAAATGTACGATGAGCATATGTTTCAAAGGTATAGATTCATATGAAATATATGCCCGAAGTTAGGAAATATCTGAAAACATACGTAAATCCGGTCATGGCATGTATTTCCTACTGTATTTACGTTTATTTCAATGGTTTACTATCCGGCTTTTGGTCCTGTGTAAGGGACGTAACTCGTGTAGGCTTATAAATACGTTTTAAGTGACTTGTTATTTCAAATAATACCATCGCTTACGATAAAGCTTTAACTTCAAGCCATTGCCACTTTATAGATATGTATTTATATTTTTTTGGATAAATCAGTTTTTCATGATGATGACAATTTAATTGTCCAAGTGCGTTACATATCAATGTGAAAAGGTTGCAAACTGCAAGGTCTTCCTTACCGCCCGCTGGAACACGTTAAGATGGATCCATACTACCCGTGAAATTAGTATGGTTTCATATACAATGGTTATCAACCAATCAAAAGTCTTCTAATTTATCTAAAGCGTAATGCATTGCTTATATGCTATGACAACACCGTGGCCGTACGTGAGTGATTAATGAGTGAGTGAGTTAAGTTTAACGCCGCATTTAGCAATATTCCAGGTAATATCACGGCGGGGAACAAAATATGGGCTTCACGCATTGTACCCACGTGGGGAATATAACGCAGATCTTCAGCCGGACGAGCGAACGCTTTAACAACGAGGCTTCTCCACTGCCCCGTGACCGTGCGTACTAACGTTAGGAGAAACGAAGTGTAAACAATCAAATGGCGATTCGGTGTGCATACGTTTATTTAATGTGTATATTTGACTGATGACTTAATGATAAAATAATGAATGTATTTTTTAGAATAACCATTCTGTTAATTATTCATCATACTTGAACAATGCATTTTTTCAAATTGTCATTTTCTCACTCTGTTCAATTAACGAAAAACTAAAGAATGTTATGTTCAATGTGCAGGTAAACATGGCCGACCAAGTATACAAAATATGGTTATGACCAGGGAAACAACATGGCACAGTGAGGTGTATGTAGGCCGCATATTTTGTGAAGGGCCTGCACACAGAAAATAGTTTAAAATATATTTCTGAATTTTATAAACTCAAATTCTATATAATTTCAATTTAAACATGTACTCAGTGTTACCATATGCTTTATGTACACGGAATATATAGAGCCGTATCGGGTAAAATTAACACCATGTCCCGCTGATTCTTGTTGTGTTTCGTTATATGAAGCAATACTTAATATTTATTAACAAAGAGCTCTTCATTGTAAATCATATTCCCGCCTAAAGGCGAATAAATCCTGTCCAGCAAATATGTTGCTGATAGATATTTGACATCGTCTACCATTGTAGGCTTAACTGGACACCCATGTCAGGTCATTCTGAACAGTCATGTCGGTCAAACGGTGTGCCATAGAAATTTAGATGTACAACATGTCAACAACTTTTCCTCGTTCCTGTTACTGATATTGTGCACAGTCTGGTAACAGGAACAATGAAAGATTGTCCAGTATTTGTCACATGTATGGCGGTAATGCATCAGTATAAGCTAACAATTTGAGGAAGTATTTGTAAAGTCGGTTTGTTTGTTTGCTTGTTTTTTGTTTAACGCCGCACTCAGCAATAGTCCAGCTGTGTGACGGCAGTCTGTAAATAATCGAATCTGCATCAGATAATCAACAGCATGAGCATCGATCTACGCAATTGGGATGCAATGACATGTGCTACTTGTGAAGAATTAATGGACGTCAATATAATGAAATTATAACAAGAATGTAAACTAACGCAAACTACGACCCCATATTCCAAATAAAGTAACAAGATAACATTTGTTACAACTGTTATCTGATTGGTCACTTACAGTTTGCTCAGGTTAACCCTGATAATCGAGTGCTATTCAAGCCTGTGTATCTAAAGCAGCAAACATGATTTGTACTTCCCCTGTATTTTGAGTAATGCAATACATGGAAATTTATTGTGAAAAAGATCGTTTTATCTTTATTCTCATTCATTTTTATTATTAAGATTTATTGTTTTTCATTACGAACGATCGATTGACTGCACGTCATTTGTTTGAAAACACAGCTTGTCAGCTTTTCAAAAGTTGAAAACATACATTGGTGAAAATTTAAGCACATTTACAGTAACATTAATGCAGGTGTATTCACGATTCTGATAGTTTTTGTTTCAAATTTACTAAATTGCAACACCTTCCTTACTAAATTACTTATGCAATTGCATGTACCTATTTCAACGTGGACAGTTGTGATAATAACCGAACTGCAGTCGTTTGTGAATATTTTATTTGCGGACCAAGCAAACACAATTATGAGAGACTAACACATATTTGACCTTGACTTGACAACTTTATCCGAAATCTGAAAAAGTAAATAACAGTATCGTGTCTGATACATGTCGATCAAGGAGAAAGAAAAGCACTCCCGTCAAATGAATACACAATGCCGTTTAGAAAGTGGTCAAATGTAACGTGTTATATTTGGGATTACGTTTTTCTAGTAAAAGATTCTAGTACTTTTGTTGGGTTGAGTCTCATCTGGGGTTCGAGCCCACAACCTTAGAGTGAGGCACGTAATCGCCAGCACACAATGTCAGCCATCTAACCCATTCAGTCACCGCGACTGAGAAAGTGTAATCCCAAATATATTTTATGTTTGCAACAACGTTATTACCTAGATGCAGTTTATGACTAATATCTACACCAAGATACATATATTCAGCAACTAATTTCACTGATTTCATTTTCAATTTCCTTGCAGAACCACTGAACGTAACTAGCGAGTCGTCTACCCCTTCTAAATACAACAATATTTGACTTATCAAGTATGACATTTAATTGCCATTCATTCGATTTATTCTCTAAACTTGATTCAGTAAACCCACCACACATCAGCAAACAGTAACATTAAAATCTCCAAAATATAGAATATACCTGTACAACATGTGTGCCTTTATAGATTATTCCATTTCTAACTCACTGACAAGGAGGAAAAAGAAATAGGACTCAACACACCTTCTTGTATAACACCAATGGGCAAACAAAATAGTCAGTAAATTCTCCAAAACAACGTACACAATCTTTGACGCACACACAGATACCTTATAACACAGACAATAATCCAATCCTGCCTATCATAAACACACCCATAGTTTCTGTCGATTTGCAGAGTCAATGGCTTTCTTAGTGACAATAAATGTTCCATACAATGTACGTTTCCTTCTTACCATATACATCTAAACAGTGGCATAAAAACTACAATTATGGGTAGCAGTAGAATAGCCTTTTACTGAAACCAGTTTATGTTTCAGGAATTTTATCACTAGTATTTGCCAAATTGTCAGAATTTTGTTTGATTATCAGTAACCTATCCTATATACCATTTGACAATTCTATTCTGTGTCTTGAGTAATATGATAAAACACAGCACAACAAATTGTTGTTTTAAGCACTTTTTATTCACATTCTATGGACAGGTGACATTAAACAAGCTTCCATAAGCAGCAAGTGATTACATTGTTAGGGCTACGAACGTTTCGAGAATAAGGGCCCTGGATGTTATGGTGTGAATAAAATTACGACCCTGCTGTTAATCTAAAACGTTTTATATATTGGGATAAAAGTCACATTAAACAAGCTTTCATAAGCAGCAAGGTATTACATTGTTAACCAAATATGTAACTTTATAAGCGCTTAGGTATTTAGATCATAGGGTTGTTAGAGAAATACGATATTATGTAAAATAATCATATTAGTACAGTTGGGTAGTTAAGTAAAGGGGAGTCTGTATGTGGACTGACTTAGTGGATGGGTGTATAAAGATATAGACAATTCAGTGGCTAAATCGATAGATAAGTCGACAACTTGGATAAATGAATAAATGAATCTGTGCATCTTTATCTGTACATGTAACTAATTAATACATGAATAATAGAAGCAATAACTACATCAACAAGAAAAGAAATTAATACCAAAAAAATTAATTAATCGATAAAACACACCAAATACATCTAAACATAGCAATCAGTCAACAACCAACCAACCAGGTCACATCACATCACATCACATGTTATGGTGTGAATAAAATTACGACCCTGCTGTTAATCTAAAACGTTTTATATATTGGGATAAAAGTCATATTAAACAAGCTTTCATAAGCATCAAGGTATTACATTGTTAACCAAATATGTAACTTTATAAGCGCTTAGGTATTTAGATCATAGGGTTGTTAGAGAAATACGATATAATGTAAAATAATCATATTAGTACAGTTGGGTAGTTAAGTAAAGGGAGTCTGTATGTGGACTGACTTAGTGGATGGGTGTATAAAGATATAGACAATTCAGTGGCTAAATCGATAGATAAGTCGACAACTTGGATAAATGAATAAATGAATCTGTGCATCTTTATCTGTACATGTAACTAATTAATACATGAATAATAGAAGCAATAACTACATCAACAAGAAAAGAAATTAATACCAAAAAAATTAATTAATCGATAAAAAACACACCAAATACATCTAAACATAGCAATCAGTCAACAACCAACCAACCAGGTCACATCACATCACATCACATGTTATGGTGTGAATAAAATTAAGACCCTGCTGTTAATCTAAAACGTTTTATATATTGGGATAAAAGTCACATTAAACAAGCTTTCATAAGCATCAAGGTATTACATTGTTAACCAAATATGTAACTTTATAAGCGCTTAGGTATTTAGATCAAAGGGTAGTTAGAGAAATACGATAATGTGTAAAATAATCATATTAGTAGTCGAAAACTTGGATAACTGAATAAATGAATACTAAGTCAAGCATTACGAAATCATAAGCAGTTTTTCTGTGCATGTTTATCTGTGCATGTAACTAAGTAATATATCAATAATAAAAGCAATAACTACATCAACAAGAATCACATCACATCACATCACATCACATCACATCACATTACATCAATATGTCGGTGATTAATTGAACCTATAAATAAAGAACTGGATGCTATGGTGTGAATAAAATAAATCTAAAAGGGTTTTAAATATTTGGATAAAATAGTAGGTGGTAGAGTTAACATATGTGTATAATTCTTCATTCTATACATATGGATTCAAATTAGCATAATAAAATTGGTTTTTCTACTTTGTATATATCAACAGGTTGGCATTTGTTTCTTATACCTAATATTAATATTTCTCTCTTTGCGGCCAGTGTGATGTGATTGGACCCGGTTGAGTCCTGGAGTGTTTACCATGTTCGCGTCCAAGAAATACACCAAAGACATTGTCTCTATTACCTAAGTTATTCCAATGTAAAAAGCTTTGAATTGGAATTCCAGTAACATCACATCCTTTGTACAGTTTCTATACTAAGTAGGAGAGACAAAACCCTTTCACCATTCTTAAGAAATCGACTGTACAATTGTTTCAGCAGTATTACAGTTGTATGATGGTGTTTGTAAACAAATCGGGTGTGAACCAGACAATCCAGTGACTGTCACCATGAGATACGATGACAGAGCATATGTTTATGAATCACTATGATATACTAAAGGAATTGTTTTTAAATGGAATGTCTGCACATATTTCCCACTTATTACATACAGCTGCAAAGTCATCAATTACCAATAGCTTAACGGAAAACCAGCCAAAACTTTTTATTAGCTAATCATTTCTAAGATGTTACCGTTTATTCCAGTTACAATAGAATACTTTTATTTCAATCCCCTAGTGAAACAGGAAGAACAACAAGTATTTTTATCACTATCTTTGTTATACCAGTTTTGTATAAACTGACATCAGTTGCGGAATTGTGATTAAGCCATATGAGTTCAAACATCATACATGTGTCTAGGGTAAATATAGTGTTCTCTATAAGATATATTCCAAATATCAATCATTTTATTCCAGTAAGGATTATCAACCTGACTTTATTTATTTGATTAATGTTAGCCACTAGAGGATGTATATAATTGAGTTCTTTGGACTTTCAATATTAGGTTTCGAAGGCTGCATCTTAAGTTTGATTCGGTCAAATCCCGATGAGTCGGATGCCGGCGTCTCGAATTGAATATTATGCATAACTCGAAGTACCTGTCGGTCCCAACCATTCCCTGTTACAGTTGTCATCATTTGATTTCCGGTTACACGAATTTGTCTCATAAATACAACGCCAACCTTCTCTATGGTCCGTATCAAGTTAGATCGTTGGTTTTTAGTTCCTTTGTATTCCATATAAAATTGAAGAAAGTTCGGTTTAGGCTATATATGACTTCCAGCTAGGGTCTTTATTATTGTTACACATTTACCTATCAAAGTTAGTCTTCCCTTTCGCAGGTTTGTAAGTATTTCATTAAAATATTCTAGTCTGGTCCTGATATTTTCAAAGGTCTTTCAAGTGTGTGTTAAGTTTGATTGTTAATACTTCAAATTCTTCTGACCGCCAGCCAAAGTGAAAACCCATGACAGATCTCTATATCACTTCCTGATACGAATCAAGTCCGAAGTTTCGAGTACTATCACTACATTCTTGAAAACTGAGACGAATCAACATGATGCTACATGTATGAAATGTTTTCAAAGGTCATTCCCTGGAGTGGAATTTAAACACCATCGGCCTTTCCTGTATCCAAAGGACATCGATGTTCTTGGTGGATGTTTGTCTTTTATGCTGTATAGTGGTAGATATCTGTTGACCCAGGAGAAGACGAAGGGCTGCTACTCATACTGCAGTTGAGTACAGTCTTCACATGAAGTGCCCTTTGGTATCATTAAAGAAAAGACATGTGATATCACATTAACATACACATAAATACATACAATTAAAAATGTTGGGGCATTCATTAAAGTGTGCCATAACCATTGATAGTATAACTAGACGTCATTAATATAGGGTCAAATGATATATTACACATGTAAAGAAAAGTTTCTCAGAAATAATAGGTCTGAGAGTGTCATCATAATGTTTAATGTGTTGACAAACGTGACACATCGTGACATACAGACAAACAAATCAAGCAGCACTAGCAAACATCAGTCGTATAGACCAAACACACACACACACACACACACACACCACCCCAACCCCAAATGAAAATGACAAACATGAAGCACTCGGTCATTCAATATCTTGTGTACCCTCCTCGCGCGTCCAAGACGCGGGTGTACCTTGTTCTGAGGCTCCGTATCAACGAACAGCAACAATAGATTTGAGTAATTATGCAGTAACAACTGACTGAGATTGTCATTAGTCGTTTAACGTCAGATGACAAGCTCCCTGTTGTCCATCACGTCATTTATCACGAAAAGGACAACCTTTTAATATTGATTGAATCCGTTTCTCTTTTCAAGATAATCTTGGATTCGACGAGACATTGTTTATACTCAAATGTCCTCTGTAAACTTGTTTCATTCCATCCATTCATCCGACAGGGCAGCACCAATATCGTAGAGGTTTGTCGGCGATTGCTTACGTGTGCGCCGTCAAAGGATATCGCACATATGTTTGATTGGGGATAAGTCTGGATTGAGTGCTAGATATGTTAAAGTAGTTAGTTTCCCCAATTGGAGGTGCTTAGCAACGAACTGTGTGCATTTGCGCTGTCATCCTGAAACACACACCGACGTCCATGTCGTCGCGCAGATGGCACAGTGTATGTCTCCAGGATGTTGTCACGGTAGTACTGCCCTGCTTTGCTTAGGGTGAGTGCTCAGTCCGTCTAAACCACACTATGTGGCGTCTGTCAAGGAAGTCGAAAGTATAACGTTTGCCCAAAGATGATTAGTCCAGCTCTGCCTCTTGACAACAACTTCGCCTTGCAGTAATGTCATGGTCCGTCAGTAGAGGGGAAACTCTTAGACATCAGACCCGCAGGTTCCATCTGTGAAGCCGATTACGAATGCTCTGTCCATTCACGTTAACACCTGCAGCTGTGAAAATCATGAACGACGTCCAAGTGTCAAAACGTCAAGACAGATAGATACGGGTGACAGGCACAGGTTCGAAACTGCAGAAACCACTGCTCACACCCTTCAAGGTTTTTAACCAGAGACTGCTTTAGCCAATCAATACAAGATATGACCGACCCATCCTGACGCAACATTGTCAAGAAAACAATAAAAGTTGGTGCCGAAATCAAGTCCTATTAATTTCGGTTCTGGTGGGGGACTGCTGTTTTTATAGAAGAGTCCAGATTTAACATTCCCTGTATTGACAGACGTCAACACGCCTACAGACGTCTTGTGGAGCGTTGTGCTGAAGCTTGTGTCATGGAGAAGACAGCTTCCATGGTGATTAGGAAAGGGGTAAAATCACATTAGACTACCAATTTAGTTGATGTTCAGAGTAATTTGACAGGTGTGGGCTGAAGGGATCAGATTCAGGGAACCGTTTCGTCAAAGTCATGGCCAAAGATTGATGGCCTTCCAACAGGAAAATCACTGTCCTCAAACTTCTAAGGTTTCGATGAGCTTTCTGAAGCAGCGCACTGATTTAGTACACCCTTGTCCTGCAAAGTCACCTGATGTCTCCCTCTGATACTGCGTGGGATGAAATGGTCTGCGTCTTGATTTGACAGCAGAGTTACCGAGCATATTTCAGGCCATTTCTTACCCTTTTGTGTTCGTTTGACAAACTGTGGGTCGGAGATACACTGCTGGTTTCTATGCATACCCGTCGTTGGGTTTGTGACATTTTTATTTGACCCCTGCACCTCAATTTAGGCTCGCAACGTTTTTGTCATGCCGTCTTCTTATGATCTCGATGTTGCCTATTAAGTCTACATAGAAACATGTCATTGTAGTTGTATTATCAGATTTAGAAAGATTTTAAAAAAGCAGTTTCTGTTTGCTGTTAGTATGTAAGGATACTTACATTCATCAATTGTGAATTGATATCTTTCCAACATTGACTGAGCTCGCTTTATCTTTCCTGGGATGGGTTTGGCGCGAACATGTTGCATGGACTTGAAGATAACCACATTTCTTGATTTTCGAAACGATTGACTCGTAATCTGATACTGAAACTACACCAAAAACACGTAAAATACAATAAGCGTAATCTTACAATTGAAAGAAAATATTAATAAGCTTGTTCTTTCAACTTAAAGGGTTCTTTATAATGGATGTTACTGTCTCAGATTATCAATTTAACACCCTAAATGGATTTACATGATTTACATGGCACGCGATGTTCATAGAGGAAAACAATTATGTGCAAGAAAGAGTGCATACCTCCACTGCGTTTGCTGAGCTGATGGCAAGATTTCCCTTCTGAGGTGAAGGCACAACTTTCCTCGTCAACAAGTACACAAGTTCAGTGTTGTGGTCTGAATTGTACAAGACAATATAGTTAGCCTTCGACGTTGTAGAAATATTCCTAATCAATAAAAACAGGTTCCACAATGCATCTCTGATACTGTTCCTTGTTTCAGAGTGGTCCTCATATGCAAGATATCGATTAAAAGGATGGAGACTGATTCTTACCTGAAACTGACACGCTTCCCTCACTATTCAGCGAGTCTTTGTCACTTGCTACCGGAAGACTTGACTCAAGGACTGTACCATAGCCTTGCATTCTAGGTCCAATATCCAAATTTGGATAGTGTTTCCTGAAAACGAAACCAGGTCATGCGAATATACAATCCCTACTTCCATGGATTAATTGTATAGGGTAGCAGATGTTAAGAGTTGTGCATTGTGCGCACACCATGTATTACGTTTTACAGTAACACATCCAAGACTGGTTATAATACTAAATGCTAGGTAACAATACGAGCTTGGGATACGTGTTTTAGTGACCCTATGAAACCTTAGCACTGTACTGGTTTCCTTTTTACCTCAAGACCGTGTGTTGATCTTCAGACATATATTCAGTGAGTTCCTGAAAATGAACTCGAATCGCGCACACCTTAGAGAGTCTACAGAGTGATTCTAGAGCCACCAGAATGTTCTGAAAAGTGATGGAGTTCTGGGAAAGAACACCTGCATCGTTAATCACATCAACCATCTCTTCAAATTCCAGTTTACTCAACATGTAGACAGCGCCTTCCTTTTCAGATCCCATGTCTATCAAAGATGCTGCTTTACATTCAGCGGCTGCCTGTAGGATTGATGTTGCTGCAGCTCTACTCCGTGATTCGTTCATTTGGTGGGGTCCTGCTATGCTAAATAATGTTGCCCTGTCTTCAAACTCTTCAATTCTTTTCTTGATTTCACCTTGCTCTTCAACAACTCCACTTATGACGCTGATATTTTCGTGCAGTGATGTCCGCATGATCTTTGTAATGTGCCTCGATAGAAGTGAATTGTACAAGGCATACTTCTCTGGTTTGTCATTCGTTCTCACAAAACTGAGAACAGTAACAGGTCTGTTGTGTGCAAATATGATGGTATCGCAAATAAGCTGCTTTGGTACTTTGATTCTGTCATTGTCCACGTTCAGGCTGACAACAAGAGACCTCCCGATGTACACGAACGACTGGTCATAACCCAAACCCTTCAAACCATCAATTATACACTGATGATTGTCTGATAGGTAGATTTCCAGCTTCAGTGGGAAAAACACACAGTCATCTGGGGAAAAAATATGATTAATTATATTTACTATTAGTTCTATCTTTTGCTGTCTATACCTCCCCTACTGCTCCTTCTACAGAGAGTATCACCGCATAGATCTTTAAAAGTTGTCTGATCAGGGGTACTGCATTTAAGCCCTTAAGTTTTCAAAATGTTCTAAAAAGACATGTGTAGATCATGTATATCTTGGACGCGTCTAGACCAGTGACCTCATCCAATTCCCTAGTTTTTCAGGTACTATATGTTCATGGGTTTGTTAAAATGCTACTCAGTCAATGTAATTTTCTTACGCTAGTGCAGCGTTTGGGATCCGTTAATCATTGGATCGATGCCTTTGGCCATAAGGTGCAAGGAGCAGAGATTCGAACCTACAGTTAGAAAGGCCGCAGTCTCAGAGGAACACGGCCTGTTTCCTTTGGGCAACTGCAGTGAATATCACTATTGATCCTTCTCACAGGTAGATTATACTTGAATTCAGTTCGACTCCAGTTTGTTTAAGAGTCACATTCCCCAATATGTAAATATACCATCAATAAATATCAGTAAACACAAATGTTGTGAAAGAATAAATACCTTCTTGTCTTGACTGCAATTTCTCCAAGTAACTCGTATCAGGATTTTCGAAATGTGCATCCGCTTGCCCCTTTAGAACTGCAAACAATTGTTGTTTAAGATTTAAGTTGACTCCAGAACAATCCACGTGAAGGTACATGATTTTATATTAATGTTTCTCGAAGCAAAATGGTAAACCGTCTCTTATACAGTTGCTCTTCAGCATGAAAATAGGTTTTCCCCAGCAGGAACTGACTGCATTTAAACTACGGTATGTGTGGGGTTCTTATCACTGCTGTCAGAGTCATTTGGCCTTCAGTGTAAAAATAGTAGACATGCATATGACATCACTAACCTTCGGCTCAATGCAAAGTAAACTTTGATACCCCGACATCAGCATCCTCCTTAGAGTATATATTTCTCAAAGAAATGAAGACATATAATGCCCAGGTATTGAGGATGGGACTGAAACCTTTACGCTGACTGGCTATTACTAGGCGTATGCTGGCATTTGTTCCAGGCCTATTTGGAACTGTTTTATCGGGTTTATGGTTCTGTCATTTAAGGACAGTAGCCAAACGCGACGTTCACCAGTCTTTTAATGAGTTGCCATAAATTTGAATACATTCAAATAAAGGGTCTAAAGGCCAGAATTCCGCAATTTCCGACCACATAATTAAGAACAACGACCATATCATCATGTGGGAAGGTACCAAAGTTCTATTCACCAACAACCGGCGTCAAAGGAAACTACGAGAGGTCCTTGACATCAGGAGATTCCAGCCAACGATGAACCATGATCAGGGTAAATTATCTGCCTACCGCTTGGGACATTAAGTTCTTTCATCTGTACCACCATTCACCTGTAGCTTTGCCTTAGCTGGTTGCAGTAAGCAGCCAAACCTACGGTAATAGTATCACACTGCAAATGCGAGAAGATTTGTTATAATTGCTGAGGCTTCCAGAAATGAAAGTATGGGGAAATGTTTTACCTTTGATTGACACATTGTCGGGACTTTCATCAGATGATTCTGAACTCATGGGGTCCAGGTCAAAGGGACAGCAAGGCATGTCTTCTTCGTCCGATGGATAAGACAGGTAGGAATCTGAATCACTCATTGTAGTCAGGATCCAATCACTTTACACCATAAAAGAACTGTAATGTTTATGAAGCTGTTCCAAATACCATACAAAGCATCCAAGTCAAGGTGTACCTAGTAATACAGCAGGCAGTTGCCACAGCCAACAAATACCTTCGTTATATACCTGCCTATTTTCCACTCAGTTATTCCAACATAATATGAGCCACCACGTGGCACTTTGGACATACCTGATAGGTATTCCTGAAAACGTAGGTTATTCCAAACGTAGTCAACAAAGTTCTCTTCCCACGAATTGTCTGTGTGTCCTTCACAATACGTACGAAAGGTGGGTTCATGAAAGGTTTTTATTTGAATGTGTCTGTCCTCCACCCAGTCTCGGCTATTCTCGTGGAAATGCCGATGCTCTGGTCTCACTGTGGCTTCACTCTCTTCAAGTTGTCCTTTTGAAACAAATGTAATCAGTTCAAACGTTGACGGAAACTCAATTTCATGATCTGAGCACACCTTGGTGTTGAGACTCACAGAGGACACACACGATCCTTTGGCAACCGTTAAAATCAGGATACCTTGTTGAAGACAGAACCACTCTCGAGAGTAGGACTCCACAAATGAACAACCATCAGCAATCAAACTTTTCAAACTTTTGTCAACAAACTGGTCAAATTCTGATAGGTTGCTATCGTTATTTGTTCGGTCAGTAATGTGAATAAACAAAATACCACCCTCAGTGTTACGTAATGCAGACACACACGTATCAAATTCCCGAAGTACTAAACGCTTCTTCTTTCTATCCTGTTCGGTAAAAGTTGATTCTTTTGTATGGAAGAAAATGATATTAGGTTCCTGTTCACGATGTTTCAAAGGATTTATAAGCGGTCCAACAGATGCACTTGTCTTTCTCTGAAACACGAAAATGATATAAAGCGACCATTTGTAACATTATACTTAACACTAAGGAAGTTAATTGTCAAGTCCTTTTTATGAATGATTAGTTAAATTTAGGATGTAGTTTTCTAAATCCGGAAGGGTGTATACGCACTTAACTAGAACGTCAGTAGTTTTGTAGCAGCTCTGAGAATTGACAGCTACTAACATCAAGTACATTAACTTGGTATGAGATACCAGTTAATCCCATGTTGTAATCAAATATGATACAAAACATGGAGACACTGGAGTTCTGGAGACACTATTTCATTGTTCTAAAATAATATGGAATTGATTCCCTTTATAAACATAAGTCAAGCACAGTCTTTTTAAGCAAAGTTTCCATTCTCATGTTGATTTAACTTTCATACATATAAATATAAGTTCTCTCATGCCCATGCTTGAATAAATCAGACATGAAATTTCACTATTTGCTCAAAGATGAATGTATATCTGCCATACCTGTTGGGTCACTGAGAAGACAGGCCATACCCCGACCACTCCTACATGACGACTGGCATGTTTACAGTTACGTGCAGTTGAAAAGAACACGAGACACATATGACGGCGTTGTTGATAAAAAGGTCAGAACGTGTAACAGATAGCAAATCTATATTGGGTAACAGATTGGCGCTTGGTAAACGTACGTATGAATCGATCTGGCTCAGTACATTATACGTTGTATGCTTCTCTCGAGGGTAATGCGGTCTTTGTACGCCTCTTTGTAGCAGTGTCACCCGAGCCGGTAGGCGAGGAGTGACACTTACCCAGTTTGATAAGAATAATCAATCTAGCTGGTTTTAAAATCTGAGCCTGTGACTGTCGATACATCAAGTGAATGACGTGCTTGATGTACAGTGCAGTATTAGGGTGACATTGCTTGTCACTGAAAGAAGACACCAATGTGTGACTTGAATCGTCAAGTTGAATTAGTAGTAGGATATGACGATTATTTGACAAAATGAAAATGAGGTTGCTGGACGATCTCTATTTGAATATATATAACAGAAGTTACTAGACAAAGCCCTTAGGAATTTAACATATGTTATATTTGGGATTACACTTTCCTAGTAAAGTATAGATTCTAGTACTTTGTTGGGTTAAGTCCCATCTGTGGTTCGAACCCACACTCTCAGAGTCAGGCACCTAATCGCCAGCACAGAAAGTCAGCCGCCTAAACCCGCTCAGCCACTGCGGCTTTTCCAAATTTGTAAATTTGTATGTCTGACAACTGGTAGGTTAGACCACGGACTTTGTGTACCCCTCTGATAAGTGTAATTTAACATTCAGACATTTTAACGACAGTGTTAACAATGACATTAATTCAAAGGCTATACTATATCCACATGACTTAGTATTCAGTTCATATCCGTTACAATGAAATAATGGGGTAATCTTATCTTAAGGTAATACTATGACCGGGAGGCCGGTTGAAGACATTCGCGATTACCCTTGGTGTACAGCTATTGACTATCTGCCAAGGTAAACATCGTTATCACCCGACGTTCATTTTATTCAGAACATACAAACAGCTTAGTTATGTGATGGAACATTTGACCTCGGATTCATTGATCTAACTAGAATAGATTTCAACTGTTTTTGGCGAAAAGAATGTTCCAGGTGTACATTGTTATCCTAAACATAGCCTACACACAACACGATCCTTTGTACAGACACTGTATATGATTCATTGCTTAGGCAGGCCTAACAATTTACAACAACAAAAAAGTATATGTGGATAGTTTAGTTTCCATTAAGGAGAAACCCCAAATCCTATGCTGCTAAACTCTATTCAGAGTATTCAGGTAACAGATTGTATGACATTGCGTCAATTATGGTCGATGACTGTGTTTAAGCTGTTTAAGGATGATATCCTTGTCATTGCAACATCGTAGACTGAAATGATGGAAGTCAGAGGTATGCCTCTTCTAAGTGACGATGCATATCTCCAGAATTTGAATCCTGTCAAAATACTGTATGCGGAGACTCATGTGGAACATAAGTCAGTCTTGGCGAACAAGCCAGTATAGTTCCTTCTTCTTCATAAAACATTTGTGATGTGCAGATGGATTCAGATTCAATCCATATAATTTGTTCTTCAATTGTTAACCTGTCAAACAGGTCTGTCAAGTCTGATGCATGATGTCAATCCCGCAGAAACAAATATTTATCTTAGCATCAATATTAACATATATCAATCAAATACATCTGAAATGTTATGACATGTTACGTCATAAAACACTATTATCTATTTATTAATGAAATCTACAAAATTCGTTTTAATCGCTGCATTTATCATCATGAATAACAAGATTGTTTCATCCAACAAATACGACTCACTAACTAGGTTGGGTGCGTGTCTCACCAACAGAACCTTCCAGACTGATATCTGTGTTTCAATTACAAAGTACCTTTCATGGGTTGTGATGCTGCGATTCATAGCGGGTGCATTTACATATTGACGAATGTGACTCTTGAACACACTGGCATTGACCTGAACGCAACTGTAATCTACCCGTGAGAAGGGTTGTGAGTGACGATCACTACAGTTGATCTCTTTAGAGCTGCAAACAATTGTTGTTTAAACTTGTATCGAGAATGTATCGAGACGCAAACATAAGAACCTTCCCTAAGACATTGGACCAAGAGGAAGTGTTGGCAGTTAAACCAGTTACTATTGCTAACAGTAAGCTAATGAGGATTTTAGCAGTACTTATAGAGTAAGAGATAAAATTGAAGGAATTTAAAACATACCAAAGGAGCCTTTTACAGCAAACTATATTAGAAATCCGCAAATTCCGACATCATCAAAAACCAATACCGTACTATCATGTTGCACCATGAAGCCACATGAACCGAGACAAGGTAACCGAAGGGAACGAAAACTATGGAACTTTCCTGCCATGTGCACCTATCACCATCTATCTGAAGCTGTGTCTCGTTTATTCCGATCATTTACAGACCGCCACCATATAGATGGAATATTGCTGAGTGCGGCGTGAAACTAAATTCACTCACTCAGACACTTGGTTACACCAGATTTCCGGTCTTGAGCTTACTTCCAGGTGTGTAGACATTTGAGACTTTTGGTGTGTGCAAGTGATATAGCTGAGTTGAAGTTTTACATTCCGTCGGAACTGTTTCAGCCATATAGCGACGAGATCGAGATATTTTAATTTTAAGTTAAAATGAGTTTCTTAAAATACATGTTTTCATTTCACTATTATCCACAAAGAGAAAATGTCATGGCACAAAATTTAAAGCAAGGGATATAGACACTGATGGAACGCATGTAATGTTCTGTGTATTCCATTGTGCGTTCTGTTACTGACAATTATACATATGAAGAGAAAGGACAACACTGATGTGATCATGCAAAAAAGCTGTTTTATTGGGTTATTTTCTTGTATGGGTGTTGTGTTGTGAACGCTGTTATATTGCTAAGCATGAATGATAAAATTAGGCGGGAGATTAGGCGGGAGTATAGGCTGTATGTTAGTCAACAGTAACAACAACTGTAATCCAGGAGCTGATTAGTGTAGCACCGCACAAAGCAACATACCATAATCGATTCTGGACAAGTGATTGATGTTATGAACAACGTTCCATGCTATAGAGACAAAATCAACAATGTTACCAATCGCGACCCTGCCAAGCGATCCACATATTCGCGTCGTACGATGACCGAAGGTGTGCTGGGTACCAGATCTAACAGAAAATTCCAACTTAATCGGCGAAAGTCGGTGACTTTAGCAATATTCCAGGAATATCTCCAACACCATAAATGGTCTTAAGTCGCACATTGTGGCCATGTGGGAAATCAAACCCGGGCTTTCGGTTTGACAAACGAACGCTTTATAACCACTTGGATTACCCCCACCGCCCCGGATAAAGTTATCAGATGTGTGTCAAATTACAAGTCTAATGTTATCCCAGCCTTGGCAATCGTGCTTAACAATAGTGTTCAGAGTGTTCGGAAACTCATAAATCTGACTCACACACTACACTGGTGCTTATGTCACAAGGGAAATATCCACATTGACGTGTGTCAAATGTGTGGGTTCGTGACTGAAGGAATGTGTTACTATCACTGTAGACAAATGAAACAGCTAAAGTTTGTTACGTGTGTGTGCGCGCGCGTGTGTGTGTGCGGGCGCACACCACACATCCTAATCTCCAATTGGCACATTGATTGATCTTTCACTTTTATAACATTGAAAACGCACCAGTCTAAAATTGTCCATATTTTCAGCAAGATGGATTTCAGCATGACAATGATCAATGGATATGACTAAGATGAAGACGAAGGACATGTGTAGTTGAAAAAATGCTTTAGAAACAAATTCCTGATTACCGTATGACTCTTAATTCCAAAACGCATCAACATGCAGCCTCGCCATGAAAATAGCGCGAATTTCTTTCTGAAATCATGCTGACTGTGACCTTAAAAGCAGGTGTATGAGAAACGCTTCTCATTGCTTTGAGGACAGCGATGCTGAGGTTAACACCTCGCAAAAGAGAATGTGCACTAGGCATTCAGGTTGGCACCAGCAGCAGGGATATTGCTCGACAACTTGGACTTGGCCACTCCACCATCGTTAGGCTTCATGGACGACATCAGCAGACAGGCAGTACACGCGACCTTCCACGACCTTGGCAAAAACGTGTCACGGTCCCCCGTCAGGATCGCCATATTGACCTTGGCCATATCCCTGATCGAACACTGCTGGCTGCCAGGACTGCTGCACTAGTTCAAGGTCGACGTGGGGTCATCAGCGCTGACACCATGCGACGTCTACACGCTACAGGGCTTCATGCTCGACGTCCTTACGTTGGACCAATTCTGACTGACAGACACCGAAATGAGCGTATACAATGGGCTAACATGCATGTTCAGTAAAGGTTACAACAATGACATGGTGTTGTTATAAGGTAAAAATGCATCCCCAAAACCATGAGAGAATTACATCAGATTCGTATTTAGATTTGCAGTTTTGCTCATGAGTCATAACGGTTAGGCACGGTATGGAGACGGAAAGTTTCCATAGAATTGCGTTTAGCCGTAAGCTATGGAAAGAGAGACAGAATACATTTGTTGTGAAATACATAACAGATTAATTTTATATTGAAACAAACAAGAAAGGGGAGAGTGACCGAACAATTCTTCCCGGTACTTTTCCAATCGTAATATTCATGAGTGCAAGGTCGGATACAGACTAACCGAATCAAAACGATTAGTTGAAACATGTGATCAAGATCAGGCCAAGCTCGAACCATATAAAAAGACATGTTGGGCACTGAGCGAGTGGTGCGCGCTTTTTAGTGACGGAAGCCAGTCCACGCCACTCAGTTGCCTCGTGTGGTACGAACCTGCCCTGCCCTGCCAGAGCTACCATCTCCCCGAACAATGTGGAACGACCATAATTAATAGGTAACTGTGGTAGGGTTTACTAACACCCAAACGCCAGTTACGACAGTGTGGTAGTCACCGATGAGTCAACGCTTTCATGTACGTGATGCTGACGGCTGCTTTCGTGTTTGGCGTCGCCGTGGTAAACGTTATGCTGATGAGTGTGTGGTTAAGACAGACCGTTGGGTGGTGGGAGTGTCATGGTCTGGGGTGAATAAGTTACAATCACAGCACTGCACTTCATGTCTGTCGAGGGAGAGTTTATGCCCTTTACTGCCGTGACCAGATTCTTGAGAATTACGTCGTATTATTCTTCAATCACCACCAAGATGTCCATACTTTTCAAAAGGACAACACACGGGCACACACAGCTAGACTTTCCATGCAGTATCTGGCCCAGCAACACATCCCGGTAATTCATTGGCCAACACTGTGTCCACATGTATCCCCCATTGGGCACTTGTGGGACGAAACTGGTCAAAGTATTTCGCGGCGACAACAGATGCGAAACATCCGGGAACTTGAGGCTGCGCTACTGCAGAAGTGGAATGCCATCCTCCAGAACTCTATTCTGACGCTTATTGACTCAATGAGGAGACGTTGCACTGCATATGTCAATGCAGATAGCGGTCACACGCGATATTGACTTTTCGATTTGACCCCACATGTGTTTGATCCTTTCTGACTGTGGAATGAGTGCGTTTTCAATGTTGGTGAGTGTATATAAACGTTCAAATATCGTGGAGCAGGTTAGCAAATTTTTAACAAAATATCAAGTGCATACCTAAGTGCTGGGCCTAATAAATGATCAGGTTGATATACAATTGTACTATGCCTGTCAACAGAAGGATAAACAACTCTGCGTTGTTGGGGTCACTGGTGCAAACACAGATAACAGAGGCTCGATCGATGTATGCGTACAGGTACACTTCAAAACTGAAACACTATCTTGACAAATTAGAATAAGCTTTTTTGTCATGTAAAGACCTACCGGGTGATTTGGACTCACAGAGATTCAAGAAAACAAACGCGCGCAGTATTGTATGTATGTATGTATGTATGTATGTATGTATGTATGTATGTATGTATGTGTATGTATGTATGTATGTATGTATGTATGTATGTATGTATGTATGTATGTATGTATGTATGTGTGTATGTATGTATGCATGTATGTATGTATGTATGTATGTATGTATGTATGTATGTATGTATGTATGTATGTATGTATGTATGTATGCGTATGTATGTATGTATGTATGTATGTATGTATGTATGTATGTATGTATGTATGCGTGTATGTATGTATGTATGTATGTATGTATGTATGTATGTATGTATGTATGTATGTATGTATGTATGTATGTATGTATGTATGTATGTATGTATGCGTGTATGTATGTGCATGCGTATGTATGTATGTATGTATGTATGTATGTATGTATGCGTGTATGTATGTATGTATGTGTGTGTGTATGTATGTATGCGTGTATGTATGTATGTATGTATGTATGTATGTATGTATGTATGTATGTGTATGTATGTATGTATGTATGTATGTATGTATGTATGTATGTATGTATGTATGTATGCGTGTATGCGTGTATGTATGTATGCGTGTATGCGTATGTATGTATGTATGTGTGTATGTATGTATGTATGTATGTATGTGTGTATGTGATTTATGTATGTATGTATGTATGTATGCGTGCATGTACGTATGTATGTACATACGTATGTATGTATGCGTGTGCACGCATGTATGTATATGGATGCGTGTATGTATGGATGTAAGTGAATGTGTGTGTCAATGAGTTGTGAACGAATGTGCGAATGACTGACTGAATGAATGAATGGATGCATGGATGGTTAGTTGTTTGGCTGGTTTGTTTGATTGTTTGCTTGGTTGGTTGGTTGAATGATTGAATGGACGGTATGTAAACTTCATGTTTTTATTTGTGTTTCATATCAGACTGCAGTTAACATGCGTGGCGTTACATTAGCTGATGATGGAATGCACACAGACAGGCTCCAGTAAGTTCTCCTTCTATCCTATCTGCCAGAAATATTGCTTTTACTAAATGTTAGCACATACATGTAACAAACCATATATTAATATCCATGGGTTTTCGACAAATTGGTTTTCTTTGATTCCTACTTTAAAAAAGTGCCCATTTGGTACATTTAGGACTGTGTTAACACAGAAGCTTCTAACGTAAAACAACTGCGCCCTGATGTGTTGACCTCGTTACACCCCTTTCCTTTTATATAGTGCTAAGACCCCGTCATCGATAACATAATACTCGATGCCATTTTTTTTCGTTACAATCCCCTGTATCTGTTCCGACAGTCTTGTCATAAATAAAAATAATCTTAGTTTTTTGTCCAGTAAAATCCAATGAAATTGTAAGGCAATAATAATTATTTTAATCATAATGTTGAAACTATGATTCCACTAAGTGTAAGTCTCGACAATCGACCATAGATGTAATGGTCGATCAACCCATGAGTATTATCCATATGTCAAAATATGTATCTGAATGATGGTGAATAGATAAATTATCTTTACCATGTTTTTTACCATATTCTTGTTTTAGACTTCTTCGAGGCGTACAGAGTATTTGAACGAACAATACAAGAGCCAAACATTAAATACATCCACATAAGTGCAGAAGTGCTGATACAATCTGGAAAATTGAAGAAATCCAAAAACGATGCCAACAAAGCAAAACGAAATCGAAAACGGAACATTTTAGGAATATTTCAGAAAATCGTCTCGGCTCTCCGTAATTCCAAGGGCGGATGCGTTCTTATTCACCTCTGTGACAGAAAAGATACAAAATTCAACTTATCAGCATTTGATGAATTTGCAGATAGAAGTCTAAAATCTTTGATTGGTGACGGGTCCCTCTACACTGATGTCTACAAGCGAAAATGGTTAAGAGAATACCCCAAGTTTGAGAAATACGTCAACATCATTGTCCTTACTGTTAGTGCAGGCACCGGCGTTGCAACAGTAGAACCAAACACAAAGGTAGGATCTGATCACGAAGTCGTGGACCCGTACTTTTTTGAACTCCTTACTCTTCTTGGAAAATCTGACAAAACGTCACAAACTAAACTTCGAGGAATCGCAAGCAATGCATTATTCGAGAGTCGCAGTTTACAGCTGAAATCATTTCCAGAAGATCAAGGATGTCTTCTCGAAGATGGAAAAGAATCTGAACTTGCTGACTTTATATGGAATACCCAACGTTTTAAATACTATCTGAGCTCATTTTCCAAACTGTACGAGGGTGGATCTTACTACACGGGAGTTGCCGAGGCAAAAACGTCTTCAAATCCAACAGTCAAAGGAATTGAATTCCAAGGAAAAGAAGACAAACTGAAAGAAGAATTTGAAAAAAAGTTAGAGAGTGTTGTGATTCTTAGTAGGGATGGTGCAGCTCAGACAGGAAGTTCTTGCGAAAACCTCATTCAAATCCATCTGCACCCATTGAGTGACAGTGACAACAAAGTGCTGGAGATAGCTGTACGTTTTGTTCCTGGAATACTATTTTATGACAATGGACCTGAAGCCTACAACGTCGTGTCCAACGACATAACAAAAATGACCTTCAGTGAATGGTGCGAAAGACTGATGGTCCTGTGTCGAAAATACATTGTGTAAATTACGGTTGAAACGTGCTTTATATCTCGTTCTGTACAATGTCGTCTGATGAAAGTGATTCAAGTTTGTCCTCATTATCTGATGCCGATATAACGTACTCCCCGTGCGAGTTGGAATATATGAGTTCCACTTCAGATGATGTAGACGGTTGTAGCGGCATGCATGGACAAGAACCTAAATATACTTTCTTGAAAGGTACATCTGTTTGAACTTCTCTATTGCGTTACAGTTTACAATTTTAAAAATGGCACACACCTCATTTTGCAGATGTCTCGTTCATGACAACACAATGTGTCATTGTGGTTTCAGCGAGGGTGATTACTTTCTAACGTTTGCGTTCCACATTAATTTAATTAATACATGTTCAACAGTTGATGACAGTATGTTAAGCCTAATTATTCCATGTTCTGCATGATGTGTATGTAAAGCATACGATCTTAAAAGTAATGACTAGATACAACTTAATACTGTACTGTAGCTATTTAAATGTTATCTGGTTGGTTTGTAATTGCAGTCAAGGAGACTTCAGAGGTCAAACAGCTGTACGGTTCTTTCAACCTTGATGCCATCAAGGAACTTGAAACATATTTCAATGGCCTCAAAAGGACAGACGGTGAGCATTTAACATAAATAAATTATATTCAGGTGTGTGTCTATTTCTAGAATGAGGTTACACCAGACGCTTGTCACTTCCACGCAATGCAATCTTAAGTATTTCAGAAGTCAGAACAAAACATCTCCATGTGGCATGTGATGGATCAGTTTCATAGCCTTAAACACGTTTGTTTTCCGCCTTACCCAGAAGAAATTATTGTATGTCGATACAAAATCGGTACTAAAATATACTAAGACTCATATCTACTCCCCAAGGTCCTACACTCACATTTCGCGGGTTAGTAGGATGCCACTCGGTAAATCATTATTCACTTTTCATTTTTCAAGGTCTTGGTTTGCCTTTGTTGGGAGAGGCCAAGTTAACGTATTTATTCTGGTTGCTGTAAGCATATGTTTTTCTGTTTTAATTTCCCTTGCACAAGATAAACGATATAAAAGCCAGACGTTGATTTCAAGGCGTTCATGGTGTGGTGACAATAATAATTTGTTTTTGCATTCACACAGGCAAAATCAGATTTTTTCCCAAGTCAATGGAACAGTTTGTAGCAAACCAACATCCAAAGATTTTGGAACAGTTGAAGAGTCTTGACTTCAAAGACGTCTTTGTGTATTTAGGAAGTACATTTGCCGTCACTTTAAACATACACAATGAAAGAATAAAAATTCCTAGAAGGCTCATCTGTGATGCGTTGGTGTTTAGCAGCAACGAAGCCGTTTTGGTACTTAGTTTTGTCAAACATCAAACAGACATGGCCAGGAGACTTGATATGTATAACAACTTTGTTGCCCGAGGTGTGACGGAAGCTCTGAGAACATTTCTGAATGACATCAGTGTTGTTAGAGGTGTCATTGAAGAAGGGACCAATCTTAGCTCTTGTCTTCCTGAGATGGAGAAACAGACAATGTTTTTCCATCCCAGCTCAATCTCCATGGATCAGGACAAACGGGATGCAGCTGTCAAAGCAATTCTGAAGTCAGTTGCAGTTACCCAGGCAGCAATTGTTTACACGCCGTCTGCGTATGGTGCCAGTGGAAAAGGGTCATGCTTCTTGAACCTCAGCGAATTTGAATTTTTATCAGAGTTCATAGACATGAAAAGTACCACCTCCATGCATACAGCTAAAGGACAGAAGGACATCTTAGCACTTGAAATAGCGAGCAGGATATCCAGAAGAGGCAAGACAGCTATTCATGTACAACACACTGGTCATAATGAAGCATTGGAGGCTCACAGGTAAATACCGTCGTCATCACAATGTCTTAAATAAACATATCACCACCATTATTTATTTAGACAATGATTCACCTGATGTGTTTTGTATGAGCATAAACACATAAATGTTGCAGGCTCTGAATTCAAATAATAGTTCTGATGTCATCTTACTGAATACAATCTATCTGATACAGGAACAAACATCCGAATTTAGACGTCTTCAAAACTGGAACTGATATTGATTGTGAGAAGTATGAACACATTTTTGCTGCGAAAATGAGTCATATCAAAGGGAATAAAAAGAGTGGCGGACATATTTGCATCATTTCATCTTCAAAATCAGGTAAGCATTCAATAATAAGAAAATAAGTGTATATGAACATCAGAGTGAGTCAGTGAGTGAGGCAAAATTTAACGTCACATCTGCAATATTTCAGCCATATCGTGACGAGAACAATCAATTTTATACCTAGTAAGTAATGGTAAACTGTAAAAAACCTGTCAACGAAGGGCAGTAAAATAAGTAGATTATCACAGATTCGAATTTAAAACTAGTAATTAAATCTAAAACATTTCAACTATAGGGGACAGCACAAGATAAAAATAGGCTATAGATCGCCAACAACTGAAGGGAGATCACCATACTAGGAACCATGGGGACTTACAGTACCTTTGCTACCTGCATGGACCCTAGTTGGGTTCCCTTCAGCCATTGGTGATGGACGACAAATCTAGCAATAAATTAAAAGCACACATATTCTACGATTAAAAAGGTGGCAAGTTTAAATGTATTTTAAATGTGTTGGGACTTACGTACCCTCTCAGGAGGACAATAATTTCACGCTACTTCAACCCCCTTTGAGGGTACAGCCACTAACAATCTCAGTTACTAATCTAAACTACCAACAATAAAATATTTAGCTATTTACAGATCAGTCAACAAATCTAATTCTTTTCAAAAATCAACTATTAAATGATAACTTATATTATTAAAAAGATCCTTCATTGTTCGTGATTTGAAATAATTATCCCTTGTGATGGAATATTCAACACAGTCAAGCAGGACATGTTTGACTGTGATTCTTTCATCACAAGGGATACAAAACGGAGGATCCTCACCTTTCAATAGGTATTCATGAGTATATCTTGTGTGGCCAATACGATATCGTCGTATGATGGCCTCTGCAAATCTGGGCTGACAACCCAAGTGAGTATAACCGATATAAGATTTTATTTCATGTAATTTATTGATACCCACTTGAGTGTCCCACTTCTTCTGCATCATATCAGGGATGTAGGTTCTAATGCTGGCTTTGCAATATGAACATCAGAAAACATGTGAACGTTTACATTAATCATTGCAATATAGTGATATAGCAATAAAGTGCAAAAGATGTGTTCATTGTTCACCGTTTAGTATTCCTAAAATATTAAACTTGTTCTCTAGGCATTCTTTGGATCGAAACAAGTAAATGAAAACAGAAGTAACTGTTATGACATCATATGCTATTAAAAGTGTATCAGATTTAGTGTGCATTTCAAGGTTTAAACGGACAATAATAATTGCAACATATGAATGTACGTTTAAATCAATGATTATGTAATTGGGTGATTATTAAGTGTAAATGCATCGTCCATGGCCACAATTTGCAGTTTTGATAAAATAATAAACTTGCTCTTTTGGCCATGGGCACAACCAATATGAAACTGAGACAACTATTATATTAATAGTATTTCATACCGATGAGGGTGTATCAGATTTACTGTGTATTTGAAGGGGTTTTTCCTTTTCCTCCTGAAAAATACAGGTACAATTTTGCACCATTCCAACGTTAACATTAACTTGTGAGAGTCAAACATGAAGTTCTTTTGTAGCGGATAATCTCCAACGATGCTTAATTGTTACCGTTGTTTTAATCTTCAAATATGTTGCGTTGATGTATTGACGTCCTGTGCATTATATATTCTGTAAATATCAAGTTAACAAGCAGTGTGTTTATTTTGATGCAACAGATTCCAAACCTGTGAAGAAACCTAAGAAGAGTCATTCCAATAAGTCTTTCCTTCAACGATTGTTCGGAAAGAGAGCTACTGTGAAAGTAAGTAGTAAGGTGCATGAATGGTGTACCGGCGGATAACAATGAAAGTGCATTTACATTGCAAGTACAACAAACTGGGTTACATAGCAAGGTGCTATAATCTTAGGCGCACATGTTGCCTTGGTCGATATTTGTTTTGCAGTAATGTAGCCATACCAACATCCACTTGAGAAAAGGTTAGAATATCACGTTCGCCCTATCTTTGATAGGTAGAATCATATGTATGCTCATGGTTTCACAAGCATAGCCTGGTGTAAATGTTGTAAAGTTGTAAATGTATAGAACCTATATCTTTTACAGTGTTCTCACAGCTTGAAGTCTACATGCTAGTAAAGGTGATCAGACCCAACCCACTCTTAACATGTCTTATTTTAAAAGTTTTTATCTTTTTAGATATCTCAAGGGCCTGTTGAATTGGGTAAGTAATATATAATAGTTCAAAATAATAGTTCAACTTAATTGTGCAGTATCCACACGTCATTGCCTAAACATACATGGTAGCGGGAAAATGTACCATGTCACCACTTACATTTTTTATTTATGATACGACCCTTTAGACAGCATAAATACCAATCAAACAATGACCTAAGTAAATACCAGACAGGACTATAGGAGTATTCCAATGGAAGCTGAATGAAGACAACGTTCCGCAATTTGTATTTTTCTTTTAAACCACACGATACATCTCTTTGAAATAATCTCAGAATTCAAATTCATGCTGGGAGTCTTTACCCCTGAAATTAAGAAAATATCGAATGCTAAAGTCATATCTTTTCCTGCTTATGAGTTAGCTCGCTTTAATTTTAGCCATGGCTTATTGCAACGATTATTTTAGAATATTGGAGCCAAGTCTAATTTGGTGATTTACTTGTTTCAATTCACCCACATCTTAATCACGAAAGGCTTAAAATAACCAAGTCTCAACAAGATAAGTGTATCCATGGTTATATGCATATTCACGAAGCGCATGCCAAAATATTTTCTTTCTAGATCGGCAGTCCCAGTCGATGCCGAATTTGTCAACTATAACCACAGAGGAATTACCATCTGGGGAGCTGTATCAAGATGACGGAGTATGTTTTGTCTTAAATGTTCCCTTATGAAGATGTATAGTTTGTTACTCTTTTTTCACAACAAAACGAGGTCATGTATTGTAGAAAAGTGCCCAATTATACAATTTATATTTATTGTTCTTTGTTTATTATTTATATTTATTTATAACCCATGCGTTAATTTGTACTAGAAAATAACTCAATGAAAACCTGTAGTTTCATTTCCAGATTCTTTTGTGCTGTTAATGAGAAAATGTTTCTTGTTGAGGTCATATTATTGATTAAGATGGCTATTGCTTACTAGTCCGATTACCTATATCCTGTCGGCTGTGCTAGACCAGAAACGTCTTTTAATAACTTCTATTATTACAGGGAATCACCCTCGTTACCCATAAACGACTGAATGAACCAGGGGTCAAAAGAAGTTCAGGCTTAACAACAGTAACGACTGCAACCCAATTATCACTGCAACCTCCTCCATCTTTACCAAGTGCCGAGGAGCCTGAATTGAAAAAATGTAAGTATTAAAGAATACCTACATCAAGGCATATTACCACGTTTAAGCAATACGACCTCGTTGTGTTCATGACAGCGGATGAAGCTGTGTGATATTTGCCTCCAAATGTCCAACATGCTACGGGGGCAATTGTCTCCATTTAGTGTAAATGATAACATATCCAGGCTACTCGTTCTCATTCCTTTTATTTCTACAGTAATGTTTCAATATTTAATGGCACTTTTGTTTGCAAGTAGACAGGATATAACTTCAGATGGATACTAATGCTCAGTTTGTTCAACAGCAACTCTGCACTACCAATTACTGTGTTTATGACAACTGGGTCACGACCATGATCGATTTATGATAATGTCATTATTGTTTGATCATTAGCCAATATGGTTCGATTTAAGGAAGTACCTAGCTTCTTACACATATTTGTCTTGAGGTAAGTAATTATGCCAGACAGGAGTATTCCAATGGAAGGTGCCAAATGCCTTATGCTTATCTTCATAAAAAAAGAAGACAACGTTCCTAAATGTGTATTTTTCTTTACTTTTAAACCATATGAGATAGAACTTTGAAATATTCACAGTATTCCAATTCATTCTGGGAGTCTTTACGCCAGAAATTAGAA
Organism: Haliotis rubra; assembly: GCF_003918875.1. NCBI lineage: Eukaryota > Metazoa > Mollusca > Gastropoda > Lepetellida > Haliotidae > Haliotis > Haliotis rubra. Next base: position 872,479 of record NW_025766990.1, on the reverse strand, counting down.
AATATCGGATGTTGAAATTATATCTTTTCCTGTTTGTGACCCGTTTTAAAGTTAGTTCCTCAGTTTTAGCCATAACTGTATTCTATATTGCAACGATTATTTTAGAATAATTGAGCCAAGTCTACGTCCCTTATACTGTACAAACTGGGTGGCTTTGTTGTTGTTTCACACACTTCACCCACATCTTAATCACGACAGCCTGAAAATAACCAAGTCTCAATAAGACATTATCTTTTTTCATACATCTGTATCCATGGTCATATGCATATTCACGAAGTCCATGCCATAATAATTTCTTTCCAGATCGACAGATCCTGTCGATGCCGAATTTGTCAACTATAACCATAGAGGAATTACCATCTGGGGAGCTGTATCAAGATGACGGAGTATGTCTTGTCTTTAATTTTCCCCTATGAAGATGTATAGTTTGTAACTCTTTTTTCACAACAAAACGAGGTCATGTATTGCAGAATAGTGCCTAATTATACAATTTATATTTATTGTTCATTGTTCATTTTTAACATTTATTTATAACCAATGCGTATGTATTAGAAAACAACTCAATCAAAACCTTTAGTTTCATTTCCAGATTTTTTTGTGCTGTTAAGGAAAAAATGTTTCTTGTTGAGGTCATATTATTTGATTAAGATCGCTATTGCTTACTAGTCCGATTACCTATATCCTGTCACCAGTGCTAGACCAGAAACGTATTTTAATAACTTCTATTATTACAGGGAATCACCCTCGTTAGCCATAAACGACTGAATGAACCAGGGGTTAAAAGAAGTTCAGGCTTAACAACAGTTACGACTGCAACCCAATTATCACTGCAACCTCCTTCCTTTCTACCAAGTGCCGAGGACACTGAAGTGAGAAAATGTAAGTATTAAAGTATACCTACATCAAGGCACATTACCACGTTTAAACAATACGATCTCGTTGTGTTCATGGCGGCGGATGAAGCTATGTGATATTTGCCTCCAAACGTCCAACATGCTACGGGGGCAATTTTGTCCATTTATTGTTAATGATAACATACTACGGCTTCTCATTCTCATTCCTTGTAATTCTACAGTTATGTTTCAATATTTAATGGCAGTATTGTTTGCAAGTGGACAGGATACAATTCCAGATAGATACCCATTGCTCAGTTTGCTCAACAGCAACTCTGCACTACGAGCTTCAGTGTCTTCGACAACTGGGTCTCGACCATGACCGATTTATGATAATGTCATTAATGTTTGATCATTAGCCAATATGGTTCAATTTACCAAAGTACTTAGCTTCTTACACGTGTCTCTAGGTATTACGATGTATGATCCAAATAAAAAGTTGTATTTCGGTACATTAATATAACTAAAGATCAGGTGCATTTATATAATGAAAGATAGCTTAAGGTGGCAGTAAAAGAATATAACCATTTTATTTACTTATTTTTGTTTTAGGTGCGCCAGATGTCCCGATCAAGGTAGGTTTTTGATAATAACCTTGTTCTTTTACACTAACCTATATGAATTTCTAGGGGCGGTGGTGTAGCCTGAAGGTTAAAGCGTCCGATCGTCACGCTGAAATCGCGAGTTCGATTCCCCACATGGGTACGATGTGTGAAGCCCATTTCTGGTGTTCCCCGCCATGATATTGCTGGAATGTTGCTAAAAACAGCATATAACTAAACTAGACTCACTTATTCACTATTTTTATGAATTTCTATTTTTCAAAGTTTTCTAAAACACGTAAATGAATTGAATAGTTTGGTTCCCATACAGTTTGGTCTCTCACTGGAGGCAGAATAATGGTCACTGTTGTTTTGAATAGCACTCATTCTTGTCATACCTGCGTTTATGTCCAATGTTTATCACGGCGCGAAGCTCCCCACTGTATCTCTGGGAAAATGCTGATAACCATAATTGCCGATTCCATTACAGAGACAAAGTTCGACGGCATCAGAATCAGAATATGACAAGGATAGTTTCACAAATGACGTTTCCTGTGGTGGAGGATCTATAGGAAGAGTGTCTCCTGTCTCACTAACTTCCTCTTCTTCAAGTGGCTATCTCAGTAATTGTGAAAGTCCACGCAGATCCGAAACACGCCCAGAAACACAGGATGTCAACATGGATTCTTAACAATTCCATCTAAGAGGAATTATTTCAAGTAATTTCAACGGTAAAGAAGGTGATAATTCACACGTCTATAGACAAAGAGTTCGCCAACACAACAGCAGCCTGTACTGTTGTGTTTCTGTTAACTCGAGTCCACAAGATGGCGTCAAGGTCAGTACTTTGTATGGTCACCATTGGCAGCAATTACTGTTTGGCGCCGTCTCGGCACAAACTGTATAATTCGACGAAGTCACTCTTGTGCATTTCTTCCCTTCTCTTCCTGCAATGCAATAGCTACTTGTGGACGTCTGAGGCGTGTTTTGACGTTGACGTATACGTCGATCGAGTTCATCCCATAGGTGTTCTATCTTATTAGATCTGGTGATCGGGAAGGCCATGGCAAGACATTGACGTTAGAATTGTCAAGGAAGCGGTATGTATGTGAAGTAGCGTTGTCATGCCGGAACAACTCCCTCTATTGGTCCATAATCGGAAGCATGTGGCATGCAAGACTTCGTCGATGTACCGATTTGTCAAATTGCCCTGAACCACTACTAAATCAGATCTTTATGTGCACGATATCGCACCCCACACCCGCACCCATCTTCGAATCTGTCGACCCATCAAAAGCAATTAGGAGCAAAGTTTCATTTCTCAAGACTATGATGCAAGTGAGCAACCCGGATGTAGCGGTCCTTGGCTTGGGTGGGCTTCGGCGAAATTGGTCTGCAGGAAACGATCCCAAAGGCGAGATATGATGCTCTGATGCACGTTGAAATGTCGGGCAACTGCAGACTGCAACGTCCCAGTTTCAAGGTGGCCTATGGCGACGTTTCTTTTGGTTGCACTCAGTAATGGCATGATGATTTCCTCTTTTCCAGACTAAAACGAATGACAAAATTAAACACAACGTTTGCCTTTTTATCGTGACTTTTTCTGGTGTCCCCCACCGTAATATTGCTGGAATATTGCTGAAAGCGGCGTAAAACCAAACTCACTCACTCACTCACTCTGATTAGCCGTTGTACACAATGTGTTTCTATTCTGTCATGCTGTTGCAAGAAAACATTTTTACTCTTCTTCCGAGCTGCCCAGTAGGTTACAGTAGGAAAACAATGTTTTTACTCTTATGCTGCTGTAGCAAAAAATGTGTTGTTTTCGTTTGTTAAGCTGCTGTAGAAAATAATATGTTTTTCTACGTTTATGCCTCTGTACTAAAAATGTATCCTTTTCGTTTGTTAAGCTGCTGTAGAAAATAAATGTTTTTCTACTTTTATGCCTCTGTACAAAAAATGTATCCTTTTCGTTTGTTAAGCTGCTGTAGAAAATAATATGTTTTTCTACTTTTATGCCTCTGTTCAAAAAATGTATCCTTTTGTTTGTTAATCAGCTGTAGAAAATAATATGTTTTTCTACTTTTATGCCTCTGTATAAAAAATGTGTGGCTTTCGTTTGTTAATCAGCTGTAGAAAATAATATGTTTTTCTACTTTTATGCCTCTGTGTAAAAATGTATGGATTTCGTTTGTTAAGCAAGCTGTAGAAAATAATATGTTCTTCTACTTTTATGCCTCTGTGTAAAAAATGTGTGGTTTTCGTTTGTTAAGCTGCTGTAGAAAACATGGTGTATCTCGTGGAACGCTGCCACATGAAACATTGTGTTTTTCTCCTTTTACTTTGCAACATGCTATGTCATGTTACCACATGTTGTATATTTCTCCTGCTACATTTACAGTATGAAACAATGTGTGTTTCGTCAGCTATGTTACCACATGAAACATTGTATTTTTCTCCTGTCTTGTTGCTGTGTGAAACAATGTTGAAGGAAATATTGTATATTCTCATGCCGAGCTGCCAAAGTGAAACATTGTTCTTTTTACAGACATACTGCTGTTAGAAACAGTGAGTGTTTTCTTCTTTCGTGATGTTGTGTTTAGGCACTGATCTCTGATAAAAATATCCAGTTTGACAAGCGATTTTTGTTTTGCATGTTTGTCATTTCTTAACTCATGCATTGCATGTATTATTCATTGTGCATTGCATTATTTGCTATACAGTTTCAATGTGTGAATGTAGGCATTGATGCACTCCTTCTCCCTATTATCATACCTATGGGGAAATATCAGTAGTTTGTTTCTAAATGATGCTGATCTAAACTGCCATAAACAAATAATTCAGACACATTTCGGGTACCCTCTTGTCTTCTAGATATCTTTTACATGTATGTTTCACTTGAAATAGTCAACTTTAATTAACAAAATAACGTCAAGTACTGTCAACTCAACTTCCCCAAATTCCGATCATTCAATGGTGGTAGATATAATTTCTGTAAAAGGTATGATAGTGACGTAGGATGGAGTTCTTCATGTTTGGATGAAGTGAAAACATCCATGTTTCCAGTAGAAATACATCAGTAAACCCAAACATGAGGTCCTTAGTACAAGCCTAGTAGTTAAAGCGCTCGGACGTCATATGTGAATCGCTTTCGCTGTCCTCCTTAGTCACGATATGGCTGAAGTATTGCCGGTGTGACTGTAAATCTTAACTCACTCACTCACTCTGCTGTAGTCCACCATGACATTGCTGCCTAACTCACTCACTATACTCACTCACTCAGCAAATCAGCGCACGTACTCACTAACTCACTCACTCACTAACTCTTGCCCACAAACCCGTGCTCAGTTTGCCTTCTTACATACTTATAAGCGTTTATATCTCTAAAACATCATCCAACATACACACCACATACCCTTTTCAAAGCATTACTTGGCCACAGTATTTATTACATGATATGTATCACAGTATTGATTACATGGGTTAGATAAGACGATTTTTTGTCTACTATTTCTATAGCTAATCGTTACGAAGACATTCCAATGATGTCATGCACATGATCACACTCAGTCCTTTAGAACGAACGTTTTAACCACTACCCTAACCATCGGCCTTTTTCAATGGACGCACAGCACACACAGTTATATTCAGTTTATCATTTCCCCATGTCTTTCAAGGTACTCTCACTCCTCGCATATTATTTTACCTGTTACGTGTTGTCAAATACTGCGAAAAATCAACTCCCGGAAATAACTTGCTTATGCCATTCCTGGGTATCACACCCTGTCTGAGTGTACCAGCATATTTGACAGTGGCATGGTTAACGTAAGCTGAATATGAATACATCCGCCCCTACCGTATACGCATAAACAATACAGGTTTAACGTGACGTTTAAACCTACAGACGTTCGTGTTACTAATGGCGACTTTCTTGTCGACCGATTGATCACATGTTGATTAATTTTTCTTCCTAGTTTTGACACATCGCACTAAACTTGAAGCAGTGTTTCTGGAATAGGTGTGCCTGAAGAAAAAGCCATGTATATCCTAGTTGCTCTAACCCTTTCGCTATATTGTTACAATATTGACTAATGTTTATAGTGTTTCATATAAACAATACTAATAGTGACACAACGTGTCATATATGTGGGCAATTATTTTAATTTCACAATGTGTTATATGTACAAACAATACTAATAGTGACGTCACAACATGTCATATATGTGGACAATTATTTTAAAGTCACATTGTGTTATATGTACAAACAATACTGATAGTGGCACAATGTCTGTTATGTGCTTATAGTACCGCAATTTGTCATATATATGGACAATTCAGATAGTGGCACAGTGTGTCACATGCATGGACAATGTTCATGGTGTGTCAATGTGCCATATGTGTTAAATTAGTGCTTTGGTAGAACAAAGGGCAATAACTCTGCAGTCTGGGTAACAGTCTACTTTACTTACATCCAATTACAATAACTGACATAGAGGTATGAAGGTGTTCAAATAATGTTTGATTAGTTTGTGCTCATGTGACACAAGACACATGGGAAATGTTCATTGTGAACATCTGAACACCGTCAATACGTCAACCGAAATTATAACAGCTTACAGTTTAGCACGACTGAGAGTCCGTTGCCGGGCTTAGAGTCCTCTCTCCCTGATGGAGTAGCTGTGAATTGGAGCGCCAAGGGGCCCTATAACGGTTACCTAACGTATTGCCGTTCCGTGGCTCCAGGGAGAGTCAAGACATTACCCTGCCCTTCTCTTGGGTGTGAAGTCAAGGATCGGACGGCCACTGTTCCTATCAACACATGATTTGTGTACCGGCGCAAGTCCATTAAATGACAAACAGCATATAGACCCTCATCAATATGTAGACTCAGTCCTGACTACCATACTAACCTATTATCTCCCTTGGAGAGACACGAATTTGACAAAAATTTCCAAGATGAAACAGATAATGGAAAAGAACTCAGATCAGCAATGAATAAACAGGAGAGTGAGCCTACACTACAAGAAAACTACTAGTATATATGTCAAGAGATAAATGGTGTCGTTTGACAGTTGAAATTAAGAAAATCTCCAGGGCCAGACCGCATAACAAATGAACACATTACAAATGGAAGGATTCTGTTTCTCAAACACCTCACGAACTTATTCCACTGCTTTGTTATACTCGAATTTCAGGACTGGTACAATCATCCCTCAATATAAAGGCAACAATAAAGTGAAGTTCGACCCCTTGAATTACAGAGGAATAACTTTGATACTTTTGAATCGTATTGAACATTATCTGAAGAGTGTCCAGATAGATTTCCCAGATAGACTTCAATGCGGTTTTCGAAAAGGATACGGCGCTGCAGTGTCAACCTTCATCGTGAGAAAAATAATATCCCAGTATACACAGGGAGGATCAAATGGAAAAACTGCACTGCTCGACAACGACAAAGCATTTTGATCGAATTTGCATAATGGTCTACTAGTGAAACTGTTTGAACTTGGAACACAAGGCGGTGCCTGGCACCTTGTGAACCACAGCTATGAACACTTATGTGCATGAATACTTCATAACGGATGTACGAGCCGGACATTCAACATAGAGCAAGGTGTAGGACAAGGGAGAGTACTCTCTGCCTTCATGTTCCTTGTGTACAATAATGACGGAGCTTGATCACGGAGCTGGATAAAGGCCTCGTCATTCGACACAATCATATCCCAATTACTCAACTAGCAGACGACACAACACTGCTCAGTCTTCAGCCAAATAGACTACAGGTCATATTAAATGGCGCGTTACGTACCATGCAGATAAAAGCTGTGTGATGATATCCAAAGGTGGTCATTCAGTTGACAAAAACGTGTGTTTTAGAATTGGTGAAAGTGTTCTTCCAACAGCGAGTAAATAGATAATACTACACGAGGTCTCATTACATACGAATTATACGAAAACGAGTGTCCTTCCTATGACATCTGACCGAGCGAAAGCGAGGTCAGATGACATAGGAAGGTCACGAGTTTCGTATAATTCGTATGTGATGAGACCGAGTGTGGTATTGTATTTATTACCCACGTCTTACATGCATTAAATTGACAAAATAGCGTATTTTTGTTATGTTTTTGGTTTCAAACCGAAACCGGTTTCATAAAGAGGTTGCGGAAGAGTTTTGTACTGTAGTACAATATTTGCATGACGTCACACTGTAATGACGTCACTGCCTTGGTAACCGACGTCACGATGCAAGTCAGTTGTCATCGCCTCGTACAGCTTCCTACAGTAAACTATTCCGTAGCACCTCGTTTCTTGGTTTCCAGTTGCTTCATTCGGCTAACATCACTGTTGGAAACATTGTGTTTATGTTTTTCGACGGATATAATGTCTCAGTTCGACTCACAATTAAACAGCGACACGGCAACGTTCGCAATGTTTGCATTCCCACAATGCATTTAAGTTGTAGAATGAATGAATTCACGATTCATGAATGAAAAAATAGTTACGTCTTAATGCGACCATATTGAGAGGTCATCGGTTATCCAATCAAATCGTTACAATCTCAGCTCAAGTCATTACGACACAGGTCACCGCGATACGACACTCGTGTGACGTACGAGATCAGTATGCAACTACCAATACGTTGACCTCGTGTGTAATAATACCATATATGCTGGATCCCTTATAAGTAAGACTCAACAAGCCGAACGAACAGAGCGTTCCTGTGCAAAAGCCAGAAAACTGTTATATTCCCTGAAGGATGTCGGCTTAAAGGCTGGCTTTATAAGTCCTATAGAATGTGACAAGATTTGGCGTAGAATTTATTAAGACTGGTAACTTTCCGTGCAAACTGGAATGGAGTAGAACTATAAACAGAAAAGTAGCAGAAGCAAATGCCGCTCACTCAGACACCAGAAATGAGCCGTTTTGCCAACATTCACGATGCTCCAGCCCCATATAGACGGCGGGGGATGTGGAAACTGTACCCCATCTCAACCAGACATGTGTACAGTCTAGTTAAACTTTGTGTATTGCCTGTTATGGATGAGATGTGCCTACTCTGTGACACCGAATGTGGTGATATCGTAAAACACCAACTCTTAACCACTGAAAACATGTCACTGAATGAGTGGGATGTATTTATTGACATTACAGCCAAAAGCTTTAGCTCATGGAACCTCAAAGCCCTGCTGTATCTGTGAAGTTGAGGCTATGTCAGAGACTATGCTTGAATATGTAAATATGTTTAATATTATATCCATGTATGTACTCTCCGTCCTAATGAAGGCCATAAATTTCATTCATTCATTCATTCATTCATTCATTCATTCACCCGTGAAGGTCCGGGTTAGAATATTGATCTTCAGTAACCCATGCTTGTCGTAAGAGGCGACTAACGGGATCGGGTGGCCAAGCTCGCTGACTTGGTTTTGGTTGACACATGTCATCGGTTCCCAATTGCGCAGATCGATGCTCATGCTGTTGATCACTGGATTGTCTGGTCCAGACTCGATTATTTACAGACCGCCGCCATACAGCTGGAGTATTGCTGAGTGCAGCGTCAAACTAAACTCACTCACTCACTCTAGAGGTGGATTAGTAATAGATGCGGAGTAAAATACCACTTCTATCTAAGCACTCGTCACACAAACGTAAATGTTAGTCTTCGTATGTTTGTATTTCCTAATCACGATGAGGTTTGTTAAAATACATGTCCGTTTCATAAAATTGCCACCCCCTATTACATTTCCTATTTTTAATTCTTGCTAACAAAGGGGCATCCTTGCTTAAAGTGAAACAAATAAATTATTAATTGTTGAATTTGTGACCCGAGGTTTACACTGGTTTCAACCTAGCAGCGCTTTGATAGCGTTTGAATTGTTCCAACCAAATCACATTTTCAGGTTTATACGTTTTGTGCCCGGTAGTATATCTTCCAACTGCAAATGCTTGCGGGATCTGTGCTACTATTCGCAATAGTGTGTTTCAAAATTAGGTAAAGCCTGTGCTATGCACATACAAATAGCTCTGTCACAAATACAAACCACAGTAAAAACAAGCTTTTAAACATATTTCTGTAATTCTACCGCATTTGATTAGTTGTCATTGTTTTAGAATATATTTCATTAGAGTTATAAATTCGACAATACACAAATATATTGATTTGTGACAAGAACGGGGTTGTTCACAAAAGTTGTTAAAATACCATTGTTGCATTTAATAACATGTAACGTCTTTGAGGGGCGATTAGAAGGATAATAATATATGGATGAAGGACTACTTTATTACAGTGTTAGCGACGATTCTGTGGAGGTTCTAGGCTTCTACCACCGTTATCAAGCATCACATGGTTGAACCCTGTTCATTTCGTCTCATCACTTCTCTCAATATAATAATATTGGGATTTGCAAGGATTCTGGGAAAAGAAATGTAATAAGTTAGAAACCGTTTCTACATTACGCTCCCGATTCCATGAACCATTTTCCATATTTTCAAACAGTGAGTAATGATAACAATATATGGATAAACAACTTTTTTATTACAGTGGGATCAACGTTTCCGTGTAGGTTCTAACACCGTAATCAAGTATTCAATGTTGAAAAAGGTTAAGTTAAGTGAGTGAGTGAGTTATTATTTAACGTCACATCGGCAATATTTCAGCCATATCGTGACGAGAACATTTGACATTGAAATAGAATATATATAGATATTATAAAAACCTGCCGACGAAGGACAGTAAAACAACTAGAATATCACAATTTGAATTAAAACTAGTTTAGAAAGTTAAAACTATTAGTACTATTTGGACATTACAATATTAAAAATGGATAGAGATCGCCAACAACTGAAGGTAGATCACCATACTAGGGACCATGGGGACTTACAGTACCTTAGCTACCTACATGGACCCTAGTTGGATTCACACCATCCCTTCAGCCGCTGGCAATTGTAAGCAAATTAAGCCACAAATTAAAATGACAAGAATACTACGATTAAAAAAGTGGAACATTAGAATTTTACTTCAAATGTTTTGGGACTTACGTACCCTCTCAGGAGGACAATACTTTTACAGTACTTTAACCCCCCTTGAGGATACAGCCACTAACAATCTGAGTTACTAATGCAAACTTCCAATAATGAAATATTTATCTATTTACAAATCGTTTAACAAATCTAATTCTTTTAAAAATGCAATAATTAAATGAGAGCTGACATTAGTAAAAAGATCCTTCATAGTTCGTGATGTGAGGTTAAGTTAAGTGTCATAACATCTTGGAATATCTACACGAAGTATTAGTACTACTACATCACAGTACTACTGACCTGTGCCCTGAGCCTAATGTTATACATCTACACATTGTACTAACTGTTTGATCGGCTTACTAGACGTTGGTGAGTCAAAAGTGAAGCATACGACTTCATTGATGACAACTTCTTCTTGTAAATGTTTTTTACACATTGTGCTTTTAAGTTACAGCCCAATGTCCAGCTCCTGTTATAACACAAACCCTAGTGGTTCATTGAAGATGTCACATGTCCAACGAGGGTTAACGGTCTGCTGACATGCTTACATGAACACTACCCCCACCAAAGTCAATAGCTACAGTCCGTTTGGCTCAAAGAAAGGGACAGCCAGGTGTTCGAGAAGCACGTTCACAGACAGAAGTTATTTATTCATTAACCTGTGCTGTGCCGTCTCCATCCGTTCTCGAACACCTGGCTGTCCCTTTCTCTGCACTCCTCCCTCGTAACAAATAGTGAACTGTGTCAATATTTTAATGATAGATTGTTAAACAACTTTTTTATTTTTAGGACAAAAATTCTGCAAAAAACTTCACAGAGTGGGTATGATGCTTTGATTATGATCAGCGTTTCATTGAGTATTTTATGGTTATTAGTCCGCTTTTGAGCCAAACGGACTATACATGTATATCGAAACGTCCCTTCGTGAAGTGTCCCTGGTGATAGTAATGTATGGGTCCTATCAACAGCTTTAATACTGCCATGTTCAAACTCATTAGAACATGATTACAACAACATGTTGTGCTCTACGGGAATATCTCCACTGTATCAGTACAAACATACCAATGTCAACTTGAATACCTTCATGTTTACCGGACGAAGCACTAATTTCTTTGTCTGACACACAGAAGGCATGGTTCCATTGACCTGAGCATGAACAGTCATATTTGACGAGGAACTATACGAAACTTTAAAACGCTGCAAGCTTGAAGATGCAAGCGACAACACGCAAAATTACGCCTTTGAATGCAGGAAGCGAGAGATATTCTTCGATGTCTTAGATGGTATTAGGCATAGAGCCAGCTTATTATATACCCTTGGACACTTACACTCACTGATATATTTTTACGTTTGTCGACGGAAGCAATATGTATAGCGATATATCTATGTATATCTGAAATATTCTGCAGCTGGAGAAAATCGACGAGGTTCAGTACTAGGTCCCTTCTTCATTATTTTATAGTATATTTGTTACATTCAGTTCGTTAGGGTGTGGATGACAATTATTCACTCACTGATATAATTTTACATTTCAAGACGGAAGCAATATGTAAAGCGATACATCTATGTATATCTGAAATATTCGGCAGCTGGAGTACATCAAGGTTCAGTACTAGGTCCCTTTCCAATTATTATATAGTATATTTGTTACATCCTGTTCGTTAGCTTATGGGTGACACTTATAACCACTTGAAACAAGACTTAAATCATAAACCAACTAACCTCAAAAAGTGGGTGTTTATTTTTGTAATGTGATCCCGACAAATCAACGTACAACTAAGACAACATATACCCATTTAATTAAAACACGACTATAAGATAAGTTCATCATATCGTCTAAGCATCACGCCACATCGCAACATAATCGATGTCGTTTCATTTCGATTACTAGAAATACCAATTTCAGTACGTTTACAAAATGTGTCAAAATTATGTAGTTTAGGTGAGTAAATGAGTTTAGTTTTACGCCGCACTCAGCAATATTCCAGCCATATGGCTACGGTCAGTAAATTATCGAGTCTGGACCAGACAATCCAGTGATCAACAGCAGGAGCATCGACCTGCGCAATTGGGAACCGATGACATGTGTCAACCAAGCCAGCGAGTCTGACCACCCAATCCAGTTAGTCGCATCTTACGACAAGCATCAGATTTGACAGAAAGCTTGATTTAATCTATTAGAAATTCCTAAACGAATCTGGTGGCCGAAAGGCTGAAAGGCTAAAAATATATTCCAACTATACATAATATAGATATGAACTCTCTCAGGTGGATGAACAGAAACCAACTTGAACTGTTACTAGCCCTTGATAACGCCACACGTTTTGACTCCTGTATTCCGGACTTATGAACGTATTAGTGTATCCCAATCAGGTCATATACCATCGGGGTCTTTTTAGTGCACAGGGTGAAAGGTAAATAAACTAGTAGCGGCAACACCGTGAAGAATATTTGAGAGCCTAATGGAACGATGATCCTTAACCGTATGCATAAAACTTCACATGTCCCTCACACCTTTAGACTGTCAGCCCACCCAGTCATAACTGTCCAAATAGGGATCCCACACCCCTTCACCAACACTATTACCCCCGTCCAAGTGGGATCGTGCACTTCATAAAAAGAAAGTTCCTGAGAGTGGATTTTTCTTACAAATTGCTCTACTCACTAGCGTACATTGTCGAAGGTCAAACTAAATATTGCCAACACAACGTTATTCATCATTGTTAACTGCCTTGACACCAGTGTTTACTCGGGGTATTTCAAATACCAGTAACACCCGTTGTTTTGATGCACTTTATAGGCAACCATGGCAACACCAAACAAATGTGATGCCACATGTGTATAAAATCTCGAAACCCCGACACATGGTCACTCTGCTCCGATACTGACTAGGGACTGATCCAACCACCGCCACAATAACCATGAAGTGTGTTCTCGTCCTTTGTCTACTGGGTAAGTTACTGCGCTTATCATTTCCACCTTATACTGGTTTGTTTGCTATTTAACGCTGCGTTCGGCAATATTCCGGCTATATGGCGATGGTCTGTAAATAATCGAGTCTGGACCAGACAATCAAGTGATCAGCAGCATAGCATGAGCATCGATCTACGCAATTGGGATACGATGACATGATACAATTTTTTAGAAACAAATAAATCCATTAAATTGAAAAGCAGCCCCAGTGAGATGGGAGATTCAGAACCTGAGGAAATATTGACTTCCTTCTTTTAGGGTAGTGGTTAAAGCGTTCGCTCGTCACGCCGAATACCCGGGTTCGATTCCCACATGGGTACAATGTGTGAAGCCCATTTCTGGCTTCCCTCGTCGTGATATTGCTGGAATATTGCTAAAAGCAGCGCAAAACTAAAGTCGCTCACTCACTCATTAGAATTGCAGTAGGGGCTGGAAAGAAGTGGAAATATTGCGGTTCAGGGACTGTATATGCGTCAGTCGAATCTTCCCAAAGTACAGCCATGGTAAAACATCGCGGCATGACGCATGCTTTAACCACTAGGCTACCCTTACACCCAATCTATCAACATAACCCACGTGTTATAACAAAGATCTGCTACAAACGCGATGTTTTACCATGGCTGTACTTACAGCGGAAGAGTAGTGAAGCACAATCACTATGTTTTCAACAGGATTTAATTTGTTGATACATATTGTAAATTATCTTAAAAAATTTGCTGCTTATCTTACTTTAATCATTACAATCCTGAAACCATTTCTCCAAACAGTATCAAGGCCTGACTAACATATATTCTTAAAGATTGGTCTGATGTAACCGAGTAGCCAAGATTCTACTCCGGACATGGATTATGCTTCCGGACGGAACCGTATCTTTAGCTTTGGTGGTACTTCCTTACTTCCTTGGAAGTTAGCTCTCCCGGGAAATCCGAAATATAAATATTAGCCTTCCCGGGACATCTGAAAAATAATTTTTAGCCTTCCCGGCACGACACCATTTTGCTGGGATAATGTGTGTCGTTATTTGTCTGTTGTAGCTGTGCTCATCTCCAAGGGTGACGCCGCATGTTCAGCGTCTCCAGTATGTACTGCTGGTACCGATTGCCCGTAAGTTGATAACTTTTATTATATTTAAAAAAAAATTAAATTATGCTGGGTCGAAATGGTCTATTTTACAAACACAGCCCGTGTGAACAAGTAATGGACAAAATGTCTCTGTGATGTCTCCACCAAGAGGGGACAAGAGCGGTCCAGTCGCCACAGACACGGCTTTTCGTTGGGCAGAGTTGTGGCCCTTTGTCACACCAGGAACCTATGTTCCTGGGTTCAAACCCGGCACGCCCCTATAATGCTTCTGAATCAGCACCACACCCCTCCTCGTGGGTAAAAGTCTGATACCTGAATCATTTACAATTTCCCTCAATGCATCAATAATTAGAGCCGTGGTTCTACGAACACTGATCTCCGAAAATGATTAGATGGCATTACAGGTATAAGGTTAATTGTGCATTTATTAGACAAACATCTAGACTCTGAAAATGAACATATTCTACAGAAAAAAGCGGTTCCTAAATTACAATCATAAAATAAAATGAAAAGGAACGCAAGAGATCTTTTTCATTTTCTAGGCTTACCACATACTAAGGAAAGCATGGGCTTCTTTGATATGTTTGTTTCAGGGTCTGTATGACTAGCATTCAGTTTTAGTGACAAAGGCAAAAGAGAATCAGTTTGCCATGGAAGTTCATGGCGTTAGCCGTTTTGTTTTGTAACAGACAGTTTTGACAGAAGTCACTGTTACTTGTTCCAGGACAGCTCTTGTGTACAAGACTTGTATTCTAACTGAGTACAATAAGTGCGCAACAGATGGCACAGAAGATGCAAATCGACTTAGCCTCTACAGCACTTACGAACCAGCCTCCGTCATCTACAGCGCTGTCTGCGGTACGTATGTAAACAGTCTGCAGTTCAAAACTGAGTATTGCAAACGAAACAAAAATCGCCTGTGTTCTAAGGCTCCTTGTTTCAAGCATTTGTTTTAAGGAAAGTTACTTCAGGCTTAGGCCATATATGCATCGCCTTATGCATTTCCCATAAAATCATACTCACCCCTCTGCCTGTTCATATTCACTCTCTATCTGTTCATAGTCACCCTTCATATTTACCGTTATATTTGTTCGTATTCATCTATTTATCGCTTCGGATCCAGATACCTATATTTTCATTCTCACCCTTCTATCTGAACATAGTCACCCTTCTATCTGAACATAGTCACCCGTCTATCTGTACGTATTCACCTTTCTATCTGTACGTATTCACCCTTCTATCTGTACGTATTCACCCTTCTATCCGTACGTATTCACCCTTCTGTCTGTACGTATTCACCCTTCTATTTGTATGTATTCAGCCTTCTCTCTGTACGTATTCACCCGTCTATCTGTACGTATTCACCCTTCTATCTGTACGTATTCACCCTTCTGTCTGTACGTATTCACCCTTCTGTCTGTACATATTCACCCTTCTATCTGTACGTATTCACCCTTCTATCTGTACGTATTCACCCTTCTGTCTGTACATATTCACCCTTCTATCTGTATGTATTCACCCTTCTGTCTGTACGTATTCACCCTTCTATCTGTACGTATTCACATTTCTATCTGTCGCTTCGTATGCACATTTCTATCTGTCGCTTCCTATTCACACCTCTATATCTGCATATTCACATTTCTATGTCGTGAAGCTGTATTTCCATCCTATCTGTACATATTCATCCTTCTGTCTGTATATAATCATGATTGCATGAAAAATGTTCATAAATGTGCTCATATATACACCCCTCCATCGGTCCGATCATATTAATACTCTTCTCCCAAATAAAGAAAGAAAGAAAGAAAGAAATGAATGAATGAATGAATGAATGAATGAATGAATGAAAGAAAGAAAGAAAGAAAGAAAGAAAGAAAGAAAGAAAGAAAGAAAGAAAGAAAGAAATAAATAAATAAATAAATAAATAAATAAATAAATAAATAAATAAATAAATGGTACGGACGGCCCTTTCGTCTATGTCGCCTCAGTTCCATGTCGAGAGTTGGTTCGATCCTTTGCTATTTAACGAAGGCAAAAGTCAACATACGCACTCTATTAATAGTCACCCTTTATCCCGATCGATTCATATTCACTACTGTAATGTTCATAGCTGACAATGTATCTGTTTACGCTTACCGCTCTGTCAGTTCATATATACCCTTCTACCTATTCATATTCACCCTTCTATCTGTTCATATTCACCCTTCTTCATATTCATATTCACCCTTCTACATATTCATATTCACCCTCTATCTATTCATATTCACCATTCCATCAGTTCATATTTACCCTTCTATCGGTTCATATTTACCCTTCTATCTCTTCATATTCATCTCATTATCATTCCGGTTAAACCGCCTGAATTTCATTGTCACTCTCTAAAGAATAAATCTTCCATATTGGGTCATATCGGGATTATCCACATCATTTCAATTCAGGAATCAAATCAACTTGATGTGATAACCTGCTGTTCCAGGTGCTGAATCTATTGCCTTCTCAGTGGTCACTGGAGTCATCGCCGTCATCGCATCCTTCCTGTTTTCTAAGTGAGCACGAGCCACCCCACCCCTACCTCGACCATGTCCCTCCCTCCATAACACGCCAAACATGCCATGACTGATGTCCATGCATTGGCGTCCAGTGTGTCCGTGATGTCATGAACATGTGCCGTCGCTTTCTGTTAATAAATCATCTGTTTGATATAGTTAGGTTGTTTTGTCATCCTTTGCATGTACGTATGCAAAAGTATGTTGAAGAACAGTAAATTGAGAACAATGTAGCGGCAGATAGTAGTCAGCAATATGACAACAGTGTTGCGGCAGAGTATAGTCAACAATATGACAACAGTGTTGCGGCAGAGTATAGTCAACAATATGACAACAATGTTGCGGCAGAGTATAGTCAACAATATGACAACAATGTCAATCAGTCAATCTTTATTCATACGAAAGGCCACAGGCCCAGAGTATACAAGAACATATCATAGAAAAAATAATATAGTCACATCACAATATGTCATATCACATCAAAATGTATCACATCATATAACATCGCATTGCACATACTTTGTCGTATCACATCATATCATAACACACCATATTACATCATAATATATCATACCATTTATCATATCATATCATATCATACCATATCGAACCACATCATACCATATCATATCAAATAACAATATAAGTACATACATTCTATGAATTATTATGTTTGTTTCTTAGAGGCATTGCCTGATAGATAAAGGTTGACAACTTACGGATAAGAACATTGTCATCAGTACTCATTAACAAAGAAAATTTCATCCCTATCGGGATATGCAGAATAATATGTTGGGACATTTTTTTTGCTTAACTCACAATAGAATGGGCAAATTAAGAGGAAGTGATATTCATCTTCTACACAATTAAGATCACAAAATGTACAAATTCTATTTTCTCTCTCTATTTTATGATATCTCCCTGTTTTGATTGCCAAGTCATGTGAGGAACACCTAAACCGAGCAAATGCCTTTCGAAATTTCTTGATATTTACTGAAAACAGATCATTCTCTCTGTATATATGGGATTTAAACATTCTAAAATAGAAACATTTACTTGACAGTGACAGTGCTACAACCCATTCTTGTGTATACATATCTTTGAGCCTTTGAGTAACATTATTCACAAAATTTGTATGAAAGTCAACATTTTGCCTTTGCCATACATCCCCAAAACCTACTGTATTGAACAATTCTCGAATGTTAGTCACCGAGTTAGTCTTCCCGTTGTTATCGTACATTAACATCATATCATAACACTGTCTAGGGTATCTATCAGATGGCATATATAACAGACGTTTCCAATATTTTATTATTCTAGCTTTAGCAAAAATGTATATGGGAAATCTTCCACAATCTCCATATACCATGGCATTAGGTGTACTTGCTTTCACTCCTGAAAAGTTCTTGCAAGTATATAAATGTATTTTCTCAATTACGTCAAAATGATTGCAACCCCATACCTCTGAACCATACAATAGAATAGGAAGTATTTTTGTATCAATTTTTTTGAAAAAGGAATGATAATCAATATCTACGAGTTTGTGAATGCGTTTGAGAACCCCAATAAGTACCTTTTTGGCTAGTGTGGAACAATATTTAGCATGTGCTGAAAAGCCAAGACGATTAGTGAAGTAGACTCCAAGCTATTTATATGATTGTGTGGCTTGGAGCGGCTCTCCTTTATAATACCATTTTTCCGTTTTATATAGTGTGCCCCCATTTTTGAATACAACTATTCTAGTTTTCTCAATAGTAACAGTTAATCCTCATGAATATGCCTTTGTAATCCAACAACAGTAGTCGCAAACAAAATCATATCATCAGCAAACAACAATAAAAACAACTGTGTCAAATAGGGATGTAACTGGATACCACGAGTACCATTCTGTTGTATTATCGAAGCAAATTCATTAATGAACATTGAGAACAGGAATGGACTCAAAATACAGCCTTGTCTAAGCCCAACATTGCAATTGAAGGTATCTGATATTTCATGATTTTTTCTGATGCAAACTTTCACATTATCATATATCTTCTGTAGCAATCTATTCATCTTAGAGCTAATACAATTTTTGTTGCATTACCCCCAAAGTTTTTCTCTCTGTATTGAATCAAACGCTTTCTTATAATCGACAAACAAAGCATACATTTTCTTTCACTTTGTATTTAGACACTTTTGAACAATTGAATTTAGTGTAAAGATGTTATCAACAGTGCTGTATCCTGCCCTAAAGCCGGCTTGAGATTCATCTATTTTATCAAAAGTATTTGCCAAAAAAGTCAATCTCTTGTTGATGATATAGACAAAAACCTTTCCCAATATACTTAACAGATTTATACCTCTATAATTATCAACATTATTAATGTTCCCGCTTTTATGAATTGGAATAATAATTCCAATAGTCCAAGACGATGGAAAATTACCGCTCTCTAAAATAACATTAAAAATCAACCTAAAGTAAGGTAATAAGATATCTTCAGAATATTTAATAGATTCAGGTAAAATATCATCAACACCCGCTGTTTTATTTACCTTTAAGTGTCCTATACTATCTATAATTTCTTGTCTGGTAATACGTGGATCTAGAATATCGTTAGTCAACAGGTCAAAGTCAGTTGGTGTGCTTGTACGTACATTAGTACTCTCGTTGCCAGCACTTACATCCTCCGTTACATCATTGCTAGCTGATGTAAACAATTGTTTGAAATGTTCAAACCACTCACGGGTACTTATATCATGTTTAGTAGACTGTTTACCATTCAAACCTTGAAGTATTGACCAAAACTCTTTAGAATTGATATGGTTTTCTAGTTTTATCTGTTTTTGTTTATAGTACTCTGTTCTTTTCTGCTTTCACTTAGCGTTATATAGGTTTCTAACTAAATGATACTCATCTAAGTGCTGTTTGTCTTTATAAATTCTGAACTGATTTAATTTACGGCAACGCTCAGCTTTCAAACGCCTACATTCACTATCAAACCATGGGCTGTTCTTACTAAAATATATATGTGTCAATTTTCGTTTCATACCCATTGCAGCTGAGCACAAAGCCTCTGCAATATATTCTATACTCTGATTGATATCACTAAAGGCTGTATCTAAACATTTATCGAGTAAGTCCTGCACACTATCTGAGAACATATTTTGTCTAAACTCATCCGATTTTTCTTCATTCTAAACTCATCCGAGCTTGTGTGTTGTTTTTCTTCATTCCAAACAAACTTATAACTATGATTCAAATCATCTCTTATTACATCATATTCCAGCTTGTGTGTTGTAATCAATTTCATCGTGACTGGGAGGTGCGTGGACTCTGTGCGAGACTGTATAATGACAACAATATCACTGCAGATTGCAATAGCACTGCAGACTGTAGTCAACAATATGACAACAATGATGTGGCAGACTGTAGTCAACAATATAACAATATCACAGACTGTAGTCAACAAATATGACAGACTGTAGTCAACAATATGACAACAATACAGACTGTAGTCAACAATATGACAACAATGTCACTGCAGACTGTAGTCAACAATATGACAACAATATATGACAACAATGACAACAATAAGAAAACAATGTTGCGGCAGACTGTAGTCAACAATATGACAACAATACTACTGCAGACTGTAGTCAACAATATGACAACAGTGTTGCGGCAGACTATGGCCAACAATATGACAACAATATCACTGCAGACTGTAGTCAAAGGTGTGACAACAATGTTGCGGCAGACTATGGCCAACAAGGCCAACAATATGACAACATTGTTGCCCATTCTATATGCAACATAGTAGCAGCGGACAGTAGTCAACAGTTTAACAACAATGTCGCAGCGTAGAGTTACACTCCTTGGTTGCGCCAGGATTTCGTGCGTTCCCATCCTTGAATCGCTTTTGTCCTCATTACTAGGACAATTACTAGGTTAGTTGTAGCACTTCCTACGATATCAGAGGAGGTGGGGTGGGCTATTTGTTAAAGCGTTCGCGCGTAAAGTCGAAGGGCCGGGTTCGATTCCTTATACGGGTACAACGTGTGAAACCCATTTCTAGGAGTTCGACCTTGTTCCATGTTAATAATTACAGCCTGAAAATCATCTGGTCTCTTAAATGAACGTATTTACAGTTCCTAAATTGTATTCGTAGAACATAATGAACAGGAGTCAGATATTTTCTTCATGTTCTGAAACTGTGTTAATCTAGACTTATCGCCTGTGCTAGATTTGCATGGGATATATCGAGCAAATGTTAGGGGCCATATGACAGACTACGATCAGGCTTCTCTGGGTCCCACAGCGATTCACGATTGCAGCCATAGCAAGTTTGATGAGGATGAAACGCACATGTCACCTGACTGATCGTCCCTCAGCTGGAGAAGATTCAATTACAATCGGACCTCATTATCCAAACCAGTGTGACCGTGCTGTAATTTCGAGATATCCAGATATTCAAATCATATACGTCCATGAGGTAAAAGTGGCTACAACAGATGCAATAACTACAACAGATGCACGCGATGGCCAATTGATATTCTAATTACGTGATCAATAATAATTGTTACAATTTGTGTGCGACGTGCGTGTATTACATGTGGGATTGACAAAACATGTCTTAATAGGCATGTTCGGCATATGGGTACAGTCGAGATAACAAGGACCAACTGTATGTACATGTCGAGGTGATCAGGCTGGCATGAAACTGTGTAATGTCCAGCTTTCAAAATTCACACTAGTCCGCTAGCCCCTGACGACAAAATCACGTTGAGGACTAGTAACTATTCAGTTATGATAGTCCTCATTTATAGGTTGCATTTGAGGACTGTATTCTCGATCTAATTCTAAACACTTTAATGTTGCAAATTAGAACTGAATAAATATGACTGAAAATGTAAACATTGTTGTTATGTTTTGTTCTTACTACACACTGTGAAGACTTGTAGCTACAATCATTAATATTACTTTTTAGTTTTTATTTATAAAAAAGGTTCAACCGCAGAATATCATTCCATTTTACAGTACATATAATATATAACAATATATATAATATAATAAGTACATGTACCATATGGTGCCCATCTAGCCCAGCGTTGTTGACATCGCACCGTTACATGTCTATATATATATCATGTTTCATATTACCATCCACAGTGTCATTGTGGCTTGTTAGGTCCAGGCCAATAAACTCGGCCACCTACAGAGTTCTCTAATTAATATTGCTTTGAAATCATATCACAATAAAATCTACCACACTGAACAACGCCGCCAGAGCATACCAAGGCACTATGGATGCGTGTAAATGCATACAGAACGCTCTCCTGGCTGGAACTACCTTCCTATCACTGGCGTACTTGTGAGTTAACTTTGATTTCGTTACTGTTTTGTATTGTGCTGGCGTGGATTAACAACATGACGCGATAGTGAGCTCCTCTCATCTGTATTCAACTTCGGCGGCATAAGCACATGGCTAGATACACACACTGCGCATGCGTGGTTCCAAAACTTATACAGGCAAATTCTTAAGAACTGTTATCAAATGTAGGAGTTTAACCGAAACGAATATCTTACAGTTACAACGTATACTAAATCACAAGAACACGTTGTAGTGACGATCATTCTTTTGTCTACCTGGTGAAGTAGAGATATCTTAAAGATTAAAGACAACATATACTAAACCACTTTTGTATACCTGATGAAGTGCAGTCTTAGACAATCCAGTGATCAACGCCATGAGCATCAATCTACGCAGTTGGGATACGATGAACTGTGTCAACCAAGTCAGTGATCCTGACCACCCGATGCCGTTAGTTCCTTCTTACGACAAGCATGGATTGCTGAAGATAATTTCTAACTTGGATCTTCACGGGTTACAGATGTCTTCAAGATTAAAAACAACATATACTAAACCACACCACATGTTCTAGAGTCAATCCTCCCTTTTTTAGCTCATGAAGTACAGATGTCTGAACTTATACTAGTGGTCTAGTGGTTAAAGCGTTGGTTCGTCACGCCGAAGAGAAAGGGTTCGATTCCCCACATGGGTACAAGGTGTGAAGCCCATTTCTGCCGTCCCCAACAGTAATATTGCTAGAATGCTGATTAAAAACGACGTAAAACCAAATTCACTCACCCTAAATTCACCTCCCCTTAGAAGAACGTATTTTCTCACTGTAGCTATGGGCAATGGAAGAACACTTTCTTCCATGAGTACGGGATACCTGGACCCCATCCAGAGCCATACCTTGGAAACATCAGAGAAATCAGGAAAAAGGTAATATTCACAAGTATAACAAAGGAACCTTTGAAAACATGTACATGCATAGAGAACGTGTAACTATTAACCCTTGTGAATACTTTAGTTAATACGTGTCTGTATGCATGATTTTCCAAAAGGTTTGGAACAGGTTGGAATCACATTACAAAGATACCATTCGTGGAACCTGTTTAGAATTCGAAACATCTGACATGTTTAGAAACTGATTAATATGAGGTGCATGATCAGAATTCTCATGAGTGCTTTTATACTGGCAAATGTTTGAAAATCATCCAGTTAGTCATAACAAATTGTTGCTTTTCCAGGGATTTCGCGAAGTGCTGGCCGAATGGATGCATTCATTCGGAGATGTGTATGGGTATGTTTTCTTAGAGTTACATCACATTTTCATTCCTTTATTCTTATGATTTCCATCACTAGTTTGAGTTCTGCCTCTAATGGGATCTGTTATGCCAGACAACAGAGAGTGACGTTTTGAGGCTATGTTCTTTATCATTGATCATGTATGTCTTATATTTCATCTGTGCTTTGCTGTAAATTTCTTATTGTGCTTTACAGTTTAACAAATCAATGTTGCACGTGTTCATGTCCCGAGTTTAAATGCGTTTTAAGCTTGTCATGCCCATTGTGTTTATGACGGCAGAATGATGCCATGACGCATAACATGATAACAGAGGACCTTCACAAATACGTAAGATTGTCATTCAGTTGGTTGCTTACTTATCTATAAGCAGAAGATGAAAAATGAACGGATAACAATGTATACTCAGAGGCAAAAGTTACTGTAGCATGGAATCTGTCCATTGGTCATGCTGCTGTCAGTAACGTTCACCCGTGAAGGTCCGGGTTAGAATATTGATCTTCAGTAACCCATGCATGTCGTAAGAGGCGACTAACGGGATCGGATGGTCAGGCTTGCTGACTTGGTTGACACATGTCATCGGTTCCCAATTGCGCAGATCGATGCTCATGCTGTTGACCACTGGATTGTCTGGTCCAGACTCGATTATTTACAGACCGCCGCCATATAGCTGGAATATTGCTGAGTGCGGCGTAAAACAGCAAACCAACCAATCAACCTACGCGTACGACATCTGTACAAGATGCCCGGCCTGACGGACAATTCTGACGCCAGGTCAAGATCTCCAGTAGGGATGGAGAATCCATGAGTGGAGAAGAGTCCTCTTCACCGATGAGTCACGATTCTTTCTTTACCGAGGTAAAGAACGTGACTATAAGAGCACATGTGAACGTTAGATCTGGCAATGTGTTGTTCTGGTGGGGATCGCTGTGGAGGTGGAGGCGCTGTGATCTGGGTTGAGACAACAGCTGCAGCGAAGATGCTAATAATTGTAACTGAGGGGAACTTAAATTTTGTGAAGTACCGAGATACGATTTTGCAAATGGCCGTTTACCGTTTTTGCAACAGAGCTGCAGTTAACTGGGGTTTCAACTCGATAACGCCAGACTTTTCCTCAGTTTTAGAACAGTATCTTAATCAGGAAAATGTTAATGCATTTCAAGATCGCCTGAATTGTCAGCCAATAAACAAAATGGCTTGCTGACCTGGTTGACACATGTCATCGGTTCCCAATTGCGCAGATCGATGCTCATGCTGTTGACCACTGGATTGTCTGATCCAGACTCGATTCATTTACCGACCGCCGCCATATAGCTTGTATAAAATGGAGCGACAACACTGATGCAGAAACTCCGTCAAATCGTTCTTCCTGTAACAATGTACAAGGTGGACACACTCGCCACTGACTTGCCCTGTGAACTGCGGCTCACATGTCAGATGCGCTGTTCTTATTATCTGTTGATCGTTACCATACCTTGAAACATTTGTGTTTCCAAGTAATAACATAACTTGGAAGCAGTAAAAGTGTACCACTGATTCTGTTTGCTGTTTTGTGTCACATAACTTTTGCCCTTGAATAAAATTTATTCATCTGATGAAAACTTG
Organism: Haliotis rubra; assembly: GCF_003918875.1. Taxonomy (NCBI): domain Eukaryota; kingdom Metazoa; phylum Mollusca; class Gastropoda; order Lepetellida; family Haliotidae; genus Haliotis; species Haliotis rubra. The sequence continues at coordinate 847,180 of NW_025766990.1, read as the reverse complement.
GTATATGTGATTTGTGTATGTACTCCAGAACACTCCTAGTTGGTATCCGATACATTTTCAGATTTTACGTTGGAAATACTCCGACCATATTCGTCAAAGATCTCGACATACTGAAAGAAGTCTCAATCAAACACTTTCAGGATTTTCCGGACAGAATGGTAAGAGTTTATTAAAGGTTTCACTGAATACAACAAATCTTTTTGAATTGATGGTAAAAAAAGAAAAAGGCATAGCTGGTGATTATTTGATAAAGGTATCGTAAATTGTGTTATGGGAGCGGTGGGGAAGCCCAGTGGTTAAAGCGTCCGCTCGTCACGCCTACGGCCCGATTTCGATTCCCCAAATGGGTACAATGTGTGAAGCCCATTTCTGGTGTCTCCCGCCGTGATATTGCTTGAATGTCGCTAAAAACGGCGCAAAGCCACACTCACTCACTCTTGTTACCTCTTGCCTAGCTGAGTTAATAAGAATTGTGGTAATAGGACTTGAACTGGTGGTGTTCCGATTAATTGAAATATACGATGATTGATCGCAGTGACCAAACGACCAAGCAATCGATCACATTTTCTCATAATCGAACATAAACGATTTTGGAACAACTGTTTTAGTCTTTGAAATACTTGACAATGGAACATATCGTTGAAGTTTTCAGTGCCTGAAAACGTGTTTAATTCTTAGAAAACTCACTTCACTAACTGAAAAGCCATGACTGAATATTTCTTGAAGACTCCGGGAAGTTTATGTCCATGATATCTTAGTCATCACTTTGAAGTAGCAAGTTGCATCATATTATACATATCTGCAATAACAACCTGGATAGGAAAATCTGAAAAATGACACTAACCAATTTTTTTCGATGATTGGTCATTGGTTATGAAACAATCATCAATTGTGAGATTTCAACCAATTCCCAACACTACTTGACGCAAATAGTTACTTTGATATATTTCAGTATGTGTTATATATAACGATCTTTATTCTAAAGTTTCCAGATCTGAATCCAGGCATTGTGCGTCACGGTGTGCTTTTCTCCAAAGGTGATGCGTGGAGGAGACAACGTGCAGTCATGGCGCCGACCTTCAGTGGAGGGAAGCTGGACAAGGTAATACTAATGCGCGTGTGTATGTGTGTGTGTGTGTGTGTTTTGTCTGTATAAGCGTGGCTGTCAGTGTGTGTGTTTGAGTGTGGATGTGTAAATGTGTGTGCCTGTCTGTGAATGTGTGTGTGTGTGCGTGCGCGTGTGTGTGTGTGGTTAAATGCATAATCATAAGACATGTCAACTACACAGATGGTAAAATTTGAGGCAACACCTGATCGAACATGATGTAAATGAAACCATTCAAATGAATACATTGAATGAATAACAGTTTTCCGCGGCCTGCGTCTTCGTCTCTCCAGTTCAGAAAACAATATGCACGTGCATTACATGTTTTGCCCGTGCATGAATGTGAAATGTTTGCATGTACACATTTCACAATACGTTGTTTCGAGAGTAGTACTGTGCGAGTTGATGATTTAGTAATATGGCTACAAATCTGAGGTCAATATAATGTCGGCTCGGAGTTACATAATCTGAGGCTACAAAATGGCAAACTGTAGGCATGAGAGAAGATGGCATGTCCTTGCGGCAGATTACAAAACGCGCTAACGTCTGTCACAGCGTCATCAGCAAGTTGCTGAACAAACACCGCAGGACAGGTGAAGTCAAGGTTGCCGCTGGTCGAGGTCGACTCAAAAAGACCGATTTGATGGATGATAGACGGCTGCTACGAATGGCACGTCAGGCACCATTTGGGCCTTCAAATCAATTCCGCCAATGGTTGCATCAAACGGCGGGAGTGAATGTGTTCTCATGTTGCGCACATCTATCAGCACGCTCTCATCGTGCTAGGATCATTACCGACCCTAAGAGGCAGCATAACATTGAATCCCTCGATTGGCCAAGTGTAAGTCCAGATCTTAATCCGATCCAACACGTGTGGTGCGCGATTGGTAGGCGTATTTCCGCCAGTAACCAGGCCATGGCCAACATTCGAGAACTCAGGTAGGCAATGCTAGACGCATGGAACAATCTGCCCATGCGTTTTGTTCGTAAACTCATGCTATCGATGAGGAGACGCTGTCAAGAGGTGATTCAGGCTCATGGCGGATACACGTACTACTGATGACCCAGTTATTGTTTTAAATGTCAAGTTTAGTGGATTCCATTTCAAGAAGTTCTATTGTTCCACAAAACATTACAGAGTTGGCAAGGTGAAGACATTTTTTTATCAAAATGTGAATACCTTATGGTATGTCCATTTTGGGGGAATTACCACTGTACTTCTCCAATGGAATAAATGATCTTGATGTCATAAACATACTGCGTTGTGTCGCTGCAGGGACTCTCCATATAGTGTAGAAGCCCATGTAGTGTATTCACATACCATTTTTGAAGGTCACGTTGCATTTTGCGCACCTAACATGCATCTGAAAGCTTTCGTAGCTTCAATTTTTAGGTGTTGCTTCAAATGTACCATCAGTATATATTATTCCGCAATTGTGTATTTAAGAATCCCTACCAAGTAGTAATGTCTCCAGGTGTTCGCAAGAACATAAGCACTGTTGGAACCGGTCACAAATACAGGCAGGCTAAAAGTAGGAACACGTGGACAAATTAAGGAGTTGCTTCTAACATCCATTTTGTCACTAACCCGACTCCTAACAGTTATGTACGTTTTATGAAGTAACAACAAGTATGTCTGTTGTTTTGCATATTTCCTCTGCTATATCCCCAGATGGGCAGCATATTGAATGACTGTGCCGATGCCTTGGTCAAGAGACTGAGAGACAGAGATGGAGACGAGATCGTCTTGCGAGAGTAAGTACGTTTCGTGAAGTGAGCGAGTTTATGTTTACGCCGCGGGGAATACCAGAAATGGGCTTCACATATTGTGCCCATTTTTGGCAATCGAAACCGGGTCTTGCGCGTTACGAGCGAAAGCGTTAAGTACTAGGCTACCCGACCGCCCCACGTTTCATGAATGTGTCAAGTAAGGATGTGTGTTTTGTCCAAGGTTTTGGTAACGTCGTTGACAACTTCACAATGTACCCCCTAATCCCCAAAACGCACTTTCACAGACACCCAGCAACATCCCCCTTCAATGCTAAACATTGTCGTTGTAGGTGAGGTGAGGTGAAATGGGGTTTGACGTCGTACTTAAGACTATGACGACGTGCATGCGTGTGTATGTGTGGCTGCTTGTACTAGCCCAGACTGGTTTTGTAATGCTTGCACACTGAGATACCACGCAGCAGTTAAGCATGAATACACCGCTCAGACACATTATACTTACTCGGAGCCCGGGCCGACCACTCCTTATTTTATCCATTAATGCCGAGCGCCAGACAGGGACAATATTTTAACGTCTTTCGGTATGACGCGGATGGGGATCGAACCTGCGACCTTCATGCCTTATGTTATATCGAATAATGATCTTTACCGGTGTATTTAGGAATTGTCAACTGCCATTTGCCAAAATTTTCAGAATGTTTGGCATTGGCTAGAACAAGATACAGACAATATGAATTTACGAAAGACAACGGCAGTCCCTTGTTGGAAATGGCGGGTACCAATATCGACAAAGTCTGGAGATGCAAATAGGTCCACGTCGTCCTCCAGATTAAAGGGGCGGTTGGTTGGGCTAGTGGCTAAAGCGTTCGCTCGTCACGCCGAGCATCCGGGTTCGATTCCCCACATGAATGCCCATTTCTGGTGACCCCGCCGAGAAATTGCTGGAATATTGCTAAAAGCGGCGTAAACCTAAACTCACTCACTCACTCCTGATTAAAGACAGAATTGCTATGTGAATTACTGTTAAATGTAATGCTACTGTTTTTCGTTTGAAATGATCTTGAACATGACTAAATATTCAATCAACAGTTATTTTGGTCGGTTTACCCTTGAGGTGATCGTCAAAGCAGCCTTTGGCCTCAACACCGACACGGACGACATCTTATACGACAACCTAAGAAAGTTGATTCGCCCTGGAAAGAAAGGAGCCTTCTCCCATTTCAGCAGCAGTGAGTCATCATCTTTTGCACCATCATCTGATAGTCTGGATCTCAGTGAGTGAGTTTAGTTTTACGCCGCTTTTAGCAATATTCCAGCAATATCACGGCGGAGGACCCCAGAAATGGGCTTCACACATTGTACCCATGTAGGGAATCGAACCCAGGTGTTCGGCGTGATGAGCGAACGCTTTAACCACTAGGCTACCCCACTGACCCCATATCTACAGTGCAGTGCAAAGTCATGCCTTGATAGTTTCAATGTATCGAGAATTATTACAATTTACATCACTTGAACTGTGGAAAACGTATCATATAAATTGTTTTGAACCAATAACTTTACCATCACTTTATGGATTATTTTCACATTCGGGTAATGGCTCCTTGTTTAAATGAAACGTGCAGTGCAATGTTTGATGTTGTATTTTTGTCAACAGTAATCATTATTGATTGTTGTTCACCTCAAGTTGGGAGTCACGGTCGGGGGTATTAGTGAACCTTACACACATTTTTGGGTTTATTTCCAGATATATTCCCATCTATGGTACCCCTGCTTAGAATACTTGGCTTCAGCGTCATCCCCAAGGCTCCGTATCAGTATATTCTGAGAGCGTTGGTTGACGCCATCAACTTGAGGAAGCTCGAACCTAAGAATGAAGTACGTCTTCACAGATATTTGGTTGACCATGTTGCCAGTTTGTATGACACGGTGTTTGGTAGTATGTCATACTTGTTACGGTGAGTGAGTGAGTCGGGTTTTACGCCGCTTTAGGCAATATTCCAGCGCTATCATGGCGGAGGACACCAGGGATGGGCCTCACGTGTTGTACCCATGTGGGGAATCGAACCCGGGTCTTCGACGTGACGAGCGAACGCTTTAACCACTAGGCTACCCTACCGCCCTACACCTGTTACGCATGTATTTCATGGCCACCACAATGGCTAAAGACATCTCTGGTATGTCTTGAACCCGTAAATACTCATGTTTCAGGAGGACCCTAGGTTCGAGTCTGAAATCAGCAGATCCTGGGCCCCTTTTCAGAAAGCTCTTGTAGCGCTACGGCTATCGTAAATCAGTGTTACAGTATAGGAGGTAGCAATGCTACAAGGAAAGTTACGAGATCGTAGACTTAAGAGAGATTTGTGGGCCCTGGGCCTAGATTTTCGAAGCTCTCTTAGCGATGAGATAGTCGTAAGTGCCATACCTTAACTTACGACTATCTTAGCGCAAAGAGAGCTTCGAAAATCTAGGCCCCTGTGTAAACACAACTCTGCGAATGGAACCAATATTGCTCGCTAATAAGTTTTATGATTACTGATGTAATATTTCAATTTATAAATTAAAATCTTGAGAATAAAAAAGTATAAAGTCCATCCTCAACCAATGCCAGTACTGTGCAAAGGAAATGAGTATATAAAATATATATACATGCTCTTATGATCAAATATGCACGCACAGTTTATAATGGCGTGGTATATATGACAGCCACGACACTGTTTCGCAGAGAACATTCGTGGGGTTGACATTATGAAGGAGTTCTGGGGAACAGATGGTCAATTATATCGCAATTCTTTGAGCAGAGTTGCGTCCCTTCGATATGCCAGGAACCTATAACCAAGGTCGAATCCCTGTTCCCTCCGATTAAGTTTCTACATCTGTTATCATTATTTCCTGCTCCTGTGTTTCACCAAAGTGGTAAAGGTCTCAAACTTGTATCAATGTCTTGATATGTTTCCAGAACAAAGACTTCATTCAACTGCTTATTGACGCTGAAACCATGGAAATACCCAACGCAAGCAAGAAAACCTTGAAAAGTAAGATTAATAATAATGCCAACACACACGAGTCAATCCTCCTGTGTTCTGCTTTTTCCTGGAAAAAGGCCCTGAGTACGTCCAATAGTGCAAGTGATTGATGGCATGAATGGCTAATTGTTATGTACAATAATAATATCAATAACAATAATAAATATGTTTATCTACATTTATTTTTATTTTGGGGTCAAAAATGGACAATCATTTCTTCCTTAATGGCATTTCAGCACAATATCATATTATGAATGAATTAAGTCAATGCATATGATCACTGTTCATTGCAGATTTCAATTCTGTACTTTGTAGGGCCGCGCAATATAACCGGTTTACCGGTGAAAACGATACGTGAAAACGATACATATTGCGATACGCTGATTGAAAACCGGTATTTTGACTTGCATTCGGAAAACTTCGTAACACTCGGAAATCTTCGGATATTTCCTTGTTTCATGTGTGCCAAATATCATTTACATTATTATTTTGTCATGATTAAATGTTGTTCTTAAAGCTTAGTCAAGCATAGTGATTTTGTTGTGTTTTTGCTCTATAAATCAAGCATTCTAGCACGACAATGTGTGATAATCGATTCTGATTGGCTGAGAGCTCATTAAAACCGTACTTAAATGACCGCTAATTAAAGTGACCGATTCACCGCGTATGAATTCAACGAACTCGTTGACCCTATTGTTTGTAAACAAACATGTCTGACATCGGAGACTTCTACCTCGGCAGCATCTGTGATGTTTTTGAACTGAAAAGCAAATGGTTCGACGAAGAATTTCTGGAGCCTAACGCAAATGAAGAAACTTCGAAGCTGGAAAATTCTACAGGTAGCGATAATTCGTTTCACATTTCTTAAATTGAAAAGTCGAAAGCTAGGTGCATGTCTCTTCATATAAAAAGGAAAGAAAAAAAATGGACTGAAAATATTCCTCAATTTATTTCTTGTATTGTACGAAATGTTTCCTTGCATAAATAATCAATTATTACGAAATTTAACGGCAGTTTAATTTATTCATAAGTAAATATTCCACTCAAATTTACCATTTTACTGTTTTAGATATCAAAAATGAACCTGCTACCAAGCGTTTCAAAACAGTGACCGACAATGATCTAGAACATATTGTTTTGGATTCGAGGAGCAAAACCACCCTTCAAACAACTGCGTGGGGAGTAAAAATCATGAAACGTAAGAGCAAAGACAATCTTTTTAAATCAACAAAATTATCAAGATTTGACCTAACATATCCTATGATAAACGAGGGTGATGTAAATCATCTTGAACATGTTAAATATAGTTGTTACTTACCTTTTAACAAAATGATATCAAAACATTGAAGCGCACATAAAATAAAAATTTTTAATTCAAATATATTTCCAGAGTGGCTACAATTTCACGAACTCTCTCCCGAGTTTGAGACATTTCCAGTTGATGAACTGAACGCTCTGCTGAAGCGATTCTACGCTGAAGTCCGAAATTCCGACGGGAATTATTATGCCAAGTCATCGTATTTGGGGATCCGCGCAGCGATCCACAGACACCTTAGACAGCCACCATTTAACATGAAAATTAACATTCTTCAAGACAAAGAATTTCACTCGGCCAACTCCGTTTTTGCAGCAATGTTAAAAAAAATTTAAGCAGTTAGGTCTTGATAATCAAGCACATCACAATGCCATTTCAGATGGTGATTTAGCTAAAATTAGAAACAAACAAAATTTGGAAAACCCTGTAGACCTTCAAAACAAAGTGTGGTTTGATTTGACCCTAGGGTTTGGACGAAGGGGCTGTGAGAACCAGAGGGAGTTGTCTGTTCATTCCTTTGTTGTCGAAACAGACGATGTTGGCTGTGAATTCATATCCATGGCACATAGCGAATCCACGAAAAATCATCCTGGGGGCTTCGGCGATTCCGAGTACACAAAGCCACGTGTATACGCGACAGGAACTCCCCTCTGTCCTGTTGTATCCTTTCGAAAGTACATGTCCAAGTTAAATCCAGAAAATGAAGCCCTCTTTCAGCAGCCTCGTAAGAATGTGTGTGAGAATGATTGTGGTGATCGGAGCTGTCAACCGGAAGTTGGGGGACCCGACGGAAAGTGCCGGAGACAACCGATCGCCACAGGGAGTTCGTGGAAGCCATCTTGTGAGTATAACATTGCCTGATTCAGGGGTCTACATAAAACCGTAGATTTGGGCCTCAATACTTACAAGGTGCGAGCCGCGATTAACTCCACGGTGATCTAATAACGTGGTGAAGCCTGTGATCACTACAGTGGCGCTGTGAAAAACGATTCTGAGCGAGGAATCCCATTTTCTCGCTCGGGTCATCGCTCGTCACTTTTCTGTTTTCCCGCGCTTGGGAGACCGCATGGTCTTCCACCCAAAGTGGGTGTAACAGAATTTAAGTGGTTTATAGTACAGTTAGATGGGTTTTCTAGTATCTCCGTACCTATATCGGAGAGGGGAGGACTAGTTACCGTACTAAAAGTAGCTTTGGTGGAGCTTTTTAGGGTATTTAGGTTACCCGCGTGGGGAGCACGGGGCTGGGGGGGACTACTGGTCACCCAGCTTTCTCAGCTCGGCACTGTTGTGGGGTTGCAGTGCGAGCGAAATTGCATATCCTAGTTAGAACTTATTTAGGGGTCTTTCGGTGCTAGTTGGCGTAATTTGAGGGATTTAGTGTGTTTTCGTGTATTTCTGATGTTATGCTCTGTGCCACCTGAGGGTTCCCACTGCGCATGACCGGGGGGAAATTCGGTGTTTACTTCCGGAGGCTGTGTTGACATTTGACTTTGGACAATTCGCAGTGAACTTGTTGCAGAAGGGACGGTGTTTTGCCGTGGACTGTGTTTATTCGTGGATATATTCGTGTGTGAGATGATTCATGGATTGTGTATTTCTATGGAGGATTATTCATGGAATTTTTCTTGGGAAAAAAGTCACGGTAAGTGATGTGGAACTTATAACTTCCGAGTGGGATAGATGTCAGTGAACTTTGTCAGTAGGCATGCATTTATGGAACTGAACATATATAGTATATAACGCATTTGTTGCTGCTAGAAAATGGTATCACTGTAATTGGGGGTAAATGGTTCAACACACCCCTCACCAGTACTAGTACGGTGGGATAGTGACATTTATCCATAATTCCAACCGCTACTCGGTGGGATAGTGACATTTGTCGATAATCTCAACCGCTACTCGGTGGGATAGTGACATTTATCCATAATTCCAATAGTGACATTTGTCCATAATCTCAACCGCTACTCGGTGGGATAGTGACATTTGTCGATAATCTCAACCGCTACTCGGTGGGATAGTGACATTTGTCCATAATTCAACCGCTACTCGGTGGGATAGTGACATTTATCCACAAGCCCAACCGCTACTCGGTGGGATAGTGACATTTACCCATCATTCCGACCGCTCCTCGGGAGGGATACAGGCATTGCGAATCCCAGCCGCTACCCGGTGAGAGAGTGACATTTACCCATCATTCCGACCGCTCCTCGGGAGGGATTTAGACACTGCTATCCCCAACCTCTACTAGAGGGGAGAATAGTGACACGTTATACCTGAGACACTTCACGGTGAGGGGACCGTTGTGACTGTTGAGACTTTTCATCATGGCTGCTAAAGTGGTACATGTGAACTTTGTGAACCCCACGGAGTTAAAACACAGTGGACTCTCCAGAGACCAGGTAGATAGGCTCATGTCAATTAGGAGCCAGGGGTATAACATCACCAGGGAGGAGGTGGAGAATATGGAGGAGTTCCGTATGGACGATGACGCTATGTCACTACTCTCATTTACACTCAATGGAGCATTGAAGGAAGTGGCCCCACCGCCCAACGAACATGGGGAAAGCGACGAGGTGGCCAGTGTGCTCAGTATCGAGGGTTCAACTCAGGTTTGCGACTCCGACAGCGAGAATGACACCCCAGAGGAAGGCCAAGCGGGGGCTGACGGTCCCGGACGGGACACGGGAGTACCAATGGATGAGCTCAGGCAGTTGATGAGCCAGATGATGCACACCCTGGAGGGAATAAACCAAAAGAGTGCTGCTGGAAACGAGGAGAGTGCGCAAAAAATGATACGGGCCCTAGAGGGAGTGAACCAGAAGAGTGCTGCTAGAAATGAGAGGAGTGCACAAGGAATGATACAGGCTCTGGAAGAAGTACACCAGAGGAGTGCCGCTTGAAATGTGGATAAAGCATCAAAGATATTGTGAACAGTGGCCGAGATGGACGAAAAATCCGATGACAGGATGGAGAGGGTGTTAGGTCGAATGGACAACTTTGGGATGCCAGTCATGACACCGGAGGGACACATCAGGGGTGGGCCACATGACGCGGCCCCACATAGTGCTTCCATGGAGGTGAGAGAGGACATGCTTATGAGAGGTAATACGCCATTGGGTGGGCACCGAGAGTTGAAGCTGGAGCCAATAACGCCTACTCGATTTGAGGACGGACACTGGGGAGTGACAACAACTCCAGATCGAGGTAAAGCAACGCCACCTGACGTCCGCCCGAAGACTAGTGCGGGACATACAAATGTGCAGCGCTATGAGATGGGCAACATTAGTGAGATGGTGAATGAGAGAAATGCCAAGAGGTCAGCCGCTTATACACCTCTGGCAGGGACACCGGAGCCAGGGGCGGGTCTGCCCCACCGGGAGATGAAGCAGGAGCAGACTCCCCGGAAAGGGGAGTATGGGGAAATGACAGGTCCGGCGCAAAACCCCAAACGACAGGAACCCCAGGCTGCAAGGGGACGAGTACAACAGGAGGAGAGGGATCAAGGTCCACCTAGGGGTAGACGGAACCAAGGGCCAAGGGCCAACGACTATACAGGACCTCGCGTTGTCACATCCCTGGTTAGCTACGATGGGAAGGAGGCGTGGGCGCCATTCAAGATCAAGTTCGAGAAGCTGGCAGATAGAGAGGGATGGACGGATGAGGACAAACTGTTCCAGCTATGTTTTTGCATGCTTGGGGAAGCGAGTTCCTTCTTTAACACGTGTCAAATGAGGGACCTGTTCATGTCATATGAACAAATGATGGAAAAATTCCAGAAGAGGTTTGGCATTGTGGAACCTGCTCAGGTGGCAAGAATGCGTTTCCCGTCCTTGAAACAGGAGCCAGGGGAGACACTAGAGGCCTGGGCTGAACGATTGGTGGCAACCTCGTCACGGGCATATCCAGGTCTGCCAGAGGACTTTGTGGAACAGGAGACCATAACAAGGTTTTGCATGGGCTGTGAGAACCGGGACGCCGGGAACCTGGTTTACAATCTGAAACCCACTTCCCTGGAAAGGGCCATGGATGCAGTGAGGCATTACCAGCACAACTTGCACTTGCAATACAGTAGGCCGCGGCGGGAGTTGCGGGCATTGACGGTGGAAGACATGGAGGAGCAACCGAGGGAAGTGCGAGCCTCCTCAAAGACAGCGGCGATCCCAATAAGCACTTTACCAGCAGTCACCGATCTGGCGAGAAGGGTCACCTTGATCGAGACCTACCTAGGAACGGTACAGAAAGAGGTCAAAGGTATCAGGTCGGAGATGACTCAACTAGTTACGTTCAGTGCAGGAACTCACCGGAACGGTAAAGAAGTTGGGAAGCATGAGGTCGAGGTCCCGCTCACCCAGCCCTGGGAGGTCGTCGGGTGTTTTCATTGTGGAGACCTCAACCATTTCAAGGCGGCATGCCCGAAACTGGCAGGCAATGCAACTACAGCTAAGAGTGTCTCCTTTGCGATGGGATCCACAGAGAAGCCTTTAAATAGCCAAGGGACGGGTTTGTAGACCCGCTTGCTCGTCTCCTGTTTTCTAAAGAGACTATCGAGGGTCTACCGCCATGGCCGCCAGATAACCCTAATGACATAGACTGTCGGGAGAGTACAGTGTCAGCGACTGCGCCTCACAATAACTCTGGACTAGATATTCAGGGTTTGCCGCCATGGCCGCCAGATAACCTTAACGACATAGACTGTCGGGTGGGCGCAGTGTTAGAGACTGCGTCTCACAACAACTCTGGACTAGATAACCAGGGTTTGCCGCCATGGCCGCCAGACGGCGGAGACCAGAGTAGCACTAACGAGAGTGCTACGTGGCCAGGTGGTGAGGAAGAAGGAGAGATGGATAGAGAGGCGGGATTGCCCATAGTAACCATTAATGCTCTGGATGAAGGAACCTCATACCTGATACCGGTGACATTCCAAGGAACAGAGACCCAGGGGGTAGTGGATACAGCGGCTCAGAACACTATTGTGTCTGATATCTTCTTTGAGCAACTGCGTGATAAGT